>NW_006160205.1:117499-203128 GCF_000334495.1 Tupaia belangeri chinensis
GCCAGGAGTTGGCATGAAAGTTCAGGCAAATGGATCCCACAAGGCTGATTGAACAGTTTGAGTCCTAAACCCAACAGCTTGAAAAACACTCTGGACATGAGCATGCCCAAAATCCTGAAAGGAGAATAAAGAAGGGATAGTAGCATTGCCATCTCCCCGGGGGGGGAGAGGGGATGATTTCTCTCTCTCTCCAATGAGCTCATGTGCCCTACAGTGAACTTAAAAACAAACAAACAGGGGACCAGCAGTTAGCGTAATGGCTATGTCACTTGACTCCCATGTAGTCGACCGCGGCTCGCGTCCCAGACCTGGTGGCTTAAAACTCACGCCAGGCGCGTGTGCGTGCGTGCCCAAGATCCCGAGAGGAGAATGGAGGAGAAGAGATTGCGCCATGGCCACCCCCCTGGGGAGTGATTTCTTGTTTTTTGTCTCTCTGTCTCTCTCTGTGTGGCAAGCACACGCACCCTCATAACAAAAACCTCGCAAAAAAACAAACAAACAAACAAAACCACTTGGGTTTCCCTATTTTGTTTCTTTTTTTTCCTTTTCTTTTTTTTTTCTTTTTTGTCATAGAGCCCATGTGCTTGCTAGAGAGACACAAAGAGAGGCAGAGAGAGAGAAAGTGAGAAATCACCCCTCACAAGGAATGGTCATGGCAGGATCATCCCTTGCCCTCCAATCTCCTATTGGGACTTTGGCCATGCACACAGAACCATTGTGATTTTCAATCCACTGGGTCTAGGACTCAGACTGGGCTTGGCCATGTGCGAGTCTAGCACCTTAACCACTGCACCATCTGCGGGCCTCTTCATTACTTTTAATTCCATAATCATTATTTTTTTCAATTTTTAAAACTTTTTTTTTTCATTTATTTCTTCCAAGACAGAAAGAGAGCAAAAGAGACAGAGACAGCAAAAGAGACAGAGACAGCAGGCACAAAGAGAATGAGGGAAAGAAAGAGATTGGCATCCTCATCAGGGTCCTCCCACTACAATCCACCTCCAGTCTCAGCTGGCCTAGATCATGTGCACGAGTACACGTACCTGGCTTACTCAAAGAGGTCTAGGACAGGACCCCAAGTCCCTCCCATATGGGCCCAGTTGCACTACTGGTGCTTCTAGCCTTAATTCTATAATCTTAGATAAATGTCTCCAACTTTCTGAACTCTCTCCAATTATAATAGTGATGACAGTAATAGTATCTACCACATAACATTTTTTTCTAGAATAAAATTCAATATATTTGTACAAATCTTAGAACTCAATAAATATTATTCTATAATAAATATTGAAACACATTTCTTGATTAATTCACATATGACTTATATTTCAAATTAACATTATTAGTCAAATTGATCTGCGGTAGCTGCTGTAAATAACAACCCTTAAATCTCAGTGGCCTAATTTAATAAAGGTGAGTTCTTGATCACTGAAAGCTCAATGCACATTTTCCTGTGTTGCTTTCTACCATGTGGTGACTCAGAGATCTAGGCTTTTTCCATGTTGTGGTTCTGCCACCCACAGATGGCTCCTCAGAGTTTTCTACCATATTCTATGCTGGCCAGTAAGTAGAGAAAAAAAAAATGTGGAGAATCACATGGCATATTTTAGGAGTCAAACATGGAAAGGAGGCACATCATTTCTGTCCATAAACCTTGGCCAGAACTATTTGTATGGCCTTATCTAGATGCAGTGAGGCCAGAAAATGTCATTTAACTATGTCCCCTAAAAAAGAAAGTATATTTGGCTTGGTATGCATCTAGCCTGTCTTTGTTACTAACATAAATCTCTATGAGCTAAGATGGTATAATTAAGAGTATCTTCTTTAGCCATATTTGAAGCAGTGGATATACCATTATGTTCAAATAAGGAGCTTTTTGAATATACGAAGTTCCTAATATATGCCCTGATTCTCTTGGCAACTAAATTCCTTTACACACTCACTTTCCTTGCTATCTCTGGGTTTTTCTCCTACTTCATTCCTCCTCAGACTTCTTTCCTACTCTTACATTCACACCAGGATGCTGATAAATAAATAAGTAACTTTCATAAGAAGTTTTATGTTTTCTACAAAAGAGAAGGTACATCTTTCTTTTTGTTTTAAATAATCACTTATTAATTTATCATTATTATTATTTTTTTAATTTGCTACAGAGCACATACACTCATTAAAGAGAGACAGAGAGAGAAAGTGAGAAAGAAAGCTGCCAGGTCTGGGACTCTGGCCATGTGGGAGTCCAGCACCCCAACCACCATGCCACCTGCTCGTCCCAGAGAAAGTACATTTTTCTTACTCTCCCTCAAGTTTCAGCTGTTGGCTCATTTTCTCTCAGCAAACGTCTAATTATGGAGGCTAAACTGAGAGACCTGCATTGGGATCCCCGTTAATCCCTGTCACAGCATTTATTACACGGTATTCTGCGTCTCTCCATTGGACTCTGCTAGAAGACTAGAGGGTCCATGAAATCTGACTTAAGTTTTATCTGAGTTTCTCCTCACGGAGAACAGTGTCTGCCACATCATAGACATTTACTAGAGAATTTAAGGAATTTTCTGGTGGGGCACATCTATACATCGTAGCAGGGAAAGAAAACCAGAATGTAAATGAAACTTGAGTGTTGTCAGTCAAAAAACAAATGATCCATGATATAAATTAATGTGAGAACAATACATTTTCCTTTATCATGGTATAAAACTCCTGAGGTTTTTATCTGTTAGATTTGCTTTCAGCAACTGGCACTATAATGTTAAAAAAAAAAAATAGTAAAACTTATGTGCTTTACTAAATTCCTGTAAATCGATTTTAGAAACATTTTCCTTTCATTTACTTAATCTAGAAAGCAGAAAAAAAGACATATACTTAGAATAAAAATACCAGGGTTAAAAAAACATCAATCTCAGAATCTCTACCAGGGAAATAGTATTGTTATCATTGTTGTTGTTGTTGTGGTTGTTGTTATCATTACTTTGGCAGTCTAACATCAGTTGAAACAAAATCTGGGGGCCAGCAGGTGGCGTGGAGGTTAAGGCAGCTGGATCTCACATGGGCCGACTGTGTGGTTCGAGTCCCAGACCTAGCAGCTGGGAAAACACACTGGGCACATGTGCATATATACCCAAAATCTCAAGAAGAGACTAGGAGAGAATAGATTGTAGTGTGGCCTTCCCTCATGGGGGTGATTTCTCACTTTTCCTTTCTCTCTGTCTCTCTCTCTGGTGAGTGCATATACCTTGTAGGATTTTTTTTTCTTAGAGTCAGGAAAGGATACTTATGCTGCAAATAGGCTATTTTTCAAGTTAAACTTTGATTTATACAAAATTTTTTATGCCAGGATTCCATTCACAGTAAAACATAAAAACAATATTGTAATATTTTATATCTTATTGCACATATTTACCTCTAAAATGCCGTTTATTCATATCAAAACTCCTAAAAAAATAACGATTACTATTAGCACCTTCTTCAGTTTTTAATATTTAAATATTTAGAACACATTATTCTAATAATAGTGATAACCTATTCAATCTGATATCATTACTTTCTCCTTTGCATATTATTTATTCTGCCTACTGTATTATCATAACATTACTATATTATTAATATTACTCATGCCTACTATAAGGAGTTATTTATTAATTACCTTACCTATTAAGTTTACTTTAACAGAAGCAGTGCACCATAATAGTTAAAAAAAATTTCTTTTCTGGTGACACTTTTTGGATTCAAATCATACCTCTATCTCTCTCTGCAATCATAATTCATAAATTATACTATCTTTTTGTGTCTTTGCCTCCTCCTTTGTAAAATGTGGACAGTGACAGTGCTTAACCCGTACAGTTACTGTCAGGATTATAGAAGTTTTACAGTGAAAGCTTTAGAATCCTGTCTGCCATATCAAAGGCCTCTAGAAATATTTAGCTATTATTATTACCTTTTAGAAGTAAAAGCCATGTTCCACATTTCCACTTCCTTATTTCCATTTCCTTCATTCCATCCCCCCACTCTGTCTTCTAGCCTTGCCTCTATTGGAATTGTTCTAACAGAGATCACCAATGATCTCCATATTTCCAAAGTCAATAGTTTTTTACTATCCCAAAGAATCCTCACCTTCTTTGCATCATTTGGCTCTCCTGCTTGTCTGCTTTGTTTGTTTGCTTGCCAGGAGGCACACGCACTAGCCAGAGAGAAGGAGTACTGCCAATGGGGCATGGTCATGCCACAATCTTTTTCCTCTTTTTCTCCCACCCATCAGGATTTGAGGAATGTACCCACGCGTGGCATGTTTTTCAAGCTGCTAAGACCTGAACTTGAACCACAATCACCCATAAAGGATCCAGCTCCCTATGCACAGAGCTTAATCACTGGGTCACCTGGCCATCCCTCTTTGGTATTGGTTTATTTATTTATTCTAAAGATGAAAGAGACAGACAGACAGTGGAAATACAGCGCCCCTGTGACCAGCAGTTAGCATAATGGTTATGCTGTTGGACTCTCATGTAGTCGATCGTGGTTCGAGTCCCGGACCCAGTGGCTTAAACGCACGCCGAGCGCATGTGCGTGCATGCCCGAGATCCCAAGAGGAGAATGGAGGAGAGGGGATTGCAGCATGGCCATCTCCCCTAGGGGGTGATTTCTCGCTTTCTGTCTCTCTGTCTCTCTCTCTGTCTGTCTGGCGAGCACACGTGCCCTATTGCAAAAAATATATATAAAATAAAATAAAAAATAAAATAAAGTAAAAACGAAAAAACACAGCGCCCCTGACAGGGTCTTAAGGTCATGATCCACCCCCAACCTCCCCAACCTGTCAGCCAGGATCATAGGTACCAGACTGCCCAGAGTACTCAGGGAGTTCTCTGGATGCCAATCAACAACCTTCCCATGTGGGCCTGCCCCATGGTCCTGTTTTGCTTTGTTTTGTTTTTTTCCTTAAGAGAGATTTTTGCTATAGGGTGCATGTGCTTGCCCGACAGACAGAGAGAGACATAGAGACAGAAAGTGAGAAATCATCCCCCAGGGGGATGGTCATGCTGCAATCCTTTCTCCTCCATTCTCCTCTCAGGATCTTGGGCACGCACACTCACATGACCCGCATGAGCATAAGCCACCATGCCTGGGACTTAAACCATAGTCAACTACATGAGAGTCTAGCGACAAACATTATGACATCTGGTTTCCCTCCTGCAACACTTGGTCCTTTTAATAACATCTTTTTTCTTGAAATGTTCTCATCTTCTGGGCAAGGAAAGGAGGAATGAAAAAATTAAACATACAAGGAAACAAAAAAACCAGAAACTGGTATCCCAGTAGCCTAGGAAAGAAAACAGTGTAAGGAGAAGGCTGTAACTTGATTTACAGGTTAATTTTAAGAATGGTCAAATAAAAGTGACAAGAATCCAGTCTACTTCCTCTTTAACTCATCTTCCATCATGGCATTTCTAAGAATGTGTGTGTGTGTGTGTGTGTGTGTGTGTGTGTGTGTGTAGAGAGAGAGAGAGAGAGAGTCTTATTTTATTCCTACTTAAAAACTCTATTTCACAATCCCAACCAGGAATCAAGAGGATCCTGAATACAGTCTGTGTGCTGTAGGGTTAGGGAAGAAGAATCTGTATTGTACACCTAGTTATAAACAATTTTCCAAGGAGAAGATCCAGTTATTTCCTTACGGTACAACCTCTCTCAGGAAGAGCCACCACTCTAATGTCTCTGCACTCTCTACAGGATAAAGTTGAAAATCAATAAGCAAAGACAAAAGTTTCATCTTCTTTTCCACCAATCCCTTTTCTCTTCCTATCCTCAATTCTTACCAGGCTCTGCTTGCTTTGTTGTTGTTTTTATGTTTTGTTTGTTTTATTTATTTATTTTTTTTATACTCTATCTTATAAACTTTTTCTGCCTGAAACAACCTTACTTTTCATTGCTACTGGGAAATTAAATGCTAATTTTTTTTAAGATACAGTGAACATTTCTTCCCCCCGAGACATTCTTCTGCATTACACTAGGTGAAATTGGAAATTACTGGCCTTTGCGCTCCTAAAGTCTTATGTCCATATTTCTATTATGTGGTTCATCATAGGCAACAGGAATTTTGAGTGCCTATCACCATCCCCCCCCCAGAAAGTAGGGACCAGGTTCTATTTGTCTTTGTATATCTACCAGCAGCTCACATATTGCCTGGCACTTTCTAAAGTATCCATAAACATTTCCTGAATGAGGGGTGAATCACTAATTGCTGTCTTGCTCCGAATTCATCTGTTGGGTGATGTTTCCTGACAAATGTGATCGACTGTTACCTTTTTCTAAAATTAACGTTGATGAATCCATCCTGGAACATGCCTATCATACTCTTAGTATACACACAGGTTGAGAAATAAGGCAATGCTTCATCCCCTCTACATTGTTTTCAATCATATAAACATCGTATCAAAAGACAACTTGGTAGATGGTGATGGAACAAAGATTTAATAACATGATTTTTAAGTCCAAGGAGGCCAGAAATCTTTCCACTAGCAACATTTGTCTAAATGAAGCTCGTTATAAAGTTATTTCAACAATAGCACCACCATATATCCTAAACTGAAGGGTAGCACTTTTTAAAAAGACATTAATCTTCAGCACTTTTGTGTTTATCTTAAAATATATTTTTATTTCATACTTTCATCTTTGGGAGTTCAGAAAATACTAAAACCTCTCTTGATCCAGAAGTGCAATACGATTTTTTTCTTTTCTTTTTTTTCTCTTTTTGTGAATGTGTATGGAGAACTTGGAACGAGGCATGCTTCTGGCATCTTCCCTTTTACAGAGAAAAGGATTTTTGAAGCAGGAGGAACATAAACAGAATACACTGACTCTTGACACACCATTGCTTTCTTAAACTAGAATAATAAAAATTTGCAAATGAACAAAGGAGTGGGAGGTAGAGATCTGATTTACAATGTTTTTGAGATAAAGAACACTGTAAAAAAAGATCAATGTGAATAATACGGCATTGTTAACTGAGTCATGACATTTCTATTCTAGTGAAGACTTGAACAGCAGAACTCTGCAAATGAGCACCTTGTGCCACTTTCAAAGTGGGAGGAAGACATGTAATTATAATTCTCGCACTGACGAGAATTCAAGAAAGTCTGGGGAAAAGTTTATTGAAAAACATATTGACATATCACTATTATAAATTACTTTCTCTTATTAAACCAAAAAAAAAAAATTCTTTTGTGGGCTAGCTCATCATGGCACAAAAGGTGTTTCATAAAAAGACATACCTGCTTTGAAAATCCTTTTCTTACACTGAAAAAAAAATCTACCATATATTTATTCTGTAATTTCTCCAACATCTGAGATATATTAGAAAAATATATTTTCCAAACAGTTTTAACCTCCACTGTCTTGAGCACGCGTATCAACACTGTCATGTCACTTATCAAAAATCCTCATGGAAACCTCGTATTTAGTCAAAACTAATGAATCTGTTTTACCACCTTTTGCAAAAGTTAAAGAAACTATAATACTATGTTTTCATTTAACGTACATTATTAGCCATCTCCTTTCTTTGTTGGATGGTTGGGGGGGCTGCAAAAATTATAGTGATGTTATGAACTGCACTGTTTTAGTAGAGAACAGAAAGGAAATCATATTTTGCCAAGGGAATGGCTAAATGAGTTCAAAAACACAGAAGGGTACATTTTCTCCTGATGCTTACGCTCCAATGGTCTCAAATGTGGACTTCCACGTATTGGAGGAGGCTCTCTAACCAGCCCCATTACTGCCTGTGGCACTTGAGAAGGCGAAGGGGCAGTTGTAAAGTCAGACACTTAGTGAGCATTGTGGAAATTATAGTGTTGCGTTAAATGTATCCTCTGCAGGGTGCTTTCCTATCTTCAGAGAACACACTCATTAAGTGCTGCCAACAAGAGAAAGAAAGGTTTTTCTTTATAAAATGTGCCACCTTTTATGGAACATCTGGAGCCCATCCAAAGGACGTTCAGAATGGGTGGCAGGACATAATGAGGTCCAACAGCTCAGCCATCGAGGTTACAACATCAGCTGCAGCATGGAATCATCTTTCCAAAGTACTGCGGTTTTTTCTCCATTATTACAATGTGCTTGGAAGATCAACGAAGAATGCAATGTATATGTGGCTCGTCTGTGAGAGACCCTAGCTGAGACTTAGAGTCAGCCTACATATAAACTGAGAAGAAAATGCATTTCAGCTGTTTATTGCAGTTTACTGATCCAGTTTCATCCATGTTCAATTCTTTTCCGCCTGCTTGTTAGTGATAAAGATACACATGGGGATTTGATTTTGACACTAAACTGATGTTTTTTAGCATGTCTATTGCGATAGAGAGGCGAGATTAAGATAGAAAGGGAGATATATAAAGACTACAGATATTGTACTCTTGTATATTTCCAATGTAGCTAGCATATCAGGTTAGTTAAGATGAAAGAAGACCACAAGGATAGGGGAGAAAAAAAGGAGGGTACAAAGTCAGGCTGATAAAGCAGTATCAGAGAAAGCACATGGGAAAGGAAGAATAAAAATTAATTCCAGAAGAGTCACTACAAAGAAATTCACCTCCATGAAAATCCATTTTAAAAAACCCAAAGCAGGGGCCAGCAGGTGGCATAATGGTTAAGGCACTAGACTCCCATATGGTCAACTGTAGTTCGAGTCTCAAACCTGTTGGCTTCAAGCTCACACCAGGCACATGTGTATGTGTGCCCAAAATCCCAAGAGGAAAATTGAGGAGAAGGGATTGTGGTATGGCCATCACCCCTGGTGGTGATTTCTTGCTTTCTCTCTCTCTCTCTCTCTGTGTTTCCAGCTACCCTATTGCAAAAATCTCTTAAAAAAAAAAAAAAGAAAGAAAGAAAAAGAAAAAAGGCAGCCTGACATTCACATGCCTATGAATTAAATCGATTGTCACAACAGTGAACTTGACCTTTCCTGTTTCAGGGTTCTCTTAAAAGTTGGTAATATGTTGGGAAAATAAATTTCTAAGTTTTAAGATTGGAGATAAACCTGGGACAGAGCACTGGGGACAGCCCATAAGACCCATGAGAGCTGAAAATACAATACTTTTTCAATAGATTTCTCATTACTTAGTGGAAGAGAACTTTGATCTTATATTTAGGCACTGAACTCATTTCCTTGAAATGAAGAAAAGCAACTGAGCTCAGAAAGGAAAAGATAAAATCACTCCTAATTCTAACTCAAACATCTTCTCACACATTCTTGGACCTAAAGTGGATGTGCTAGTCTATAACAGTGCTCTGCACTTATCTCAGTTAATTTAAAGGCATTTGTGCAGATATGGGTGGTGACAAAACAGGACTTTGGAGTCAGAACATTTGTTTGGGTTTGAGTCTCAGCTGTGTGATCTTGAGCAAGTTGCTTCACCTCTCTGAGTTTCAGTTGCTTTGTGGCTCATAATAGGTACACAAGAAATGAAAACCGGCAGAAATGTAGCTTTCACATATTAACGTCTGCTACAAATAGACTAAAAGGCTAGAAGGGAACAATAAGAACCACTTGAAGCAAGTGGCAAAAAGTTGGCCCTAAGACTTGCCAAGTTTTCCACCACTCTGATTAATGTAATTTATTAGAAATTTGAAGTCTGCCTATTAGTCATATCTACAGAATCAGAAGATATGAGGGTATCACATAGCAATCTGTGCTTCGACAAGCACTTCAAGTGATTCTAATGCATGCTCAAGTTTTGGGCCATATTCCTAGGCATCGTGGAGCAAGATCTATCAATAGTAGGGATCATACCTATTTAGATATGTAAACTTTGCAGATATACTTTGGATGCACCAAACTGATCACCTATAAAGGCATCTTCTTAGAGTGACTTTGACCATAATAAATGTAATTCACTTAAAACATCACCAGTATCTTTTGAAAACTTACAAAACTCTTTGAGGGAAAAAATGAAAGAAGACCACAAGGATAGGGGAGAAAAAAAGGAGGGTACAAAGTCAGGCTGATAAAGCAGTATCAGAGAAAGCACATGGGAAAGGAAGAATAAAAATTAATTCCAGAAGAGTCACTACAAAGAAATTCACCTCCATGAAAATCCATTTTAAAAAACCCAAAGCAGGGGCCAGCAGGTGGCATAATGGTTAAGGCACTAGACTCCCATATGGTCAACTGTAGTTCGAGTCTCAAACCTGTTGGCTTCAAGCTCACACCAGGCACATGTGTATGTGTGCCCAAAATCCCAAGAGGAAAATTGAGGAGAAGGGATTGTGGTATGGCCATCACCCCTGGTGGTGATTTCTTGCTTTCTCTCTCTCTCTCTCTCTGTGTTTCCAGCTACCCTATTGCAAAAATCTCTTAAAAAAAAAAAAAAGAAAGAAAGAAAAAGAAAAAAGGCAGCCTGACATTCACATGCCTATGAATTAAATCGATTGTCACAACAGTGAACTTGACCTTTCCTGTTTCAGGGTTCTCTTAAAAGTTGGTAATATGTTGGGAAAATAAATTTCTAAGTTTTAAGATTGGAGATAAACCTGGGACAGAGCACTGGGGACAGCCCATAAGACCCATGAGAGCTGAAAATACAATACTTTTTCAATAGATTTCTCATTACTTAGTGGAAGAGAACTTTGATCTTATATTTAGGCACTGAACTCATTTCCTTGAAATGAAGAAAAGCAACTGAGCTCAGAAAGGAAAAGATAAAATCACTCCTAATTCTAACTCAAACATCTTCTCACACATTCTTGGACCTAAAGTGGATGTGCTAGTCTATAACAGTGCTCTGCACTTATCTCAGTTAATTTAAAGGCATTTGTGCAGATATGGGTGGTGACAAAACAGGACTTTGGAGTCAGAACATTTGTTTGGGTTTGAGTCTCAGCTGTGTGATCTTGAGCAAGTTGCTTCACCTCTCTGAGTTTCAGTTGCTTTGTGGCTCATAATAGGTACACAAGAAATGAAAACCGGCAGAAATGTAGCTTTCACATATTAACGTCTGCTACAAATAGACTAAAAGGCTAGAAGGGAACAATAAGAACCACTTGAAGCAAGTGGCAAAAAGTTGGCCCTAAGACTTGCCAAGTTTTCCACCACTCTGATTAATGTAATTTATTAGAAATTTGAAGTCTGCCTATTAGTCATATCTACAGAATCAGAAGATATGAGGGTATCACATAGCAATCTGTGCTTCGACAAGCACTTCAAGTGATTCTAATGCATGCTCAAGTTTTGGGCCATATTCCTAGGCATCGTGGAGCAAGATCTATCAATAGTAGGGATCATACCTATTTAGATATGTAAACTTTGCAGATATACTTTGGATGCACCAAACTGATCACCTATAAAGGCATCTTCTTAGAGTGACTTTGACCATAATAAATGTAATTCACTTAAAACATCACCAGTATCTTTTGAAAACTTACAAAACTCTTTGAGGGAAAAAAAAAATACTCTCTTTCATCTGCTACAATTATTCAATTGGAGTCACCTAGTATATTTATACTTCTTTCTATCATCAAGAAATAACTTCAAACAAAGTGCGTCTGGCTCATTTTAGGTTTAAATATTCCATTAGCTAAGTGCTAAGGAAGTTCATATAACCCAGGAGGCCCTATAGTGCCATCATAAGTTTTATTCCTTTAGAGTTTCTGTTACTGTTTTCAACCTTTTGAGCTTCCGTAAATGTATCTGGCATTCAATTAAAGTAAGATTAGTCCAAAGCAGATTTAGCAGTCATAAAGATTGCTTTGCTGAAAACCTACATATCCAAAGTACTAAACTGTAAGCACAAAGATACAAACAAATCCATAAATATCAATTATTTAAATTAATTTAAAATGTATAGTCTTATATAACTCATTTGACAAAATTAAAATGCCAATGAGCTCTTAATAATGAGTGAAAATAACTAGTTTTATCTTTATGGTAATATAAAAGAATTTCAGAAGCATAAGACTTGAAATTTCAGTCTTCATCTCCAGCTGCCAAGAACAACTCATAACTTTACCCAGACCTACAACTCTCTGTGACTGCTCTCCTACCTTAGATTTTCAGAGGAAGAGACCAAAAGAACTTGTCTCTATAAGCCTGGGGTAGGGATGTATGTGGGACATAAATGCATCTAGAGAAAGCTGAGGCATAAAGGGCAGATGTGGTTAATATTGTTGTTATTTACTAAGTGGGATAGAGACACAGCACTCACCTATCAGACACTTGGGGTTTCAGCCAGGTGTGATTCTCCTTTTTCCATGACAACCTAATTGATTGAGCGTCTTAAAGGGGAATCAGGTGATTAATCTACCCAACTGACGAGGTAAAGAACAACACTCATCATCTAATTTAGTGATGCCCTGTAAATACAAAAGACATCCTTAACAATGATAGCTTGACATGATCATATGCACCAGACTCCTAAGCAGTGGGACAATACCAAACTACCTTATCTTCCATCACTCAAAAATCTATCTCCATGTCTCCCCCCCTTCATTTGAACCTTGGCTTCATTAGGGAATTCTGCCCAGTCAATAGTCATTAAGACAAATTATACTGGCTCACAAAACTCAAGTTAGAGATGCCCTTGTGGATTCTCAACCTGTTGACATATTTGCTCCCTTGGAATAGATAATAAAGTTGCCCAGAGGCATGACCTTGCCTCATTCATCTTTGTATCTCCTGCATATATCACAATGGTTAAGAGGAAGAACTGGGGACTCCAAATGCCAAAATTCAACTTACTTAAATCTTTGCTAGCTTAGGAATACAACAATAAATAAAGCCCAACCCCTTTCTTCTCTAAGATATATTTTCCTCACCAGGAAAATTGAACTTATAATAACTTCCTCATTGGGTTATTGTGAAGATTAAATGAGAATTCATTTAAAGCACTTAGCCAAAGCTTCGCATAGTGTGCAGTGAATGTTAGCTATCATTATATTTATTATTATAGCAGGCACTAACGATGAATGAATGGATGAATGGGTGCGTGGGAGACAAAACTAACTGGCATCTATGGTTTACTCCACATCTAAAATTCTGCAATTCTGTTCAGTCTCCAAAGACCTTCATATCTGAAAATGTATTATCCGAAAATATTTCACTCATGCTGGCTGTTATTGTGCCTGTTTGGGATGCAATATAATATAAAGGGGAACCTTAGAAGTAGAAGCCTAAGAACATGAATTTAAAACATTTCATTACCTACCACTTAGTAAGCCGATACATATCTACATTCATTTAACATTTCTACCAAGCTTTTTGCTAATCTCAGGAATACCAAGGCATGTTCCCCTTCCCTTACAGTGGGAACAACACATTTATAACCGAATGTCACAGAAGCACAGAAAAGGAAATGACCTTACTTTATAAAAGTCCAGGAAGGCTTCAGAGAGGCTGAAGTTTCCCCCAAGGGTGAAAAATAGGTTTTACTCATCCCCATATTCCTGGTATCTGGCAGATGGTTCAAGCACTACAGCAGTTGACAAATATTTGTTGAATAAATAAAATACATCTTCAGAGTCCTTGAGCTATGATTAAGAATTCATTGGGTAAAGGCAATTCTAAGCAGAAAAAGTGGAAACTGTAAAGTAGAAACTAAACTCACAAAACTGAGAGATGCAAATACGTATGTGTTGGGATGATGTCAGGAGGGAACAGTGCATCAAAAGAGGTGGGGGCTAAGAAAACACCTAAGGCCAGGTTATTGTGCTTGTCTGACCACCCCGCTAATCCACGTACTCCTAGGGTTGGTTATTCATCAAAACATTCACTACTCCAAAGTTTTCTCCAAAATGCCTTCATTTTTTTCTTCCTTCTTTCTTTCTAAAAATATTTTAAAGAATCATTAAAGAAAAAAAGACATATGATATTGTCTTTATCATTCCTTTTATTAAACCAATGCTATACTTATAAAACTTTCTAGAGAATAAAATTACTAACTAGTATTTATGTTTGACTGTCTTGGTTTCTAATTCATAGCACTGCATAGTACTTTACACCATTCATTTTAAAGATTTCTACTTTAAAGTTGTCAGTTTGAAAGGGAATATATCTTCAATGAAAAAATATTTTTCTTAGTTTTTAATAAAAGCTTTCTGCCTTGAAGTGCTCATTAAAACTTTAAAAATTCAGGATAATTTAAATAGTAAGAAAAATTAGAAAATTCAGAATATGGGTAAAACTCATCCTCTGTAGGAACATTTGGAAAAATCAGAAAATACTTTTGTGGGTGGAAGTTTTTTTCATAGAATTTTTTTCTTGGGTGCAATTTCCAGGTTACTGGCATAATGAAGAATAAAAACCAATTATTAAAAGATTTTGTTATATATTATACCCAGATACCCACTAAAACGTGATTGAACATTGACACATACTTCTTGATTCCTGACCATGTCCAGAGGTAGTTTTGGATGTTGAAATTCACTTCAGTGCTTTTACAGTAAGTCCACTTTACTACCAACTGATGGTTCCTTTCTTGCCACAGCTTCTCAAAACTGGAGTTCCTAATTTTTGCACTTTCAATCAGCAAAAATGTGACTTTTAATCATTTTATCAAGAAAGGATTTTATTAAGGCAATATTTTTTTTCTAATATATAAGACTATTTTATTGTACTCTCACACAGAAAAGACATTGAAGATAAAACTATTGAGATATAATCTTAAACTCTCAAAAAACTTAATACTTTGCACCACCATTTCCTAGCACTTAGTTTTATGAAAGCAATTTGGGGTCAACCTCAGGATAGTTCTTCCTTGCATGATCTTGTTTTCCTTGTCTGTGTGCTTGAGATAACTTTATTTTTTATTATTATTTATTTTTTAAGGTTTTTGCTATAGGGCATGTGTGTTTCTCATCAGAGAGACAGTGAGAGACAAAGTGAGAAATCACCCCCAAAGAGGGATGCCATGCTACACAGTCTCTTCTCCACTCTCCTCCTGGGATTTTAGGCAGGCATAGACACGAATGCCCTGCATGAGTTTCAAGTTACCAGATCCAGAACTCAAACCACCTTTAACCACCATACCACCTGCTGGCCCTGAAAGAACTTTATTTTTGTAATTCAAAATGTTTTCTAGAATTGTGGGTCTCTTTTTACTACATTTCTGGCAGTGGGAGACACACTTAAAATTTCTTTCTACTCAGGACATAACTTCAGGGTCATCTTTGAACAAAACTCATATTTGGATAGTTTTGATTTCTTCTTTAGATAACACTGTATCTAAGTGAGATCTATGTCCTCTGACTTCAATAGCTAGCCTCATTTTTACCTGATAATCTTAATTGTTTGTCTTTCACTTTTGAACTATGGGAGAAATTTCTATGTTTGGTCTACAGTATTACAAATGACATTTTCTGCAGTATTGATTTTGTATTTTACTGCCTTTAGTGCAAATTTTAATTCTATAATTACATTTTTTAATATTTTCAGTTTCTTTTTTATTTCCCACGCGCCCCTTTCAGTCTATCCTGTTGATTTTCATTCATTTGCTTCTTAAGCTTATTTCCCTTTTCTTCACAAAGTTTTTCTTGCAGCCTACTGAGAACTTGGCAGAATATTTGAAATTTCTCTTCTCTTTATTAGAATAAATCATTTCTAGATTGGTTAGGGTAACAGTGAACTGTAGTTCTTTGGTCATATCAAAACACAATACCCTCAAAAGAGCTGGCAGCCCAGTTTTCTGGCTGACCAAAAGTATGGTTTCTGAAAGAGGAGCACTCAGAAAACAAAGGTAGCTCATTTTACTTTAAGCAGAGCTAGCGATAAGTGTTAGACTGACTGGATTCTTCAGTGCGATTCTAGTGGTTGACACAAAATGCAAATCTTTCCCAGGACTATCAAGCCCAAATTTGTGGGCATTCTTCACTTTATATTCAGAGGTATTTAGAAAAAAGTTAAGAGTATCAAAAACTGCTATATAGACAATATCTTCAACTTGGGAGCTTTGACTACAATAACTGTTTGGTCCTTGAAAATAATTCTTAAACACCTGACATTATTAAATGGAATAAACACTCTTTTTTAAAGGAGACTCTTTTTTGCTTGAAATGGTCTAAACATTTCATAAAATTGCCCTGTTATTTTTAAGACCTGAAATTTTAAACTAACTTTGAGATAGCTTATTTTAACACTCTAAAATATATTCAGAATAGTTCACCTCAACATGTTTGAATGCTGAATATTTTATGCTTGGACAAAGAGCAAACTGTAGGTCTTTAGCCAAGCACAGTCAATGCACTTGAGTATGGGTTACCAAAAATGCTGAAGAATTTTTTTTTTCTATTTATTGTTATAGCTCAAATCCTTGTGTCTCTTGTAGGCTTTAAGTGACATAAATATGCATTTCCATCTGCACATCCTTGTCAGGAATAGTTCTGCTGGGAGGTGTTATGCCACCCAAGTACTTCCAGAATAGAGTCTGTTAATCCTGTTACCACTATAGAAACTCAAGAGGAAAAGTCTACTCAGGCCACTACTGCAGCTGCTGTGGCTTCAGCGTTCCAGCAGCCGCACCCTGGGTACAAAAAGGAAGCATGAGAAAACTGAATTCCTTCCGAGGGATGGAGAGTGCTGACCTCAGTCTATAAGGGGTCTTCCTAGAGGTCATGGAAAATGAAAAAAACTATGCATGGATTCCAAAATTTTTGCACCAAAATAAACTTGTACTTTAATTCCATGTTTTCACAAAGTTTTCTGAAACCCTTGTATTTCTTAGGCCAGTAGTCTTCAACATTTTAGGGGCTAGCGGTTGATGCAGAGGTTAAGGCACTGGATCCCACATGGCCAGCTTTCCAGTTCTAGTTCAGGATTCAAAGGCTTGAGAATCATGTGGGTGCCTGTGTGTTTGTGCCCAAAATGTCAAAAGAATAATTGAGGAGAAGAGATTGTGGTGTGACCATCTCCCCTGGAGAGTGAGTTCTCACTTTCTCTCTCTCTCTCTCTGGCACAAACATCTATAGCAAAAAGTAAACAAAAAATTATTGTAAATCTTTATTATTAAAAAAAAAAGGGGGGGGAGGACCAGCAGTTAACATAATGGCTATGTCGCTGAACTCCTATGTAGTTGACCGTGGTTCGAGTCCTGGACCCAGTGGTTTAAACTCACACCAGGCACATGTGCATGCGTGCCCAGGATCCCAAGAGGAGAATGGAGGAGAAGGGATTGCAATGTGGCCATCTCCCCTGGCAGGGGGGGGGGTGATTTATCGCTTTCTATTTCTCTGTCTTTGTCTGTCTTTCTGGCGAACGCACACACCCTATAACAAAAACCTCTCCAAAAAAACACAAAAGGTTGGGGGGAATAGCAAGCTCACCTAATACACACACACACACACACACACACACACACACACACACACATATATGCATTCATTGGATACATATACTACCTATTAGCAGTAATATACATTAGAAAAGATGCAAAATAGATTTCTATTAGTATTAAACAATAGAAATAGATGCTCTGATCCCATTGGATAGATTTACGCTTTTCTCGAAGGTGGCAGAGAGAGAGATGTAGAGAGACTGAAACCGCTTTGGAGCCCACTGGTCTAAACGTCCACCAGTTGGGCCACAGAAAAATAGACCTTAAACTACCAGTGAGGCCTTTTGACAGATTTCATAATACTTCGGGCACTCAGGTGAGCAGGAGTTTTGAATGAGCATGTGCTTTGCTCCTCCATGGCCTTTTTCCTCTTGTCCTTCGGCCCACACAGCTTGACTTCTGGCCCCTCTGGGATGTCTGCATAGAGATTATTTTCACCCTGGATAGGCACAGCATAAACGCATGCTAACTCGATAAGGCCTAATGTCAATAAGGAGCCTCCTACAGCCATGAACTGACATGTCACCTTTGAGATGCCCCCATAACTCAAAGACAAGAGCTAGCTAAATAAACCAAATCCAATTATCAATAATTTGATACATGTTTATCAACAAGAGCTTAATGATCTACAAATACAGAACCAGTGCCTTTAACTATTCAATTCTATATAACACAAGAGATCTTAGAATGACCATGAATCAGGTGTAGAACAAAAATTCCACAGAAAGGATAAGAAAAGATTTCTACCTCTTATGATAGTAAAAAATGAGGAACTGATAAATATTTGACGACATGCACTGTGGGACGTTCTTGGATTCCCTTGTACTGGTGCCCACTGTGCCTCAGACATTCCACTAGGGTATAGAAATCAGTCAACACAACTATCAGTCAACACAACTAACACTTTCACCAAGTTGGTATTTTAGGCAAGGGCAAGAAAGATATATACCATATGTAAGTACACAAATATTTTCAGGATATTGAATAGCACCATGAAGAAATGAAGCAGTAATGTGCTAGGAAATGGCTGATGGTGAGGGCTGTGGGATCCCTTTATAGAAGAATTTTTCGACCTTGGCACTATGACATGTGAACCCATATTCTTTATGGGGTTTTATTGGTGAAGGTGGGGAATTCCTGTGCACAGGATCATGCTTGGTAGCATTCCTGGCCTCTACTCAATAAACGCTAGTAGCATCCATCCCTGTCATGACAATAAAAAGTATGTCCAGGGAACCAGCAGTTGGCATAATGGCTGTGTTGCTGGACTGTCATGTAGTCGATTGCAGTTTGAGTCCCCGACCTGGTGGCTTAAACTCACGCCAGACACATATGCGTATGTGCCCAAGATCCTGAGAGGAGAATGGAGAAGGGACTGTGGTGTGGCTATCCCCCTGGGGGGTGATTTCTCGCTTTCTGTCTCTCTGTCTCTCTCTCTGTCTTTCTGACAAGTGCACGTGCCCTATAGCAAAAACCTCTCAAAAAAAAAAAAAAAGTATATCCAACCATTGCCAAATATCACCTCGGGGAGGCGAAAATCTGTCTGATTAGGAACCACTGTTTTAGAGTTATGGTAAGGGAAGGCCTCTTTCAGGAGGTGACATTTGAGCTAAAGACTGAGAATGTTTCTTAAATTTTAGGATACAGGGAAATGTTTATGATGCAACTGAAATATACAATATTTTCAACAAAACTCCAATATAATTTTATAAATCTCTAGCTGGACAGATAGTATAATATATTGGTTATAAGCATGAATGAGAGCAGGGTTCCTTAGTGAAAATCCCAGCACCAGCATTTAGTAGCTGTGTACCTTGGATATTTTATATCCCTTCTGTGTCCTCATGTGAAAAATGGGGATGACACTAGTAATACCTATTATATATAGTTGCTGAGATTATTGAAGAAGTTCATATATGCAAAGCTTGTATAAGAGAAATGCATGGAGAGTGCTATATATTTATGTGCATGTATTGTATTAATGTATATATGTATGAATATATGTATATATTAATGTGTGTATGTATTAATTAGAATATCTAATACTAATATTCAAATATATATTAGTTTGTTGGCTAATCAACATCTAATTATACTCTAATATAGTTTAATTTCTAATCAGAACATAGCTTACATTCCAATATACAACTATAAACATATATATAGTTCATATGTATATATGTATTAAAAAACAACTATTTCCATATTTTGTGAAATGAATGCAACAATTTTTTTTAAGAGAGATTTTTGCTATAGGGTGCTTGTACTCCTGGAGAAACAGAGAGAGACCAAGAGACAGAAAGCAAGAAATCACCCCCTTGGGAGATGGCTATGCTGCAATCCCTTCTCCTCCATTCTCCTCTCAAGATTTTGGGCACACATGAGAACACATCTATCATGAGTTTCAAGCCTAGCATAAGTTTTAAGCCACTGGGTCCAGGACTCAAATTGCAGTCGGCCATGCGGGAATCCAGTGAGGTAACCATTACACTATCTGCTAATTCGTGCAACGATGTTTTTAAAATATCAGGATTTATAGGGCCAGCCACCATGGCACAGTAATAACATAATACTCTGTGATATAGGCTCTCATGGAAAGGTCCTGGCTTGTCATCTAGAGGTCCCCTTGTAGATAATGGGCAGCATGTGTGCTCATTTCCTGGGCCAACAAGGGCTAGGGGTGGATTGTCATTTGAAAAGCCTTTTGGGGTGGGGCCAGCAGGTGGTATGGTAATTAAGGCATTGGACTTCCACATAGTTGACTGTGGTTTGAGTCCCAGCGGCTTGAAATCACACCCAGCATGTGTGTGTGATCCCAGAATCCCAGAAGAAGGGACTGCAGCATGGCTATCTCTCCTGGGAGGTTATTTCTCACTTTATCACCGTCTTTCTCTGTCTCTCTCCAGCAAGCACACATACCCTATGACAATGGACTTTAAAAAAAAAAAAGAAAAAGAAAACACTTTTGGGGGTACCTGTCTATCCCCCTCTTTGTATCTCATGCTCTCATGGAAAAATGAAATAAATAATAAACTTTCAAAATTATAGACTAACAAGGGATTTTATTTTCTTTGTATCTTTTTATATTTTTCATAGTTTTACAGATACAAATGCAAATGTTACTTTTAAATAAAAGCAACAATCAATATGCATTTTACCATCAAAGAGAAAAACTTCTAGACTTTCACCAGTATCAACTGGCATACCTAGAGTGAGGTAGGAAGACCAATGGGATGTGCTCAGACATCCTCTCCTCAGGCCAAGAGGTGGCATAATGGTTAAGGCGCTGGATTTCCACATGGCCAACCATGGTATGAGTCCTAGACCCGGAGGCTTGAAATTCATGTTGGGTACAGGTATATGCACGCTCAAGATCCTGAGAGGAGTGTGGGAGAGGAGACTGTGGTGTGACCATCTCCCCAGGGTGATTTCTCTGGTGAGTGTGCACACTCTATAGCAAAAATTTCTCTTTAAAAAAAAAAAAAGAGAGAAAGGAAAAGGAAAAAAGAAAATCATCTCCTAGGAATTAATTCTAATGTAATTTGGGAATACAAAATTTGCCCTGGAAATTAGAAGATACAAGTTTAAGTCCTAGCTCTGCTCCTTACCAGCTGGGTAGTCTCGGGCAAAATACAAAAATCTGACTCTCCATCCACTTCCCCATTCATGTAATAGTGATGATAACAGTTTGCAAAACTGTTGTGAGCTTCAAATGTGATAATGCACATGAGAGACTTTAAATGTCATTCAAATAGTTGGGATGAATAAATTGTGATGGTTTTAACATAATAGAGAATATTTTGAATAATTATAGTTTATTTTTTAACATTCAAATTTAAACACTGATGGTTAAAAAAATTCAACAGTATATGTAATACCAATTATGCATAAGTTTATAGCCTGACTGGCTTCATTTATTTTTTCAGAGCACTAAACCTATTACTAACCCAAGTGCATCAAACTATAAAAACTGCTAGCCCATTTTTTTTCTTGGATAACATAATCTTTATTTCTTGAGACACTTTTTACAAACATTAAACTGAAGGTAACTGCATAAAAATGAAATGGAGACTCATAATTGCAAACTGTTTTCATGTCTGGAGAAGATTCAACCACCTCTTAGGAGTGAATTGCTCCTTGTTACCAGCTTACGATCTAGCTATAAAAGTATATCACTGAGCCTATGTCTGTCTACAGGTGCAGAGTGTAGTGGCAAGCGAAAATGAAGATAATTACATAGAAGAGTTAGACAAAAAAAGAGAGAGAGAGAGAGAAAACCTACTCAGCTCCTTGAGACTGAGGTTGCTTTGTGGGTATGAAGGAAGTTTGAAGAAGGGAGCCATGTTCAACCTTCTTCGCTCAGTTCTTTCTTTTCCTTTAATCCTTTTCACCTTGAACACTCACTGCTATGATTTCTGAAGAAGTAATATACTTTTGCTTTTTCTCTTTTTTAAAAAAAGATTTACTAAGACTGATTGAAAAGGCTTAACATGTCCTCTTGTCATGGCTCTTGATAAACATTTCATCTAATGTTTTTTTGAGGCAGTTTTAGTTGAAGTACTGAAAAAGTCAAATCAAAACAATGAGATAGAAAATTGCTACTTTAACTTGAAAGTCTTTAAAGGACATCTTCCAACCAGAGCTGGCATTTGAAAATTGAAGAAAAAAATGTCAAATATATTTATCTACCACAAATTTTAGCTTTAATGAGCCCAAGGTATTTTTTTAGTCTAATCTAATCTAGCATGATATAGCAATTGAGTATTACAAGAATTACATTTTTCTATTCATTTCAAAAGGTGGGACTATTTGAAGAAGACTTCATCCCTCAGCTGGAGAAAATAATCCACCCAGTTTTATAACTTTGCCTCCAAAAAATATAGATATGGCTTTTTTGAAAACACAGCTCTTTTGAGTATTGATCACTTTTTAGTACATTATGCTTTTAGCATTGCTAAAGATTTCTTATTTTCATAATTTTGCCCTGTCTTGAGCCACTGTATCAGTTTCCAAATTACATTCACTATAAGAATAATAATGATCTACATATCTAGAAAAGATGATTCTTGCCCTCTCTAATAATTTTCACCATATTCGATTAGTTCAAATGTTTCCCTGTATGTTCCAAATTCTGCCACTACCTACAACACTGTCGGAAATGTATTCGTGTATTTTAACAACAAGAACAAATTTCTGACATTTATGTGAACTTAAGAAAAGTTTCACAATAAATGGAAAATTTTTTTTTCCTCTACATTGTCACTTCAATTAACTACTTTTACTAACCACCATAATTTGTTAATGGTTTGGTGGTTTATACCTTAAAATGTCACTTGACTGCCTTGATCCGATTTCAACCACAGATAATTACAGTACTAAATTCTAAGTAGAGCATTGTTTAAATGCAAGGGAAAATATAATTCACCATTACAGTTTTTAAAAAGGTCCACACGCTTGAAATACACACTCACTTTAAACATTCTGGACTAGAAGTAACACTAAAATCTCTCTACCTTAAAGGCATATCTAATGATTTTCATATAGGCTGCTGGAATTTACTGGTCATGAGAAAAAGTAACAAGCTACCTGTCTCAAAAGGCAACTTGGCAACAAAATGGATAGGCTCATTAAAAAGAAAAAAAGAATAGAGAAATATTCAGGTACTAGTGAGTGATTAATATTTTTTTGTCTGTGCATATGTGTGTGTGTTTAAATTATTTTGGGAATCATATAAATGGAAGAATAGTGTTCAAAACATTATTTTGATCACAGTGTATGAGATGTCTTGGAGGAAGTCATCACTATATTCAAGACCTACTGAAAGTGCTCAGATTTAAGGATACAGTTGATTAAACTGCAGGGGCACCAATGGAAATGAAAAAGCAGATATAGACTTGAGAGATAGGTAGAAGGAAGAAGACACTAAAACGGGTAAATGATTGGATGAAGGAATGGCACGAATCAAAGAGTAATTTTAAGCCCAGGGAACTAGAAAAACGACAGTACAATGAAGAAAAACTGAATGGTGAATTCTCAAAGTGATAGAGCTACACAGTTTGAGGAGAAGAACAAGACTTAGTAGAAAGAGACATAATAATTGAAAGAATAGCGCTGGTAACCCAAATAAAATACCCAGCAGACAATTACAGACTTATTGCAATTGTGATGACTATGGGGCTCTTGGTGACCAAAGCTGTTTGTTATTCTTTGAATTTTCTAGCAGTTAGGGCTAGGCATATAGTTTATGCTCAGTAAATGTTGCCTGACTGACTACACAGAGATTTAGGGACCAAGTTCTCAAAGAAAGTAAATGTTAAGTGTGGTCAAATCTGACCTTTCAGAGTAGAAAGAAAAGAACCGAGAACAGAATCATAAGGACTACATACATAGAAAGAACTAAAGAAGGCCAGCAGGTGGCAAGGTTGTTAAGATGCTGAACTCCCACTTGACAGACTGCAGTTCAAGTCCTGGACCTGATGGCTTGAAAATCATGCTGGGTGTGTGGTATGTGCATACCCAGAATCCTGGGAGGAGAGTGGAGGAAAAGGGATTGTAGTGTGACCATCCTGCTGGGGGATTTCTCACAGTCTCTCTCTCTCTCTCTCTCTCTCTGGCAAGCACACACACCCCATGGCAAAAGTCTAAAAAAAAAAAAGACATTAATAATTCATAGATATAGGGAAGGTCTGTCAGAGAAGTAAAGAATTAAATAAGAAATAAATAGAAATAGAGAGAGAGGGAGAAGGAAAGGTAAGGAGAAGAGAAAACAAGAATGGATTCAGAGAAACCAAGGAGAAGAGATGCTACCTAGTCATAATTCAAATGCTTACACCTATAAAGACTCAAATAGAGGATACTTGGATGTAAAAATTACAAGTCACATTCAGTGAGCAAAAATGAAAATCATTACAATGTTTCCTTAATAACTGAAAGTAAATAAATTAATAGCTCCTGTCACATTGATTCATTCATTGCATGTGGGTATTCAATAAATGTTAATTGAATTAAATTAATAACATTTGCTCAATGGTAATAAAAAATTAATTAACTGTCTATCTTTTCTGTTACTTAAGTTTATGCCCACTGGTTCTTGTAATTATTTCTAGCCCAAACATGAATTTTCTATTTCACTGACTTTAAAGATACACTTAATTTTTTTTTCTAAGAAATACACACAGGGAATTCAAAAAGTTTGTGGAAGAAAATAGAATTAAAACACAGATTTATTTTGGTGCAAAAAATTTTAAAAGCCACACTTTTTCATAACTCATTTTCCATGAACTTTTTGAAGTCCCCTCATAGATGAGCTGCTAATTTCTGTCCTAATTTTAGTCTGTTTTTTCTGTTTAAAAAATTATTTTCTTTAAGTTAATGTCAAGAACTATGTATAACATTCCAAATATAGTTTCACGAGTTCTTTATTTAATTCTGAAATAGTTTTCTCTGCAGAAGATGTGATACCACTTCTTATGTGTTTCTCCTTTTAGCTTATGCTACTTTATAATACTATGGGTACAATGTCAAATAACCTCATAAAGAAGGAATCTGGGGAAATTATTGTTAGCATCCATCTATAAAAGTTGGAAGATGTCAGTAACATTTACCCAAAAATTGTGACTCACTTCAGATGTCAGAATTCTGAGTTGAACAGACTGGCTTCTAAAATGTGTGTATGTCAGATGATTTTCTAATGAGCAACAGATAGTTCCCACTGGGGAATGAAAAAATAAAAATATAAACAGAGATATAGAATTAAAATAACTTTATGAATGGCAGTTTAACTTCTCTATAAAATTCTCTCAGTACAAGCCTCGCGTGCTCCAAATGGTTGCTTAATGTAGCACGCCACTTACATTCAAAATGCTATACTTAAAATTGTCGGAAATTAAAAAGAGAATCATATACCACTTGGCTGTATACTGTATTCTCCGCATGTTCTTACATTCCAGTAACCTCTATCCAACTTTTTTTTTTGTTACTGAATTACTTTGTGCAAAAGCAATTTAAATTACATGCGGCCTGACTACGTGTGATAATTTGAACTGATTGTTAATTAATTCTGTTAAGTAAATAGCTGCCGCAATCTCTATACTCATCAAGGTTTCGTTATCTATCAGCTTTTTCTGAGCTTCTCTCTACTAGGAGGTACAAAGAGGCTGTAGCTGAACAGGCAGGCGTCTCTAAGTGTGCAAGAAGGAATTTATGCTTTGCATAGACTGCTTGGGGAAAGATGGGTCAGTAACACTAAGTTATTTTCAAGGCTCAGTTTGAGGTAAGTGATACATCATGGGATTTAGGTGAGGAGAATTTTGCCAATGCACAGTCTCGGCAATTAGGAAACAGAGATAAGAGGTAAAAATAAATCATAAAATGTACCATATAAAAGGAGCAAGGGTAAGAGCAAAGATTTTGGAATCCACCAGGCCTAGGTTCAAACCCTAGTTCTACCGCTGACTAAAGAAGAAGCTTTGAGGGACCAGTAGTTGGCATAATGGCTGTGTCGCTGGTCTCCCATGTAGTCGACCACAGTTCGAGGCCCGGGCCTGGCAGCTTACACTCACACAGGGCATGTGTGGTGTGTGCCCAAGATCCCAAGAGGAGAATAAAAGAGAAACGATTGTGGTGTGGTCATCCCCCCTGGGTCGTAATTTCTCACTTTCTATCTCTCTGTCTCTCTCTGTCTTTCTGGTGAGCACATGCGCCCTATAGCAAAAACCTCTCCAAACACAAAAAAACAGGCTTCGGACAACTTACTTAAATAAACTCTATAGACCTCAGTTACTCTCAGTCAACTATTAAATGGGATTACCAAGTCACACATTTTCCATTTGTTCAATGAGCACAAAAGTATCTACCTCCTAGAGTCTTTGTGATGCTTATGTTTAAGAACATGATATAAAGTGCATGCAACTGTGTGTGCGTGTGTGCACTGTGCACAGTGCGCGTGTGTAAAACAGTGGTTTACACATTGATAATTTTGTCTTAGAAGGGAAATTGACAATGTCTATAGACATTTTTATTGCAATGACCCAGAGGGACAGGTGCTACTGCATCTAGTGGGTACTGGACAAGAATACTGCTAAAGACACAATGATCTTTTCATGACAAAAAAATTATCTGTCCAGAAATAGCAATACTACTCCAAAATGAACTAAGGCATAATTTGAATGTCCATGTGTTTTTTATATCAATTACCTAATTTAAGAAAAATTAACTTTCATCATCATCATCATTGCATCATTATTTTGGTGAGTCCCTCCCTCCTGAATGAGAGGAAGCCTAGAATTTCCAAACCTATTGAGCTGATTCTATTTCATTATTCAATATACAATATCCTACTAATTGCTGGAAAAAAAAAATACATGTTTTCCTGCACCCCTATTCCTGCCAGTTCTTTTTAGGAAGGGTGAAACTACAACAAAGTGATTTAAAGCCAACAGCATAATGGGAAGAGAATAAAAATTAAACACTGATGAAAAATGAAGCTCCTCAGAAGATCACAAAGAAACAAAAATAACCCAGGACAATGGCATGTACCAGACTGTTAGCACTGGTGCTGTTTGGATCCTTTGGAGAGCAACCATGCCATGATCGGTTTCTGGAGATTACCAATGCACAAGTCAGTAGGCTGTTCTCTTCTTCCACTCCAGAAAGTGGAAGGTCCCTAGGACAGTGGTTCTCAAACTTAAATGTATGCTGAATTCACATGGGAAGTTTCAATACCCCCTCTAGAAATTAAATAATTTCAATTTTTTTTTTTTGGAGAGGTTTTCGCTATAGGGCGCATGCGCTCGCCAGACAGACAGAGAGAGACAGTGAGACAGAAAGCAAGAAATCACCCCCCAGGGGGGATGGTCACGCCGCAATCCCTTCTCCTCCATTCTCCTCTCGGGATCTTGAGCACGCACGCACACGTGCCTGGTGTGAGTTTTAAGCCACCGGGTCCGGGACTCAAACCGCGGTCGACTACATGGGAGTCCAGTGACATAACCATTATGATAACTGCTGGTTCCCAATAATTCCAAATTTTTAAAAGATTCCTCAGATGATTTATTCTGCAGAAGTCTGAGAAACACAGCCCTGGGAGGCAGGACCCAGTAGAGATTTACGTCTGTCACAAATGAAGAAGCAACTTTGGAATGAACAATGAAGGTGGACTTGGCGAGAACACATTTCTTGTACTGAACTGCATAAGGACGCTGAAATTAAATCAGGTTGCCAATTATATTACTGATTTCAGACTCTCAATGAGCACTGTTGGATCAACCAGGCATTAGGCTGACAATGGGAAAGCACTTACTCAGAACATATCTCTATCACCTCCCAAAGATGCTGCCAAATCACCTGTGATTTATTTAGGTCTTAATACGTGCCTGAGAATCAGTCGGGCTGCATGTTTGAGAATACCTTCTCAAGTCTTTTCTTGATTTTAGGACTCTACCTTACGGGTGTCAATAAGTTATAAGCTGCAATACTCCACAGTCTGGGGCTCTACCATGATTCATGGTATGCTTCTCTTTTGCCCATGTTTCAGTAACTTAAGCAACAATTTCTTCGCTAACTTGTATGATGCTGGTGAAGGCTAGAAACTATGCCTGTCTTCGTCACCACTGTACTGCCAGTGTTCAGCCCAGTGCTTGATCCATAAGGGCCTCTGATTACTATGGAAAACAAATGCTGATAGGAGTTCTAACATACATGAAGCACTTGGCTTTTCAGTCCCCTCTATGCCACTCCAAACCTGAATCTCAATCAAGGACCTTGTTAGAAGTCCCCTGAATGTCTCCAACAATGCAGTTACATGGAAATAAGTATGTTTCAAAGAAGCACACCCAAAATCCATAGAAATTATTACATAAATATGGACCTCACAAATGCCAAAGCAGAGAAGGAATAGTAGCAACCAAGAGTCTTGAAGGTATACATAGGGAAAGCTTCTAGACTATTCATCTCTATATCTACATCTCTTACACAAATGAGGAAATTGAGGTTTGTAGAAGCAAAGAAATCAAGTGACCTGATTGAGACATATAAATTACTCTTCAGCACTGCCCAGTGCTTAAGGCTCTTACCCTGCTTCTCAGATTCATAATATACTCTGACGACATGCCAATAACTTACTGAGAGACTTTGCTGATCCAAGTAAATGAAATTCTTGGTTCTCCCCAGTCATCATCAACAACAAAGCAGAAATAAGTGTTATGAATCTCTGTGATAGGTGAAACTTGTATAAAAGTTAATAATTCTTTATTCTTTTCTATCTTCATTCAAAATTATTCTGCTCAATGCTTCATTCTTTTTAATAAGACTTTATTCTTACAAAAGTTTATAATGTGACATTTTCTGCAAATGTCTCTTCTTAGATCATTATTAGGTCATAAGCTATAGTGGGTCTCTGTAAATGTTTTCTCTTTTCGTCTAGATACACAACTCACAAATGAAAAGCATGCAGACGAGAAACCCATTAATGCTATCGTTATAAATTCAGTATCCGAATTCAATATCACAGATGGACCAGCCAAGGAAACCCCCAATGAGAAAAAACTGTCAGAATCCAGCACATCACTGTCCTCCCTTGAAGAATGCCAAACGAAATTTTCCTACCTCCAAACTGATACTTCAGTTCATCAGAGAGACACTGATGGTATGTTTCTCAAAATTCAACCCATCTCTAAATAAAGCTCCCCAACCCCCAGCCCTTGTAAAATCATCACATATGCTGTTGGGGGAAAAAAAAAGTCTTTATGAATATTAAACAGAAAGACTTTGATTTGAAAACCCTGGTGAATGACACATGTCAAGGTCACTTTGCAGTTATGAGGTGCTTGGCAGATTGTTTGCTCTCAAAGCTGGGAATCAGAGGCAACATGTTTTAAATAGCTGTGGTAGGGTGTGATCATTCTTGCTATAGGGCTATGAAGTAGATAAAGAAAAATGGCACACTTCTTCTCTCAGCTCTGTGGTTCTAGGCAGAAAGGAGAAGAAGGCAGAGTGGAATGGTATTAAATAGAGATGGAATAAAATAGGAAGTTGCTTACATCAGCAGTCTATGAAAAGGGGTTGGTTCTGCTAGGTGATACACTTCCTAGGCATTCTGTTCAGAGCAAACCTAGACCAAACCATTCCTGTAAGGCATAAAGGGGCACGTTCCACCTGCAAGGTCAATTTCATGTTCATTTCGTGCTAAATTATCAACACAGTCAAGTTCAAAATCATGGAGTCCACACCAAGACACATGGAATTTTACTTAGGTTAATTCTGCAGTGACCTTTACAAAAGAAACTATTCCGGAATTTTGAAGTGTTTGGTATCTACATTTGCGTTCAAAGAAAGACTAGAGATTCTAAGAAGAAAGCATAGCAGGGTATTATTTCTGGTCTACATTTAAATTCATATTTATTTTTTGAAAATAAAATTTTGTAAATAAATTTTATAAAACAGAACCTCTGGAACCACATGGGTTTAACTCTTGTCTCTAAAGTGTATTAACTACAAAACTGGGCAGGATTTTTATCATCTCTGAATCTCAGTCTTTTAGTTACATAATGGGCTAGTAAATAATACACCACAGGGTATTTTGAGGATCAATAAAATAACATGTGTAGAACATCTAATATCAAAGCTGGCACATACTAGGTACTCCATTTTAGCTTTTATTATGATTACAATTTCCGAAAGTAAAGAGAAAGACTTCTAACGTATATTATACATGCGGTATGCTGTACAAACGTTTCTTAGATGCTTTAGATCAGAAAAATAGCTATAGACTTGATTGCCTGCAGTTGCCTGGGAAGAATGCGAATAATGAAGCAAGACAGATGTAGACAATAGGGATCAGTAAGGACTATGGCAAACTGAAGAACACTGCCTCTGCACAGATCCAGCTAATTGTTGCCACAAGGAAAAACAGGCCTAGAACTGCCAGATCGAAAAGTTTTTAAAGAAAAGCCAGAGACTAGTATGTGAAATTTCTAAATCTGAGGGCCAGAAGGTGGCATACTGGTTATAGCAATGGACTCCCCCATGGTCAAACGTACTTTCGGTCCCAGACCTGGTGGCTTGAAAATCTTGCCAGGTTGGGACCAGCAGTTAGCATAATGGCTATGTTGCTGGACTCCCACGTAGTCGACCGCAGTTGGCGTCCCGGACCCAGTGGCTTAAAACTCACACCGGGCGCGTGTGCATACATACCCAAGATCCCAAGAGGAGAATGGAGGAGAAGGGATTGCGGCGTGGCCATCCCCCATGGGAGGTGATTTCTCACTTTCTGTCTCTCGGTCTCTCTCTGTCTGGCGAGCGCATGTGCCCTATAGCAAAAACCTCTAAAAAAATAAATAAATAAAAATAATAAATAAATAAATAAATAATCTTGCCAGGTTCATGTGTATGCATGCCCCAAATTCCAGAAGAGTGGAGAAGGAACTGTGGTATGACCATCCCCTTTGGAAGGTAATTTCTCACTTTCCTTCTCACTGTTTCTCTTTTTTTACCTCTCCAGCCAGTACACATGTCCTATGGCAAAAATCTTAAAATTTTAACAATTAATTTTTTTCAAAAAAGGAATTTATAAATTCTCCAGTGGTGATAGCTAGCTCTATTTGCTTATGAGTTTTATGATGCCTAACATATACCCAGCAACACATTTTTGGGCCAACTTTGGCTTACAGCCTACCAGGTTATAACCTGGAGTCCAAGAAGATACTCAAGTTTTTAGCTTGGAAAAGGTTAATGCCAGTCAAGGAAGCAGGCAATGTAGGAGTGTTCTTTGCAAAAGCATTTTGAGGCCAGAGCATTTTATCAGATTGTACTGGGGTTCATGGATGTTCCTCATCAGGCTAACGATCCTAAGAATTAGGAATTGCCATTCATGTCCACCAGTAAAACCGAATCCCTCCCAAACCATTGTGATTTGCCCTATCAGAAATCCAGGGGGAATTAGCCAACCAGCATGATACCTGAACCCTTGCATTCTCAGGGAAGGGCCAAAATGACCACTCCATTTGAATGACAACTGATCCCCAAGAATCTCATACCAAATACACACACACACACACACACACACACACACAAGAGATTCCTCTGCACAAATGAGCAAAGGAGACTCATGAGGATGACTGAAGCAGGTTGCTTTTCTGAAGGCTTGGGCTGAGGACTGGATGTATGATCCAGGAAACTTGGCATTTAAGCTGACCCCATAGATAGTAACAGCCTACCCTTCCTTTCCTACCTTGTACAAAATATTCCCAATGAGGAAAGAGCTCTTAGTACCTAAATAAAAGCCCAGACTAAGATTCGCAGCTACTGACAAGAAACTCTCCTTATCCTAACAGCAAACATCAAGGAAATCAAGAGTTAAGTCAGGCCCACTTTATCTTAGAGAATTTTTGATAGTAATTAATTTAAGGATGCAGAAATTGAGAGCTGGGGTCATTGTTCGTACTGAGATAAATACAGAAATATCTTTCAGGAACAGCAGGGAAAACAGAAGGGAAAAGAGAAGATTGCATCCACTTTCATGTAGTTTGTGGTTAATTTATTTTCAAATGTATAAATGAGTGCATAGGAATGGATGCTTAATTGCTAATATCTATTATTTATATACATTGCTCCACTTAAAACAGGATGGAAAAGCCTCACACATGCAGATTTTGTAAAATGTGTTACATCCATTAGCACAGTTCATGGTGTGTGCTCTGATGGGAATTTAAAAGGATCTTTACTGCACATCACACACTATGTGCTGCAACATTACTTTATTATTAAATTGTGGCTCATCGTGTGTGGTCCCTTTCCTGAATAAAATGGAAAAAAGTCCAGAGAACTATCTGAGTCTGTGCTTCTGTTTCTATGTTCCACTGATTGCAAAAGCATCCCTGTGGACAAGAAAATCAGGGAAACACATAATATTAGAAAACAGGCCCCTTAAAAAATAATCCTGAGAATATACCTAATTGATGTATAATTTTGAATTTGAGACATCTCATCCAGGTGGAAGGGGAAAATCATAAATACAAGATATCTCAAAAGAATAGTCTTAATTACACCATGGACTACTGAATAAAATGATTACATTTTCTAGACTGTAAATTTCATACAATTAAATGCAGTAGTGTCACCTTATAAAATGTTTCAATTTTATAATTATTTCAGTTCATTTGCTCAGAAAAAAACACAAGCACAAATTTACTAAGTATCATCCAAATCTAGTCATTCTAGTTCTAAAGAACTGACTTGAACGTTAGTTGTGCTTGTCTGAACTTAAATAGATCTTGACATATTTAAGTAGCTATTAAAATTGATAACATCAGAGATGATACCCCAGCTAGAGAAAGGCATTCAGTCACACTTTATTTATTCTACATCACAGAAATACATTTTTTTAAAGAACTTAATGTTGAGGGAGTGGGAATTAGTTTTTATACTTTTGAACCAAAAACTTTTAGTAATCAGCTGGAGCCACTATGTCACAAAGCTCATCAAGATGCTGAAGTCTCTGTGATTTGTATATTAGCTTATCAGAATACTGGGTGGGGGCCAGGTTCATTTCACCTCTTTCTTTTTTTTTTTACTTTATTTTGAGGGAAGAGGAAGAAGGATTATTTATTTGGGTTATTTATCTTGAGCCACTTCTAGAAGAACCACATGCTTGCTATTTGAATAATGATTCCTAGGGGAGCAAGAAATATTTGCTTGTTTTGTTGAGATGTTTTTTGGTTTTGTTTTTTAAGTTAAAATTTCCTGGGACATGCCTCTTAAACATGCTAGCAATGGTTTCCTTACCTATAGTCAGGGGTATTAGTAGTATGCAACTCAGGGTTATTTCCAGCCTGAGATGTGAGAGGAACAGAGGCACATAAAACGTAAAGGGCTGTGGGTTGCTTCATGATCCTCCTATTTCTCCAATGAGACTAAAGGTACACTGGGGTCTTTGGATCCAGAGAAACTTAGGTTTTAATCCTGACTTCACCACACTGCATAGTTGGGAGGACTTAGGACAGTCCGTTACAATCTCTGAAACTTAGCCCTTTCATCTAAAAACTGGGGAATCACAATATTTACCTCTTAGAATCATTAATTGATTTATTCCTCCAAGAGAAGACATGGCTTTCTTATCTCCTATAAATTAATTCTGGTAGGAAGCGAAATGACACAATTAGTTTAATGTCATTCTGTGGTGTGGTCTATGCTATGAAGAATATTAAAGCAAAGTGCTTTAAGAGTTTCAGCAAGAATATGACTTAGGGGGAAGGTATTTTAAGATAAAGATCTAAAGTTCTGAATAGGAACTGGGCAAAGTTGTGGGAGCATGGTGTGCAATGGAAGCAGAAGGCACAGAATGTGCAAAGGCCCTGGGCATTCCAAATGCTGCACTCAAGCCAGTGTGACTGGAGTGGCAATGGAGGACCAGACGGGAAAGAAGGAATGGAGCCCAATCAAGCAGGGCCTTACAGGCTATGGGAAGGTTTTGGGACTTCAAAGGGAGAGTGAGTTGTTCTAATTTAGAATTGAAAACATCATAGAAACTGATGAATTTAAGATTGGCTAAGGTGGACATGTCCTAGAAAGAAGGCCACTGCAATGGACCTGATGATGGCAGAGAGTGGGCAAAACTAAGATGGCAGCACTGAGTGTAGATGGATTTCAAATACAAAAAAGAACCACAACACAGCGATGACCTGGATAGGGACGAATTGGAAAGAAAAATTAATGACTCTGCTGACTTCATCTTGGTGTTCAGGAGCCATTAACAAGAAAAAGCTGGAGGACGGACAGGTTTGTGGGTAGGGGAAAGGGAGATCCAAAATGCAATTCAGCCTTAGTAAGCGAGATGTTTGGATGACATTTGAGAAGAGAACTGAAGTATGCAATGGGACACATGGCATACTCTTTTGGATGGGCCTGAAGAAGGGATGTTAATCATGGGATATGACTTTGAATATTATGTTTATTAAACATTAAACACCAGAAAATAGGCCAAGCAAAGGAAAATATACTCATTCAGAAGAAAAGTCCAATGCTCTTTTCAATCAGTTGCAAATTTTCTCCTGGACTGCTTGTGTTACTTCTGTGCAAACAAAAATTGACCATATGCAAAACAGTTTTTGTCCACTCATGTAGAATCATTTAGTTATGCCTTTTACGAAAAATGAAGAACACACTTGAAAGTTTGGGAAAATCTGTTTCAATTTAGTAATGTCACAAGTTTTGTTGTGTTTTGTTTTGAGGGGGGTGGGGGTGAAGAAGCTCTGACTTTTAAAAACCAAATAAAAAGGGCTTAAAAACAAACAAACAAAAATTACCTCTATTTTCAAGTGCAAAATAGAGACATGGAATGAAACAAATGCCAATGTGGCCAACGAATTAGGCCAAAATGTTTTCTTGTAAGTAAAGTCTGCAGTATGCTTCAGACATGGAGCCCTCCAGTGACTGCCAACTTGAGACATTAGCAAGAACAACTGAACAGAAAGAGTTTATGCCCTCAGGAAATTATCAGGTCATTTTCCCAATAGCTTCTTCACGGCCTGACAGGAAACACAAGCTCTGACCCTCATAGCGACCTTGCATCCTCCCTACTTATCTCCAAACCAAACTGTCAGCACTGCATGTATAAGGACTGAGTCCAGGGGGATCTTTTTTTTTTTTTTTTTTTTTTAATTGAGATTTTTGCTATGGGGCACGTGCACTTGCCAGAGATAGAGAGACAGAAAGTGAGAAGTCATCCCCCAGGGGGAGGGCCACACCACAATCCCTTCTCCTACATTCTCCTCTCAGGATCTTGTACACACACACACACACACACACACACATGCATCAAGCACGATTTTCAAGTTACCGGGTCCAGGACTGGAACCACAGTCAGCCATGTGGGAGTCCACTGACGTAACCATTACGCCATCTGCTGGTATCCTAGGGGGATCATTTTCATATGATCATAAGCCTGCGTACATCTCTTGATCACGGCATATTTACTTGGATTATTTTGCACTGAGAAGCTCTTTGTCAGAGGCTGCTATAGTAGCAATCTTGGCATTAGTAAGACTCAGGGAGGTTGTGTGCCCACCAACACGCCCTCTTCAGAAAAGCACAAATGAAATAAAGTCAATGTACTCTTACTAACTTACTCCTGAATTTTTGTGGGTGGTTGGTGGTGACTTATGAGATATGGGTGAGTTGGCCATATGCTGGAAGCTGGTTCTACGCGAATAAAAATACACAAAGTCTGGCAAAGAGATGGGTAAGTACGCCATAGAGGTATTACAGAGTATGCTGCCTAAGCTATAAATACTGAGTAACGGCCCCAGCACCTGCAACAATATATGGCAATTAAAGCAGTTATAAAAGTCACCGTGTGGTTCTTTAGCACCATCTTATTGGGAAGAATGGAAAGGAGGGCGAGAGGGAGGGAAACGAAGGGAGGAGGGAAGTTTCTGTTTACCTATAGCAGGTCTCACTTTAGAACTTTGTGTCATATCTTTACAAGAAATTAAAATGGCTTTCTTTAAAATATTTTTCCTTTTCTGAGTACATTTCTGTGTTTTCTCTTCTCTTAAAGATTAACACATATATAAACAAAAGTTAAAAAAAAAAGTTTAGTGGTAACTATTGTTAGAGTAAAGGAATAAAGCTTAGCAAAGCACTTTGTAGCAAAGGAGAAAATCACTTCTGTAAGTTTATGTAATCTCCATTGGCCAAAGTCTGACAATCAAAAAGTTATTACTATTCTTATTTGGAAAAGGATAGATTCTTATGCAAGTCAAACTTTAATCAACCGATTAGCCCATCTGGAGAGGAATCTTTCTCCAACTGGAATGTTACTTTCAACCAGCAACAAGCTTCAGATTACTAATTTTAATTAATAAGATGGTATACGTCTTGAATGCTTACCTTCTCTTTTACAAAACTCTCACACATTTTTGAGAGTTTCTTTTTTAACGTAAAAATAGAGAAAAGTTATAATTTTAACAAGAGAACTGCTACATCTTTTAACTAATTCCCTTTATGGAAACAAAAAATATAATAATCTATAACCCATCGCAGCTGTTTGGCTAGAATTACCAATTACCTTCAATGCCTTAGAGATACTTTCCAGATTTTTACAAGTCTGCATAGTAAATTTTTAAACCAATTTTCTTAAAGAGGATTGATAAGATTTAAAACCTTTTAGGCCTATGATGACGTATTTCCCTTAAACAACTTGAATATAAAATCAAGGCTTTACATAACAGGAGAAAAATGGAGACAGGGATTAAAAATAAAACACAACCCAAAAAGCTGTGATTATTTTAAAAAGCATTTAGTTTAGTGGTAACTATTGTTAGAAGTAAAGGAATAAAGCTTAGCAAAGCACTTTGTAGCAAAGGAGAAAATCACTTCTGTAAGTTTATGTAATCTCCATTGGCCAAAGTCTGACAATCAAAAAGTTATTACTATTCTTATTTGGAAAAGGATAGATTCTTATGCAAGTCAAACTTTAATCAACCGATTAGCCCATCTGGAGAGGAATCTTTCTCCAACTGGAATGTTACTTTCAACCAGCAACAAGCTTCAGATTACTAATTTTAATTAATAAGATGGTATACGTCTTGAATGCTTACCTTCTCTTTTACAAAACTCTCACACATTTTTGAGAGTTTCTTTTTTAACGTAAAAATAGAGAAAAGTTATAATTTTAACAAGAGAACTGCTACATCTTTTAACTAATTCCCTTTATGGAAACAAAAAATATAATAATCTATAACCCATCGCAGCTGTTTGGCTAGAATTACCAATTACCTTCAATGCCTTAGAGATACTTTCCAGATTTTTACAAGTCTGCATAGTAAATTTTTAAACCAATTTTCTTAAAGAGGATTGATAAGATTTAAAACCTTTTAGGCCTATGATGACGTATTTCCCTTAAACAACTTGAATATAAAATCAAGGCTTTACATAACAGGAGAAAAATGGAGACAGGGATTAAAAATAAAACACAACCCAAAAAGCTGTGATTATTTTAAAAAGCATTTATATTAAGTTTTGAAATGTGCTTTTTGCTTGCATTTAAATATGGGTGGGGCAGATTTATAGGAATCCATGGCAAACACATTATAAAGCTTGGTGAGAGAAGCAGGACAATTGTACTCTCTCCCTGACCTCAACTTTAATTGCTCTTAAGCCCTCTGCCCTTTGGGAAGGCCCTGCTATTTTTCAGACAGTTGCAAGGTTGCCAGATAGGTAGCTAATTGTGTGGCTTCCCAGCACGTCTGCAGGCAAAGTAAATAAAGGAGTTTAGAAAAGTGACAGCACTTTAAATAACCAGATTATGTCCAATCAATAGGAAATGCTCAGGAAGTTAATAAAGCAATTACTTAAGTAGAGTGAGTACTGGCATGGAGAAGAGAGAACTTGAGAGAATAATGGCGTACTCTACCCCTAATGTGGATGAATAATAAAGAGTTGGCTATAAAGTTATCAAGCATATGACCACACCTGGCTGGCCTTCATAGGTACCCTCATCTGTCACACTATTAATGTTCTTTCTTCTTCTTTAAACAGAGGAGTGTGCCTCCCTTATCCTCACCTGCCTGTTTTGCCAGTTTTGGGACTGTCTCCTGATGCTCCCTGACACATGCGAAACAGTGTGTATCAACTTGTGCTGCCCCTCTCACCGGTATCACCACACTTCGGATGAAAACCACGCTCGTAATGACTGCAACTGCAACTGTGATGTGGACTGCAGCCTTTTTGAATCTTGCCATGAAACCAGTGAGTGTCTGGAGCTGGCCATGGAGATTTCAGAAATCTGTTACCGCTAGTGACCTGCTGTAACTACATTCCGGCAGTCCTTCTGGCCATGGTGGGAATTTCCATTGCAGCAAGACTGTGATTTCCATGTACTGAAATGTAAAGACTGTACACAGTTCCTGGATGCTATAGGCCATTTTATTCCGCACCTGTCTGGGAAAACTAGTATTGTCGATTTAATGGTCTTATTCCAAATTTCATAACCGCATGGCTCACTAAAACATAGGATTCTTGATCACATGCGATAAACAAACCTTAAATACCTCTTAAATGCCATAGGTGCAAGATGTTTCTTGACTATAAAATAGCATGCTAACTCACTCTCTGTGACTGTACTCATCAGCTTGCCTCGTGGATTCAACCTCATTCACAAATTCAGGACAAATTAGTGCATTCTTTTAGAATTGACATACATTAGCTTGTCTTTCTAATGGACTCATGCATAAACATTACGCATTGTTGGTTATTATTAATAATGTATCGTATAACATCATTTTGTAATTAAAAATTTATTTATACAGTCTCTTAAAATTCACTTATATGTACAGTTTAGGTAGGAAAGGGAATTAAATGAATTAGAAACCATGTTCCTGTAATTACAACAGATGTCTCTAAGACATCTCCAGTGAATTTTGAATATGCTGTACTTCAAGAGAGTACTATAATTCTAGACCACGTTATTATGTGTCTATGACTATGTCGTAACAGGTTATGCATATTCTTAATTTGTTACAGAAAGGCACTTCTTCATTCTTATAAGCATAAATGGGAATTATGTATAAGTTTAAAGAAAATGACCTGAGATGATCGATTCTTTATTTTCCTCATTTCTGTTTGTCAGGTACAATAAGCAATAGGCTATTAAAACAGAATCAGTTTATCTTACTAAACTATCATTTGTATAGGCATCCAGGTGAGATACACACGTAGATACTTATTAAACATTAAATTTCCTAGTATGCCACGAGCTTCAGAAATCATAGATTTTTTTTTCCTTTTCTGATAATTATAGTAATTAATGATCACTTAGAATGCTTCTTTATACTTGGAATTAAAAAAAAAAAAACGTGATATACACCAGAAAGTAACTTTCACTCAAATTCATTAAAGCAAACAATTTGTGGGGGAATAGAGCTGTGTTGAATTACTCCAGAATCTCCTTTATTTTCTGTAGGCCTGATTCTAGTCGCTAGACAAATATATTGTTCTAATTTGTGTTTCTATATTCCCAAAATGTCGATATAATGACCAAATATTTAAAAAATCATTATGTATTCATAATCAAAGAACAGGAAAGCATGTCAGGGATTTAAAGGAATATTTTGTGATCTAGGAAGGAAAACAAAAAACAATGTATAACTCCAAAATACCTAGAGTTTTCCTAATTTAGGAAATATTACACAAAAGCAATATTTATTTCTGTAATAAACTAGCACATTCTTAAAATATACAATAAATTCCAACAAACATTGAAAACTATTGATTTTTGAAAATATATATATGTTTTTAAAGCTGCCTTTAAAAAGGTGTTGAATGCTCTTGCCTTGCTACCAACAGCATACTGTATCTATAGACAATGCTGGCTTAATTCTTATTGAACTGTGACGTTATTCACAAACCACAGAGCATGTGAGTCCCACACCCTTAGAAAACACTTTAGTCTCTGATTTTCAAAAGTTCAGAAAGATAGCTCTATACTCTCGGCATAGAACTTGCAGATCATTAAAAAGAAAAAGTAGATTCTAAGAAGAAGGAGGGATGTTCTAGGGCTGTTCTTATCCAACATCCTCTTATGTCATAAGAGAAAATGGAGGCCCCAAGAACTGACTTATCCAAGACCACATAGTGAGTTGATGGCTGTACCAGGAATTCTGAAAACTTGAGTCTACTTTTCTGACTACATTGCACTTTCCATATTTCACTTCTTAGTCCAGTCGGTACACAGTGGTACAGTTGTTAAACTGCTAAAATACTAAAATGTCATCAGATTGGCTCATGAACAGTTGTTACCTTGAACCTCTTAGTGCTTCCTCCTTTCCCCAGTCACCTTGGTCTCTCTCCAAGCTCCTACACCTCTACCCATGGTCTAGTAACTGAAGGACAAACACCTGGTCTGCAAGGGTCTATGGAATCCTACCCCAGTAATATGGTACCTGCTGTAATTGATCTGGCCATGCCGCATTGGTGTTAAATATTTTAACCATCATCTTTTTATTCTAATCTACATACTATCAAATTATGCAAATATTGTGCATTTTGAATGTGAATTGAATGCTTGTCAATTAAAGACACAAAAATTACCACATCTTAATTTTATAACATGGCCAGAATACTATGAGAAGTTTCTGTGGCCTTGCTTTCCACGGTTTGTTAACTTTGTTCACTTTCAGAATTCATCGTGCTTTAACAGAAAGAGTCAGTTATACAAAGTGTGAAATTTCTTTATAACCAATAATAAAACATCATCCTTTTTGCAAACATGAATGGCTCTTTCAATTGAATTCTTATACAATAAAATATACACAGCTGGTAAAATACAATTGCAAAGGTAAGACAGATCAAAAGGGATGTGCTTATTGATTAAACACAAATAATCAGAATCTGAAAAGGAACAGATATTTTCTGCAATGATAAAGACCTGAAATGACAAATAAAGATAATGTTGTTCTTTAAGATGAGGTTTCTTTAAGAAGAGTGTTCTGACTAAGGAAGCACACTATAATAAAAAAGGAGAGATCTGAGAACATACAACCTTTACATAAAATGGAGAACGGAGGAAAAATTTTTCCCCACAATAGTGTAACTATATAGTTACATTGTCTTTGCTTTGCTCAGTGGATTTTTATAAAGCCATTACTTCTCGCCAACAAAATATGGAAAGCAATGAAAAAATGAAGTTACATTTAAGTTGCTAATGAAATTTCCCCACTACAAAAGCTGATAGGCCTACAAAATTAATTATCAATGCTGGACAATCAAAGTTAATAGAGCAAAAGTTGTTCCACTTCTTTCCAAGGGGGAAAAACATATTTAGCCCAGGAAACTTAACGAATAGAAAATAATGCATAAAGCCTTATCAGCATTTTGTTTTAGGAGTAGAGGGGCAGGTGGGAAATGTTTGAAGACCAGAATTCATTATCCAATGTCTCTAAGTTTCTCCCTCTACAAAATGACTAGTGAAAGAATAACATATTTACTTAAGGAAGGTGGCTCAACTCTAAGAGTTTTACCCATCAAATACTAAATTTCCCTAGGCCACACAAAATGACGGCCCATAACAAAACACAAATACTTGGCATAATAGTTTGTTGAGTGTTCTTCAGTGAGAGTAAGAGATCTGACTAAAAACCTGAATAGTTGCCACAATACCTTCAGGTTGGTTATATAGAAAGGCAAAGTGAACAGTGCAATGACTTTCTAGGGATTATAATCAACATAAGACTAAAATTAGATTACTGGGCTTCTCACACATAGGTCTAGATACCTCTTAACATTACAGGGAAGGATCCCAGAATGTGGGGAGAGTGGGAGAAATAGAGGTAGGAGCAAGACCTTCATAATTACTTGGACAAATGTGCCACCTTTTGGTCTACCATCTTGATATGTTTCATAGTTCTGCTTCTGCCACTACTTCTAAAGCAGCAGTTCTCAAGTAGGAGCAATTTACTCCCCCACTATTTCGCAAAGTCTGAAGATATAATCAATTGTCACAATGGAGAAGTGGCGTTACTACTAGTATCTAATGGGTAGAAGCCAGGAACTCTGCTAAATACTGGGCAACTCACAGGACAGGCTCCAATGACATAGAAATATCTAAATATCCATAGCTTCAAGGTTGCAAAACTCTGCTCTGAAGCTTTTTCACCAGTCTCAATTAACCATCATCAAATTTACCCTAAACTTTTGAAAATAGAATTGCCAAGTAAAATACAGAATGTACAGTTAACTTCAAATATCAGAAAAACAATGAATATTTTAGTATAAGAATGTCCCAAATGTTACATGTGACATCCTTCTACTCAAAAGTGATTTCTCTTTTGCCTGAGATTCCAATGTATTTACATTTGTCAAATAAAGCAACTTCTGTTTAAAAGACTCCACATTTTGAGAAGCTACCTATGGAAGTGATGGTTATTTTGCTCTTTACCAGCCTCTAAGAGAAAAATAATTGTTTATCTCTTTGGTCAGAGGCCAAGACATACACTGGGCCACATTTTACAACATGATATAATTTGAGACAGGTTGGGGTTACTGGCTTAAAGGTAAGATCCACAATATTTGTTTTCCTGCAAATATAAAGGAAAGTTGGCCCTGTCTCCTGTCTGTTTCACATCTCAATTGATAATTGAGAATGAACCTCAGCTAAGGGCTATCTTGATTCCAGGGGTAGGAAGCAGAAGTCTTCATTTAAATCTTGAAGTCTACACCTAACTGGCCAGAAAGATCTACCCTGAGAGGAGTTTACACAACAGTAAGGGAGTAATTAATTTTCACTTCTAGCTATTGTAGTTTCCTTTCCATATAGTGCTCTCTGTCAGGACTCCATGGGGAAAGGGGGTGAGCAGGAGGGTGAGACAAAGGCATTTCTTGGTTGTGAATTGCAATACTATGTACCAACACTCAAAGTTCTTCCTGCACTCTTAATATATGGTTGGGATGGGCCAGAGAGGCTGATGTGTTCCCTTACTGACAATATTATCATGGTCATTGTCATTTATTTAATATTTATTTATGTATTTAAAGATGAGACAAAATATCACATAGAAAATATCTGATAAGTGCTTAATATTCATTGTAATATTTTCTAAACAGCCCTATGGAATAGGTTCTATTATTTCCATTTTTCTCAAGGAAACAGAGGTGTAAAGAGATTAAGTCAATTGTGCAATGCCACACAGCATATAAGTAATTATGCCAAGGTTTCAACCCAGGATTATTAATCCCAAAGCCTATGATTTTAATCACTAATCTTAGTTATACACATGAAAATGATGAAGCCAAGATTACGTTTAAGTATTCATTTTTAAGGCAATCAGAAAAATAGGATGTAGATAGTCAAAGGAGAAATATTTGCAGACAGTAAATGCTTTAAACGTTGTTATCCTGGGCAATGATTAGAATTCAGAACATCTTCAAAATGCTTTTAAGACATGTATCCGATAAGTAATAAATGAAAAGTCAATGTATTGCAATTTAATCCTTAAGTCTGTAGCTTTGCCTCATTCAACTATGGTTACAAAGACTTACCTTTTAGTGTTCCATTTTAGCAAAGCAACTTTGATCTCTGCTTTGAGAGAGTCCATTGTGTGCAGTGCATCCAGGCCAGCCTCTCATCAGCATTCCACCAGAGGGTTCTAGGAACATGAATTGTTTTTAATCAGTCAACAACACTACAGTCAACCAAATGCATTCTGATACTTAGACCTTTTATCTCAAAAGCTATATAGAATCCAAGGTCACAGTAACCTCTTTTATGGTTTATTGTTCCTCAAATGTACTTAGAGTGAATTTACAAAGCCACAACTTATTTTGTGGATACAGAGCTTTCATTAGGTTCAGCTCTCCCCAGCATCCTCTTTGTTTCTTCTTTCAGCACTTTCTGCCTACGGTTCCTCATTTAATATCAAGTTCCCGTAAAATTTAAAAATAAAATAAGAAACAAATATTGAATAAGATTCTCTCAGTGGCTAAGCTACTCATCATTTTGTAATTGAGGCTCTTCAGAAAGATGAATTAATGTTTCAAATCACCACAGTATGGCTTTGCAATACTAGTGCAGATTCCAAAAGTCCAGGCAGAAGGCAGGAAGCCAGGTTGTGGCCAGTGTAGCCTTTCTGCTGTCATTTTAACCATATCGCTGCTGATGTGGACATGGCAGTAAACCACCTTGATCACGAAGTGAGTTGGTGAAACAGTCCCCTGCGAAGTGAGGTCAAGTGAGAGTTCTAAGAGTTATAGAAAGGCCTCAACAGATCCACATACTCCATGAAGTTACCCCTCAGCCCACTTTGTTGGTGACTCTCCTTCTATGCAATAATATGTATTAATTCATAGTTTTAATCTATCTACCAGTTACCTTTTCACAGGAATGTGTTAACAATGCATTGGAAACAATGTTGTAAATAAAGTGGCCGAGTGGCACCCAAAATCATCCTACACTCAATGGTACTTATATATTTGGAAACTTAAAGCAAGAATGAGACCAACTAGGTGACAAGTTAGGAGGCATTGCCGAACTCCAGGTAAAAGCTAGTAAAGGCTTGGACTAAGGTGGTTGCTGTGAAGGTCGTTTGTAGCTTACTGAGGAGCAGATGAGAAGTCACTGAAGGATGGCAGGGGATTCCATGAGGAAGTGGTAAAAGAGGAAGGCTGACCATGTGTCAGGGCACAGGCCAAATTAAAGCAAAGAGAGCTGGGAACTGAGAAAGGACCAACTGCGATAAGGCCTGGATGGGGTGATGAAGGCTTGAAATAGGATGGTGACAGGAAAACAGGAGGGGTGAGATGAATGGAAAAGAAATTAGAAAGGGCCCATTAGTCCTTCCTCAAACTCTCCCTATTTTAAGACTCAAATATTCCCTACTGTCTATCACATATATGAGTCATGAAGCCATTATTTTCATTAGGGAAGAAACTGGTTGGGGAGGGGGGAGTTCTATGCCAAGTGGAAAGTCAAGGTATATTTTTAGCTACATTAAGCCAGCCTTCTGCTGCTCTGCTTGCTGATGTAATTCCAACATAAAACATAATCTATAATATTCCAGGGGAACAAATCCAATTCTTGGTCATATAAATTTTCATATAAGTCCATCACAATTCATTCCCAAAACATCTCATTCTCTTTGAAAGCCGGAGCTGCAGCAAGTGATCAAAAAGAGTAGTTTAAAATTGCTCTGGAATTTCCAGAGATGCTAAATCTAACCTGCCTCCGGCACAGGACCAATCCCCCAAACTTTAAATCAGAAGTAAAGCATTTTATGTTTTAAAAGATATATTCCTCAAAGTTTATCATAGTATATTAAAGTCAAATGTGAGTTATCACTTACCAAATCTGGAGCTGATGTCTCTCCTTGATTGCCCTAGGTAGGCGAGAATAAGTATCTTCCAACCAACATATTTTTTTACCTTTTCATCTGCCTCTTGCTATTTACAATAGTGAAAAATAATGGCCAGGGAGTGACTTTGCTGGGTTGGAAGAAGTGCAAATCTCATCTGACTATACTCTAAATTGTATTCTAGGCCCCTGGCAAGTTCTGCTTCATGGACAAGAATAATGGAAACTGATTTTTCAATAACTGGATTGGTCTCATAGGAATAATCAGTGAAAACTCAACTGATGAACTTTCAGCATATTTGCATTGGCATAGAACCCAGCGTATATATTACTGGTCATGCCTGAAGTTTCCTTTTCTCTGCCCTCACCGGGCTTCTGCAAAAGGGAGACTGCTGCACTGTGATCAGGATGCCCTGTGAAAGTCTAGAACACGCAGATTTTTTTCCTTTTTCTTCTATCCTAGTTATCAGAAGGTATGCTTGCTCTTGCTCACTGGAGAGAGAGAGAAAGAGGGAGAGGGAGAGAGAGCGGATTCTCCATGGAGAATGGTAACATGGTGATCCCTCCTCCTCAATCTCTCCCTCCTTTCAGTCTTTTGGTTACATGTGCAAATGTACCCAGCATGCTTTCCAAGCTGCGGGCCATGGACTTCAGCTGGGCAGTCAGTCATGTGGAATCCAGCTTCCTTAACTAATCATATCACTGGTTGTCCCCATATAGAAACTTTGTAACTAATAACATTTATGTGGGAAAATTCCTGTCAATTATTCAGACTTCATCAGTAGGAAACACAGCAATTATTAGTAATTCAAGATTCCTTCTAGGGGCTGAGGGAAGTGGGAGAATGGAGGCCATCATTCAGTGTAAAGCCATCTTAGAGGGGCTACATTCTCTGTAGATGGGAACAGACCACTACCTACTCTAAATTAATGGAACTTCTTATAGGTTCACAGTCTCCAGCACCTCCTTTCTGGTCTTTGAGGTATCTGAGTTATTAGGAGACTCTTACTCCAACTTACCCTGTTAGAATGCAAGATATAATGCATGAAATGCCTATGTCTTATTTCTACAATATCCCATATTATATCAATTTCTTGAATCTCATTCCATTTATTGACTTTTCCTTTTTTTATTTTGTAAAAGAATTATTTATTCTATTTAACTTCACTTATTTATTTTTTAAATTTAACAAGAGAGAGAGAGAAAGTGAGAAAGCAAGTAGCCAGGTCCGGGACTCGAACCATAGTGAGCCATGTGGGAGTCCAGTGCCCTCAACCACTATACCACCCGTCAGCCCCATTTATTGACCTTTTCATTATTCCTGATTATTCCTCCAAGAAATAAGTACTTGTAACTCTCATATTTTTATTTTTCCTTCTCTTATGATACTGCACACTTTCTCCCAACATTTTTGCAACACTTGCTATAGAAGGTAATTTTAATAAACAAAGCACCAACCACTGTATAAATAGTCATTAATGCATTATTTCATTGAAGGGCCTTAATAACCTCTGGGAAAGGTATTATGATCCCTCTGTTATTGGTGAGAAAAACATGAGGGTTGGGAAGTTTAAATAACTTTCTAATGCCAAGGTGGCATAATGGCAGAGTGGAGATTTGAACTGGAGAATTTATCTGATTCCAAAGCCCATGTTATTTATCCCTTATAAAGACTATAAAGACAGCTGCTACATGACCATTGTTGAAGGTCAAGTTGGACAATTCATTATTTAAATTATTTAAGAAGCTATGGCAGGCCAGCAAGTGGTATGGAGGCTAAGGTGCTGGATCCCACACAGCTGACTGACTATTTCAAGTACCGGACCCGGCGGCTTGAAAATCATGCTGGGCATATGTGAGTGCATGCTCAAAATCCCAAGAAGAGGATGGAAGAGAAAAGGGATTGTGGCATGTCCCTCTCCTCTGAGGGAGGTAATTCCTCACTTTCCCTCTCTCTCTATCCTTCTCGCTGTATTTCTCCAGTGAGCACTCATGCCCTATGGCAAATCATCTTTTCTTTTCCACAATAAAAGAAAAGAAAGAAGAGGAGAGGAGAAAGGAAGAGAGGGGAGGGGAAGGGAGGGGAGGGGAGGAAAGAGAAAAAAGAAGAGAAGAGGAGAAAAAGAAAAAGGAAAAGAAAAGAAAAGAAGAGAAGAGAAGAGAAGAGAAGAGAAGAGAAAAGAAAAGAAAAGAAAAGAAAAGAAAAGAAAAGAAAAGAGCAGTATGAGAAAGATAAAAATGAATTTCTAAAGTAGATTATTTGGAGGTTCTGTTCTGTGATGCTTCCCCAGGGAAGAGTGGGGCTGCTAAGCACTCCTTTTTAATGTAGTAAGAGCAATTCTAATGTGGTCCCTTGGAGAGCATGCTATGTGCCTCCTAGTTTATGAGGATGAGGTATACTGCAGAAACTCCCGCCCAGGAAATCAGAAGCTTGAGCTACTTTGACAACAACATGAGGGAAAGTTGCCTTGGTCACAAGAAAGAATTGTGCTTCAAATGAGTACAGGTGAGAAATGCTGTGGGTACATCTGACCCACCTCCATGTGAGTGAGGAGCCGGGGGAGAGATGGGCCAAGAGCTGCCTAATGCCCTGTCTCGCAGGGTCACCTAAAATGTCTATGAGACTTTAGCAAAGAGAAATTGGGTATAAACAGCAAGTCCTGGAGGAATAGTGTTCATTTCCTCCAGCTCAAAGGACCGCAGGTGGGAAATCATTCTCCATGAAGGAGTCTCTGAGCAGCCCACAAACGTCACCATTAATGAAAGTGGCACCCTAGCACATACCAGATTCACAGAACATGCAACTATCTTATGAAGGCAATGATTGAATTAGGAGCTTTCTATCCTCCTTCCCTTCCTCTGCCCTAGCTTTTCATCCTTAGTGGAGTCAGAAACTGCAGTGCTAGTCAAAAAGAACAACAACAACAAAAAAGGTAGTGAAGAAAGAGAGAAGGTCCACCAATCTTTCCTCCAGCAGCCAGCACAGGCAGTAGACCCCAGCTAGAAGAGGAGAAGATACTGACTGAATCAGATTCAGAACCACGGTCGTTATTACTCAAACTGGGTTACGAGTCAAAACTGCTCATAACTTAAAGACTTTCTATAATAGTTAACGAAAGAGTTAACTCTTTCTAAAAGGGTTAATAAAACTATCATAAGACCCACTGAGTTTAAATTCATGGGCTAGGGAAGGACTCTCTCTGATGACTAAGTACCAAAGGACAATGGAGATGAATGTAAAGCTGCTCTTATGACGACAGTCCATGAATACTGGCAGACTGCTCACAAATAAGTGATACCGGTTCCACTCTACGGAAGCTTCTTGGAGGTTCCTCTTTCAGAAAAGAAAGGTCCAAGTGGTTTTGGTTTCTGGTCCACCTCTAGCCACTCCGCAACTTTCTAACTAGTTACTACCAATTAAATCCCTTTCAACTACTAGGTAAACTTTCAAAATGAAAATACTATTATTAAAGATATGAGAACATCATTGGATTCACTTTGTTTTTTTTGTTTATCTGTTTATTTTTACAATGGATAAGTATATAGGCATATGAAGTAAAGAGAACTATAATTTTACTAAGTCCTCTGGTTCTTAGAGTATGGAAAGCTTTGTGTGACAGAGACTGTGATGAGGAAAGGATCTCTCTATGTTTCAGATAGGGATACTGAAGTGATGATGGAGTGACTGGATCTCTGTAGCTTGCATTGCAAGCTCCCAGCGGTGGTAGGTTCGGACTATGGTATTGCCTCTTTGAATGTCTCATGAAAGACTTCAAAAGAAAAGATGGAGGTTGACTTTAGCTGACATATTTTAGATCTGCTAAATCTGGGATGGATAGTATAATTTGTTTACTCATCATGAAAAGGGAGTTTCCAGAAAGCAAGAGCAAAAGACAACACAAGGGTTATTCTTATTGTTGTCATAAAGCTCATACAATATCCAGATAGCTATATAATGCTTTCAACTCTTTGCCTAAATGGTGGGTAAAGAAATTTCCATCAAGGAAGAGTTCCAGAGCCAGTATGCCTGATAACTATGCTTGAGTGTTTCTATGCATTTCAGGAGAACAGTCCAACATGAGGCATTCCCAGACTTTTTATTATTTGGGGCTAAAATGTTTGTTAAAGGTGTGAGTTTAGTAAGGCCCTTCCTTTCATGGTAAAATCCAGTCAAGGCTTTCTTCAGGAGATAGAGGCAGACCCATGTTTCGTGGAGCTTAATGCTTAAAACTTGAGAGAATCACTTTAAGAATCAAGACCACAAAAACATCTTAATTTTTCCAGTTTTACAAAAACAAACTAATATGTTGAAAGGGGCTCAACAAAACTGAGGGCCCTGAAGCTTTAGCTGCATTAGCTCTAAGGCCAGTTGCTTCTGTCTGGGACACAATAAAGCACATTTTTCTTCAATCTTCTGATGGAAACCTAGACATCAAAAGGACAAGCAAGTTTATACCTAATCAAAAAGGGGATTTGCATACGCTCTCATTCTCTTTGGTGTAGCTAGACATGTCTTACAGTAAAAGGGCACAACAAGCTTGGCCCACCATGCCAAAGGACATAATGGAATCATCAGTCTCATCTGACAGCCTGAAAGATAAAATGTGGAGTGCCAAGAGGCATCTTAGGCATTTTAGGATTCTTCCTGAATGTTCCGCATGTAAGTGACATACCTTCGTGTAGTTTTTCCAGCAAGTGCTTACAATTAAATTATTCTGTGGGACCTGAAATTCCACATTTTAGTTTTGACTTCCCTACTGTTTTACTCTCTTGTTTTACATGTTTAATTTATGATTGTCTAAAAATCTAAGCCTTAGGAAATATGTGCTACAAGCATGATAAATCATAGAGGACTAAAGGAGTCCACTGTCAAAAATTCATTCATGATAAACTTCTATTAAGTGGAGACTCAGCTACAATCACTCTAAATAGGGTTAAAAAATAGGGACCAGCAGTTGGCGTAATAGCTATGTCACTGGACTACCATGTAGTTGACCATGGTTTGAGTCCCAGACCTGATGGCTTAAACTCACACTGGGTTCCCAAGAGGAGAGTGGAGGAAAAGAGATTGCAGCGGGTGATTTCTTGCTTTCTGTCTTTTTTTGTTTGGTTTGGTTTTTGTTTGGTTTTTTTTTTGGCTTTCTGTCTTTTTGTCTCTCTCTGTCTTTCTGGTGAGCTCATGTGCCTAATAGCAAAAACCTCTCCAAAAATGAATGAATGAATGAATGAATGAATAAATAAATAAATAAATAAAATCTTTCTTTAGTTGAAGCCAGCAAGTGGCATGGTGGTTAAGACATTAGACTCCCATATAGACAAATGTGGTTTGAGTTCCAGACCTGGAGGCTTGAATATCAGGCTGTGTGTGTGTGTGTGGCCAAAATCCCAGGAGGAGAATGAAGGATAAGGGATTGTGGCATGGCCATCCCCTCTAAGGAGTGATTTCTCACTTCCCCTCTGGAGAAGTCTCTCTCCAGCAAGTGCACATACCAAATGGCAGGGGAAAAAAAAAGAAAAAAAAATTTTTCTTTAGTTAAGCAATATTTTATATTCCAGTGTTTTCCTACAACTGTTTGGCAGCACAATAGTTCTAAACAGATCCTTTGTGGAAGAATCATTCTAAGATTAAGTGGCATAATATTACTCCTCCTTGGAGACCCATAGGGCATCTTAAAGGCTCTGAGAAGTCCTGGAGAAAAAAAAAGGGGGAGAGGGAAGAAAACCTGCTTGTCCATAGATGTTTAACTCAGCATTTCCCAAATGCATATGAACAAAATAACATAATTAATCTGGACAAATATATTTGCAACATTGGTTTAAGCATTTACTTCACATTTCCAAAGCACTGTGGATGATGCACTTCATTAGGTACTATAAATTCTCTTAGACAGTCACACAACAAAGTTTCTCAGAGAAAACCAAGTGACCCAAGCCCCATCTTTGCAACTGCACTGCTTCAAATAGGAATCTGTACCAACATGGAACTTCCATCTGCTTTAGCTCACAGAGCTAAGAAATGGGAATCTTTTCAACATGACATCCAAAAGGAAATTGCGATTCTGCCATGGGGAAATAGTGACACACTCTCTCTTCTTATCTTCCTTTGTTTCGTGGAGTGCAACTGGCTCTCTCCCCGTCTCGCCATTCCTTTAAATATATATCTGTCCTCTTACTCATTTTTTCTTTTAACTGCTCTCAGCTTGAGAACTGATAGAGTGCTCATTTATTTATTGAATTAGTTCATAAGAATAGAGGGAGTCATAAATCTGGGGGAGGGGAGGCCTGTATTCACATTATGCCATTTATGTGATGACTAGCTTATTTCAAGCTGGCTGTACATTTCTGTCAGAATTTGAACACCTCAGGAGACACTGGGTATCTGCTGGCTTTCTGAGAAAGCTGTTTCCCAAATAATAAAGAACCTGTAACTTCCATATTAATGAATTAGTTAAGTCAGAGGTTCAGTTGCATATTTAACAATTCCTCTGTTTGAAAAAAGAACTGTTTTCAAACTCAGTGGTCTCTGTCTCTGAGAAACCACCAGCCTAGCTCTTTGGGGCATCAGATTATTTTTAACTCAATCCCAGGATAAGTCATTCCACTGAGAATAGAGAAACAGCTGCAACATTTACTGTGGGAATTGTGGGATATTTTGTTTTTCATAACTCCTCTGAAAACTAAAAAGGAACACATAATTCCATAATATGCATTCATAATAATCTCTGTGGACAAAGCATTTAAAATTTTGAAATTTTTGTTACCTTCCCTGGAATAGGGAGCTCATACTTATACCTCAACTGTAGTGACAATAAAGTGAGAAAGTACATGGAAGCATTTGGAGAGGAACTGACACCTAAAAATGTTCAATAAAGAATAGCTATTATTGGGGCCAGCAGGTTGGTATGGTGGTTAGAGTGCTAGACTCCCACATAGCCGACCACGGTTCAAGTCCCGGACCTGGCGGCTTGCTTTCTCATCTTCCCTCTCTCTTTCTTTCTCTCTCTGGTGAGCATTTGTGCCCTGTAGCAAACTGAAAAAAAAAATGATAATAATAATAATGATGATGATAAAATTTAAAAACTAATAATAGCTATCATTTAAATCCAAACACCCAATGAGGACTCAAATGCTTTCTTCTACCTAAACTATCAGGGTAAGAAAGACTTTTTAATATTGAAATTTCAGCTTTAATTATTTGATTAACTCTTATTGGAGTCTTTTTCTTTTGCAGCCTTAATACACAGTTACTGAAAAAAAAAAAAAATGTAGCCAGTCATTATTCCTTGGAAATTATAAGCCATAACATGATAAGGAACCAAAAAAGGCTACACAGAGGAAGATTGATAGTTAACTATTAAATGCTCATTCATAATGAACTTGCATGTAGGTGGGCTCTAAGCCACAACCGCCCTAAATTAGCGCGAAATTTACATCACTAAGAACGATTCTGCCGACTCCATTAGCTGGAACTGTTAAGATTTATGTTTGAGTAAAATTGAGCTAAATTGGGCCAAAGTCGCATTTGGGGTCCTCGCTATAAATTAGTCCATGAAATCACTAAAATTGAGGTAAAATTTCCAAAAACGTCGTCTTCACGGGGAAAATGAACAGATCAACAATTCCTTTGCGTTAGCTCCGCCCGGCTCCAATCTGCTACTTTTACGTCCAACGTCAAAGGCAAGCTCTCCTCATTCCAATTGTGCCCTGAACACTCTCCCCCATAAAACACGGTTTAAAGGCCAGCTGCAGTGTGGAGCCTTTTCTCGGAGCCTACAGTTTCAAACAAACGACTGGGCAGAAGCCAGAATCTATATGGGCTCACGAAGACTGTAAAACATTTGGTGCCGAGTGGAAAACGACGTCTGTGAGCTCTGCCAGACGTTTTCAGCTTTCTTGCACCTGTGCCAAGTGTTTTTCAGCTCCCCCACCCCTTTCTTTCAAAGGTGGGGGCAGGGGGTGGGACTATAAGCAAACTTTCTGAGGGCATATGCCATAGGAACCGAAAAATTCCTCACCACCATCACACACTCATTTCCTACCTAGTCAGTCCCCTTTCGGAAGGCAAAATGAGACCCTCCAGCCAGTCTTGGAATTCTGCACACTTGAGCCAGCTTCATTCATTCATTTCACCCTTTTTGGCATCACAGTAAATTCTGAAGACCACTCCTTCCCACGCCCCTTTTTGCAGACTGAAATCTTTCTTGAACTTTGGTTGACTCACCCCCTACCCATCACCTAGATCAAATTGCCAATTATTTCCAGAAAATAATTTGCACGTTGACACAGTTTGTAACATGCAAAAATATGTGTGGAAGAAAGTATATGTTTCTTAAAGGAAGAACACCCAAAATGTTTTCGGATAAAAGTGTGAAAATCTCTAAACATAGATGACATGATACAGATTATGAGAAAGTCGATTTGAAGTTACCCTGGAATCTTGCAATAATGTTTTCCAAAGAAGGAAAATTCAAGGAAGGGAGGTCCTTCTCCATTCTGCATGAGGGTTTAGTATAAACAGCCTCATAAAGGTATATTTATCCCATTAATAATATCATTCAATTCAACCACCCTATGAGGTGAGAACTTTTATTTTTCCAATTTACAGCTAAGGAAACTGAGGGTTAAGAAGGTTAAGTATAGGGGCCAGTAGATGGCACAGAGGTTAAGGCAAATGGATCCTACGTGGCCAACTGAGTGATTCAGTCCGAGACCTGGCATCTTGAAAAACACCAGGCTCTTATGTACACATGCCCAAAACCACAAGAGGAGAAGTTATTGTAGCATGGCCATCCCCTCTAGGATGGGGTGATTTCTCACTTTCCCCCTCTATCTCTCTCTCACACCAGCAAATACACACACCGTATAGCAAACAGCAACAAAAAGTTTAAGTATAATCAAATCATATTCCTAGGATACAGGGCTTATATTTGATCCCTTGGTAATTCATCTCTGGAGCTCTCAAATGGGCCACACCCTTCTAAAAATAAATAAATAAATAATAAAATAAACAAAAACCCTTCAGCTATTGGGGCTGTTATGCAAAAAAGATGACACTTAAATATTCATTCCTTTGTCTTAAAACTTGGACCTCTGTTAAAATAGAAATGTTTTCTCAAGACCAAATATACAGCTTCATGAGACACCTGCCTTATCAGGAGAAACTAACTTGAGTCTTTTTGTTTGGTCATATTTCTCTGAATTGGGAGGACAGGAGCATCACTGGGTCACTGGAGAGCAGGTCCTGGCAGGAAGATGGTGCCAAGGACATCCCTCAAAAAAAGACACTGAACCTTGTCACTTCCTTGCTTCATACCTTTAGTGTTCACCCACTGTTCCTCCAGTGACTGCTAAGCTGCTTACGATGACTTACAAAACCAGGAAGATTGGACCTAGCACAAAGCCTCCTTAGCAAGAAGCATGATTCGCCCCCCACGCCCCAAAAAATAAGGAGCCTTCTTTTTGCCTCAGGCCATTTACTTTTGCAGGTCTGTGATCCAGCTAGCTCTTACTCACCCTTTAAGTCTCAAATGTTTGGCCTCTTTTCCTCTAAAACCTAAGTTTAAATGAGCGGGCCTTTGCTATCATATTATGGCACCTTTCTCCTACACAGCACACACTGAATTGTTAATGCCATAGTAAAGGAGCAAATCTGTCTGTTGTGCACCACTGAAACCCTCCCAGTTAGCACAGTTCTTCGCCCAGTGAAGGCACAGATTTAATATTGAAGAAGGACAAATGCATACAGAGCAGCACAACCTCTGTATCCCCTGATCAATTAATGAGTTTCACACCTGCAAATTCGGCCAACAATTGGAACATGTGCTTGACTGGATGCTAATGTGATGCAAGGAGATTCTTGCCTATGTAGGCATAAAACAGACCCTGGGGCTTGAAAAGTTTCATGTCTTAGATTTCTGTTTTCAAAGACTTTGGTATTATGTACATATATGTGGGTGTGTATGTACACACTATATATATAGAGAGAGAGACATATCAGGTGTTTTATAGACATTCTTATATCATATGCAAAGAGCTAGTATATATAGTATACATATATAATGTGTGTGTATATTTATATATATATATCACAGTGATTATAATTTATTATTGTTATTGTGATATTATTAAATAGCTAACTTGAAAAACTACTATGTTCTAAGTGCTGGGCAAAGCAATTTATACACATTATTTAGTTCAATCTTCCCCAAAACCCTTTAAAAAGGTACTGTCACCCCTTGCTATACAGAGGGGATTGGTTCCAGAATCCCCCAATAGATGCCAACATTTGCTGATGTTCAAGTCTCAGATATAATTTGTAAATAACCTATGCATTTTCTCCCATAAACCGTGAAGTATCTGTAGATTATATATAATACCTAATACAATTTAAATGCTATTAATAGTAGTTACAACAGTTAATAGTGTAAATAGTTGTTATACTCTATTGTTTTAATTTGTGCTATTTTTATAGCTGTATTTTTTTTAAATTTTGTTTTAATATTTTCAATCTGTGGCTGGCTGGTTGACAAATCCAGAGTCTACATAGGTGGAGAGACAACTGTGTTACCATCTTCATTTTACCTATGAAAAAGTAGGACTTAGGACAATTCAGATGTCTGTCTGAGATTTTTGAGATCCAAGACTAAAGCTAAAGTTTATTCGAAATCACTTATTTTCAGAGACAACTAAATTCTAGTTTATTATTTTGTCACTCAAAACAAACTTCTTCCCCTTTGCCCATCTTTTTTCTTCTTATACAAACACACATAAAATCCAAGATTAAATAAAATCATAAAAATGTATACCACAATGAGAGAAAAAAGAAAAACACCAGTTTTAATAGACATGTTGAAACTGTCCACTGAGCACCTTGCTGTCACATACATCTACTCATTCCAGAAGTACATCTGTACTATAAATTAGCCCTTTCCTGAAGACTTTTCGGCAAAGCAAATCTGTCATTATGATCTAAGAGTTCAGGCAGAGGTTCACTGTCCCCCATTCAGAGATATAACGGAGGCTATTACAATACTCGGTAGTCAGTGAAATATGGAGGCTCCTCGTAAAGTTCATAGAAAAGCCACATGATGAAAAAACTATGTATAGATCTCAACAAATGTTTGAACCAAAATAAACTCATACTTTAATTCTGTTTTTCCATGAACATTTTAAAGTTCCTTTGTAAACTCTAAGTTCTCCTCCAACTCGGAGACACAGGCAATCGTTGTAGTACCTAAGATGCCTGTTCAGAAACGAAGTATTGGGCTGGGTAGATTTCGGTTCTATGACTCGAACCGTGACATAAAGAAGTTTACTGGCTTTCGGGCAGTAAGTAGGGCTCAGTAAACTGAGATAGTGGACTCCATGAAAAAGTAGGACTTAGGACAATTCAGATGTCTGTCTGAAGTTTCTGAGTCCCAAGACTAAAGCTAAAGTTTATTCAAAATCACTTATTTTCAAAGACAACTAAATTCTAGTTTATTATTTTGTCACTCAAAACAAATGCACTCAATGCCATGCTTTGTTGGACTCACGGCAACAAGGCAGTTGCCCAGAACAGCTGAGTGGACAGGGCGCTGGAGTGCTCATCCCCAACCCCCCCAGTCACCATAGCTCTGCCCTTGTCAGTCTTAGGCACCTGGTCCCATTTGTAATTTTATTGAAGCTCACGTAACATGCATCCAATACATATCAAACAAATATTCACTGAGCACTATGCTCCAGGCAATGTTTAAAGTGCCTAAAATTTTTACTTCTAAAAAGAAGAGGAGCAAGGGTTTAAAGAGATGGAGAGAGAAAGTGAGAAAGAAAAAAAATGAAAGAATCTTCAGGAGAGAGTACCAAGGGCCGGCAAGAACTCTGAGAACCCTTCTGGCTTTAACATTCACAGTCTCATAGTCATCTGACCATTGAGCCTTAATTGCCACATCTCTAAAATGGGGCTAATTATCCTGCTTCCCTCAAGAAGTTGTTAACAATTTCAGAGATGAAAATACAAGACAAAGCTGACCTATCAGTTGTAACGTTCTTATAATTGCTCCAGAAGCAACTCAAAAACCATTTTCCCTGGTGAGGCATCTAATTACTACTCAAGATCCCAACAGGGAAAAAAATTCTAAAAACCTCCCCAAGCTAATGGTACTTGCAGAGTTGGAAACTCCCAGAAAACACCTCATTCACAGTGCCATACCCCAGTTGCGAAACATTAGTCTCTTCTCAATTTAACGTATTTTCTTGGGTTGCAGTGACTCTCCCACTAACAGACAGAGGTGCATTAGTGGGAGATTTATGCTAATATCTCAGCAGTGGAAATCATGAGGCTCACTATATTCTCATTCGGTCTGAGACAAGCAGCCAGGGTACATCCTTTAACAGGATTTCCAGGAAGGATACTGTAGCTTAAGAAATGCTGATTTGCTGGCATTTCTCTATTCCAGGAAGAAGGCTGTCTTAAGTGTATCAGAGCCTAGAGCAGAAAATTATTTTAATGCCCCTCCTCCCTCCTCACATCCCCAACATAAGAGAAGAGCAGAAAATATCCATTGGCTACAGAAATGCTGGCATTAGAGAAGAGCCTGGAACCGTTTGAGGAGCCCTGCTAAGACAATAGGACAGCCCTTCTGGGGGAAGGGGGGTGATATACATCCCCAGCAACTGCTCCTAGGATGGCCCTGCCAGCATGTGTAACGGCCAACTGGTTCATCTTGCTAACTATAACGCTCGGCATATGGGAAGGGAGTGTTTATAGATATATACATACACCATACATTTTCACAGCAAGTACATATAGAGACCATCCAACTGTATATTTTGCAGACATACAAACACGCACATATATTGTCCATATGTTCAGACAATTTTTAAACTATATCATGAACAAATACAGATCTCCTCACACTAGAAGTTGGAGGTGCCATAGTGAACAGTTTAGAGCATGTCCTTTAAAGACGGACAGAGTGGGTTTCAATTCTAGTCAAGCCCTTCGCAGCTGTGTGACCTCTTCTATAAAATGGAAATAAACTAGGATCTTCCTCATGGGATAACTATGAGAACTGTATGGTATGGTGCATGTAAATAACAGACTTGGGACATTGACTAGTATAAGATAAATTCTGATCAAATATCAGCATCATCAATACTAGGTACCACACTGGACTGTGACCACCAAAGTTCTTTCAGAACAAGAGGTCGAAGCGAATGGCAGGACATTATACAGTGCCCATCCAGAGCCTTCAGAAACTTAATGTCCCTTCCCTGCTCGCGACCACACCCCAAGCACATGTCTATCATTGTACTCACCCTATTGTACCTCATCACCTTCACTGGATTATGAACTCAGAAGTCAGGGACAGTTATTTCACACCCTTGTTTTTCCAGATCCTAGACTAGAGACCAGTTTCCAGTTCATGGTAGGTGCTCAACACACATTATTTATTGCAAGAACTATTATTAATGGATGACATTCCCTGTGTAGATTTTTCTGCACACTGGGAAATGTCAGGTTTGGTCAGGCAGGATATACAAATGTAAATTGTCACAGGAAAAGCTGATCTCTTAAACAAAGAAATACAGATTTTTTAAAAGAAGACATACACTTTCTTTAGACATTTTCTTTCACTGAAAATATGTAGAGGTACAAATATTCCCTCATCTTTTAAGCTAACACCAAAAGATAAGTGACTTTCTGAAAATCACTACTCAACACCATTTTCCTGACATGTATCACCTCCTTAAGGCATCATCTGAAGTTGCCATCCTTAGCTCTTGAAACAAAGATCTTACAGACCCTTAAGAAAAACCTGTGTGAAGAAGTCTAGATATTTATATATCCCTCAGACTTTCAAACTCTTCTTCTCCACCTAATTGAAGAGATTTTAAATTTAAACCTTTTTTAAGTCTTCCTATAATACATGGTTTCATCTTTAGACAAAGGCTGAGGGATATATAAATATTAATTTTATCCAGTTTATATAATATTTAATCATATTTTAATATATCAATACATTAACAGATTTGGAAACATAGTCTTACTGGTCTTGTTAGTATACAAATAGAATGACAGGTGTACTAGAACTGGAGTAGTTTTGTCATTGCATGTGATCAGAGTATATTTTCTGATAGAAGTTGAAGAGTATTATTCTATAAAGCTGCTTAAGTAAGGAATAGAGATAAACTATTTTATAATATTATATTTGGAGCACTCAAAAAATCTCTTTTGTAGAGATAGAAGAAATAAGAGAAAGAAGAAAATTCCCAGTTTCACATTATAGAAGCATTTAAAAAAAAAAAATCAATGTCAAGCCAAGACACGGATGAAAAGTTGGTAAGGCTTACTTCTCAAATAGTGATGTCATCACACACACTGGGTCTCAGTCACCATCAGACGTTACTTCTGATTTTCTTCTTTGTCTAACTTCTTGGGTATAATGGAGGATGAAGTTCCTTTCTAGCACATTTCTTAAGTTGCCCAGAGTAATCGGTGTTCTACCAAATGACCTCTTGTAGGTATAACCCTGTCAAGTGTATGTAGATCAAGAACCCCATCCCTATCCATGAACCTTACCTCTCTAAATTGTCTAGTCCTAAATCCTACCAAAGGGAAAATATTAAGTATAAAGAAGACAATGAATATATGTTACATTCTATTTGTAAATATCTTGTCCATTGGCAAATTTGGTGAAAAATTTTTACCTGAAGTGTGACTTCCTAACATATGGAGATAATACACTATGTTGAATTTGAGTCTTGGATCAGGAATGGAAATATCTCTGGATGAATTTTACTCTTGAATATCAAACAATAAATCAATTAAGCCTAATTTCTATGTACCAAGGTGTTTTGGTGGCACAATGTGAGAACAACCAGGAATGGTCAGATTATCTCATCTGCAAACTGGATGTCTTCCTAAGGGAAGCCAGGACTCAACTATTATATTTACCATCATCAGAGAAAAATTCTGTAATAAGTGTATCTGGTTATAATGCAAGAGTTCTGAAAACCCTACCATATTAAGTCTTCCTAAGCCATCATCACCTTAGCAGGAATTCATTTTCTAGTCATTTGACAGTTGGAGAATATTGTAGGAGAAATGGCATAAGAGAAAGGATGCAAGTGATTCATGAGACTCGGGTGAAGTTTCAAGGGTAAAACCCAATGAGGATAAACCAATCAATGCAAGGCATTTTCCCGGTAACTGATCTGAGAGTGACTCAGTGACCTAACTGACCAATCAGACAGAGTGAAGGATATTCATAATGGGCTAGGGGGAGACATTCTCATTCTCATTTTCATCTGGTATGATTAAGGAAATAAGATATCTTGGTTCCTATGGGGAATCAACTTGGGACCATAATTGAATCAACTCTGTATGTATTTTCCTTTCATCACCAGAGTAAATGTAAAAAGAACTAAGGTCCCAAATATAGTTAAATCATCATGTCAGTCAAAAAGCAAACTTGTTCATCTACATACATTCCATTAATCAAGGTAACAAATTTCCTCATTACTTAAGCCAGTTGAATAACAACTTTTGTGATACAAAAGAAAAACTACCTCATTAAGTGTTCATATTGATTTTAGGATGTATTTCAATTGGAAAACATTAAAATGGATATGGAAAGGGGGAAAGTACTTATTAGAATTTGGGAAATAAGCTATAATACAAAAATATGTTAGAATTGGCTTGGTTCATGATTTTGAAATTAGATTGTCCACTTAGGATTTATGGTCTATAATTAGAAGTGATTCCAGTTCGGTGGCTATTCCTTCATAGATGGCAGCCTAAAAATCTCAGACCTCATTGATACTAATTGAGTAGATAATTGAAAGAATAAAAGACTAACCTTTTCTAGGTTTTTTATTAGTAGGGATATGAATACAATAAAACTAGTCTGTAAGAAAAATAGATACACTATTGAGAAAAATTTTAAATTCTTCTTAGATACCATAAAACACCTCTAGCTCACATAATTTTTTTCCTCACAATTAAAAGTGATTTACTAAAATCCAGAGTTACTAAATATCTGGAACCCCTTCCAAGATTCTTTATCTCCACATTATATCTTGCTTAGCTTCTCTCTGCATGAATTGATGCACATTCTATTTTGACTTGACTCTGAGCCTGGGTTTCATATACAACTGCTTCATAAATCAACTAACACTTTTCTTTCTCTAGCCAACTACTTTTGCTCTTTAAAAACATTCTAAAAAAAGATATTGGCATATGATTCAATTTACTATTTAGACTTTTTTCCAAAAGATATAAGAATACAGTTTCCTAATACAAACAACTTCTACTCTCATCATGCTCAATCCCTTCGCAATATATTCCCAGATGTACCAGTGTGAGGTTTAAGCCTAAGAACAAATACAAATCAATAGAATCACTCAAAATAGAAACTATAGTCAAAACAAAAACAAACAGAACCTATTCAGATACATGAAAGACTCAAGCAGGTCAGGGGACCTTTAAAAAAGAATGCCTGAATAATCAAAGTAAGCATGTAATTTAGGCGTTCTCACCTTGAATAATCTACTGGAGAGTTTTGTTTTGTTTTGCTTTGATCTGTTTTGATGAGAGAGAGAGAGAGAAGAGAAGAGAAAGATGAGGAGAGAGAGAAAGGCATTTTCTTGACTGGGTATCACTTTTGTAATCCTCTGCCCCAGCCTTCCAGTCAGCCAAGATCACAGATATGTGCCACTAGGCAAAGTCTCTTAAAGTTGGTCTGGGGTGCAAATGCAGGTTTCCCATGTGGCCCTAACTTCACTCACCAGCATGCTACTGCTTGCACTGCCGCAACTAGGTTCTGTTTTTTGTTTTGTTAAGTCAACTTTTCTGATTCCCTGCTATTCAACATTTTCAAGATGCAAAATGTGATACATCAAGATCAGTTGCCTATAACTCAAATCCATTAAATTGTTTCTTATACTGAAAAAAAGAAAATATCACCTCAACAAGAAAACTTCATGGGTATCAGAGTTGCTAACTCCGTTCTTAATTCTTTTTAAGACAGAGATTTTTGCTATAGGGCGTGTGTGTTCTCCAGAGAGACAGAGAGACAGAAAGCAAGAAATCATCCCCAAGAAGGATGGCCATGCCACAATCCCCTCTCCTCCATTTTCCTCTCAGGAATTTGAGCGTGCACACACATGCACCCAGTGTAAGTTTAAACCACCAGGTCTGGGATGCAAACTTGAGTTTATCAGGATAATATGATTAACAAGACTATGAAAACATTATGTAAGACCTTGAGTACTAATTTTTGTCATTTTGGTACAGGATCAACTGTAAACAACTGATGATTCAAAAAATGTTTCTAAAAGTTTGTGCAAAAATCATTCAACTTGGGCATATATGAATTTCCCTATTTATTATTAACAGAAGCACACAGAATATCAGTGATTATGGGAGGGTGAGAGAGGTTTAGATCAAGAATAATACAGTACCTAAGTAGGTGACTTAAAACATGCAACATACAGTTGATTTGTCAGTTAAAGTGGATTTTGTTTTTTACTGCTGGGAAAAAATTGGGCAAATTTTACATCATTCCGAAAACTATTTTTTTAAATGGATTTTAAAAAGCCTCAGCTGACAGTAGGCATTCAATAAATGTTTTTTAAGAAATTAAACCAAATTGATGAAAACAACAGCCCCCTACAGGTCCTGTGACAAACAGAACATGGACTATTTTAAAGGTAATTGATGCTGAAAATAAATGGTTGAACTAACAGTAGCTTACACTACACTCTATCAGGTTGTTGGAAAAGTCATGATATATTTTTCTAAGTTTTATTTTCCTATGCAAAAAAATGCATCATGATTTTTCCAACAACCAGTAGTAAACTTTCAATGTATTAATATGATAGGGTAATAATATCTACATCGATGTAAATTCAGACTGCTTCTATTTACTCACGAGAAGAAGCATAGCAGGCTGTTAGTGGTTAAGTACACGAGAAATAATACACATATCCTCCCCAGCCCTGAATTGCACAGGATCATCTTGTGTAGATGCTATGCACATCCTCAGTAGGTGTGAAAATAAAACAAACCTAAGAGTGCTACAAGGCAAATTTAACCAAGAGCGTAAAATTCTTAGAAAATAAATGTTCTTGTCAGCCCCGTGGCCTAATAGCTAAGGGAGCCAGATTCTACATGGTCAACAACAGGATTCGAATCCTGGCCCTGGTGGCTTAGAAAACACAATGGGCACATGTACATGCATGCCCAGTATCCTGACAGGGTGGAGAAATAAAAAAAGGGATTATAGTCTGATCCTGCCCCATTGAGGGAGTTGCTTTCTCCCTCTCTCTGTCTCTAGCAAACACGTGTGCCCTTTAACAATTAGAAAATATAAATAAAACAGAAGTTCCAACAGGGAGAAAGTGTGAAGCTGATATTTAACCTAGATTGGTGTTTACTAAAGATCAACAGATAAATAAGTATGATGAAAAAATGTAAGAAGCTCCCTGACAGCATTCCTTTTTCTTCTTTAAATTAAGAACTCAGATTTTGTTCAACATAGTAAGGGGACCCAGATAAAACCCTGAATTTTCCAGGTTCCCTTTTGACTGTCATGATCCTTGACAAATAGTTCTCTTTAATAAGCTTCTTAGGGGGCCATTTGTTAGTATGGCGGTTAAGATGGCTGGATGCCACTTGATCAATTGTGTGGTTCAAGTCCCAGACATGGGCATGTGTATGCATGTCCAAAATCTCCAAAGAAGAGAGAAATAAAAGACAAGGTACTGTGATATGACCATAAGCCTTGGAGGTTGGGGTGGGGGTGGAGGGGGACAGGGATTCTTCCTTCCTTTTCCTCTCCCTTTCTCTGGCCAGTGCACACATTCTCTGGCAAAATTATACTAAATCACTAAATATGATTTGAGGAAAATGTAGTTCTCTTTCTAAGGGACAGAATCTGAAGTCCTGCGCCTTGTGGTCTTTCCCCTTTGTTGTGTTTGAGCCACTCATATGTGCGTGTTCTTATCTGCAGCCAAAAATCAACCCTGACTCAAACAGAGAGCTGACATCTCCTGAACAATTTATCCTTATTAAATAGAGTATCTTTTCAAATAATATGAAAATAAAACCAGTACTTATAAGCAAACTAGCGTAATGAACTTTTTACCCCTTTAAAGAATGCCAGAAAGTTGGCAGTAGCCATTTCTTAATGGTCTGGAATTTCCAGGGGCTTAAAAATGAAGCTTTGTTTTTTTCTTTCTCCTGGATGCAGGTGGGACCATAAACTCTTTCTAGCATGACGCAGAGAACACCCCATGGCCAACATGAGACTGTCACCTTTAAAAAAAAAGGAAAGAAAGGAAAAAGACCACTAATGAAACAAAGTAACAACTTGTGGGCAAATCTGCTTGGGTTCCAATAACTAACAAGCCTGTAAGGAATTTACAGATATTTTACCTGGCCTGTGGTTACCTATTGCATAAAGGCAAAAGATGTTTTAAAAAGAAGAAACTTACTTGAACAAAGCTTAATAGAAAGTTCCCTGTAATAGGAGCTGTGAATCAGATGAAATGTCTAGATTAAATCATTGTCACTGAGCAGATTCTCCCTAGATAGCACTACCGTGTCAAGCAATTCAGAGATAAAATGACTGAGTCACTGCTTACTTTCCAAATCACTTATCAGCACAAGCCAACTCACTCCAGTATAGCCTGAAAAAAAGGCAAACCTACATGAGCAGCTTCTTCAATTTCAACTTGTATCTCTCCTTGTCTAACATGCTAGGTATCTTCCTGAAATTTCATGTCAGGGTTGGGGGATTCATTTAGTTTTGAATACCCAGAGATTCTTATTTTGATTTTCCAGTATCATGACTATATCCTTTGAAAAAAGAAGAGAAAGTTTAAAAAATGCAGACTAGATCTCTAAATAGACCACATGAAGTTAAAGTAAAAGGATGTAAACATCTTTCATTTTTGCAATGAAGGTAATTTATTTTTGAGTAAAACTGGAAGTCATGGGCCGGTCAGGTGGAATAGTGGTTAAAACAGCTGGATCCCATATAGACCCAGCAGCTGGGAAAACATGCCAGGTATGTGTGCATGTGTGCCCAAAATTCTGGGAGGAGAATGGAGGATAAGGGATTGCAATGTGACCATTGCTCCAGGGGATGGTGATGGTTTATCACTTTCTCTCTCTCTCTCTCTCTCTGATGGTTTATCTCTTTCTCTCTCTCTCTCTCTCTCTCTCTCTCTCTCTCTATCTCTATCTCTATCTCTCTCTATCTCTGGAGTGCAAGCACCCTACAACAAAATGAAATAATGACAAAACTGGGAGTCAACTCCCTTCCCAAAACTGTACATTTTAAGTTTCATTAATGCCCATTTTCTAAATGCTTTATCAAAATTAGTTCAGCTAAAACCATACTCAGGGTTTACATTTTCTGCAGTGTTCATTTTGGCTGAGGTGGGGACTACATTTTTACTTATAGCATTATACATAAAACATATCAATGCTCTGAACAGTATAGATTTGATACGTCTGAAGAATCATTTTTAAATCTACATTCACAATATCCTTCAGGAGAAATACATGGCAAAGAAGTTAAGTTTCAGCTAAACTTCTAGACATAACTCTCAGGTACTCTCAGATTTACTAGTGGTCAATTCTCCACACTTACAGAAAACACAGTCCATCTTTGTCACATGATATACAAATTCCACTTTAAAATGTTTGATGTTCATAGAGTGCCTTGAGAGAAGAGACTTCTAATTTGTGAGAAATAAGAGTGTAAGGAAAAAGTAATATGAAAAATGTTGAATTTTTTTTAAGTTTTTTTTCTGAACAGCAGAAAGGCAGTCAGTTATTTCTGGAACTCTTTTATTGCATAAAAATATCACAGAGCCAAATTCTGCCCTCCAATGATTTTTCTTAAAGTTACTCAAGTCCATATGTTTCTAGAAGCCAAATTTGCTTCATTGCATTTCAAGGTCTAATCATGCAGATATTACATAGGCAGAATCTCCATGAAATTGAATTTTTGTTTGTGTAAGAACAGTATATTTGAATATTTCCTGAAGCAAAATGTGGTCAAAGACTATAGAGAATTAAAGTTGGTGGAAAATAAGTTGCAGATCACCAAAACATCTCTGCATTTGCTAATTTTTCTAAAGATATTTTCCCTTCCATTTGGAAAACACTAAGACTTCTGAGAACATTGAAAGCAGTATCTAGAGAATTTTTATTTAGAGCTATCTCTAAAAACATTAACAATGTCCTTCACAATTTCCTCTCTAAAAGACTTTTACCTCTATTTAGCCACTGAATAAAATACAAATTTCTATGAAAAAGAGCCATAAAGTACAAAAAAGAAAAAGAAAATTCTAGACAGCAAATGATTCTGTTTAAAATTGTTATTCTTCAAAGTCTGGTTGCGAGTTTAATACCATATGGCCATTAATTGTGCAGCATAAAGTAAAATATTATGTGCTTTTCTGTATAATTAATGAATCTTAAATTCAAGAATTTAGAAGAGACAAAAAATTATCCTGCCAGATTCTAGACATTCAGGAACCGCTACATAAAATCACACATCTTCTTTTAAAGTTTCCGAACATTTGTCATTTTTCCAGTAAAGCTATATTCATCTTCATATCAAAAGTACCTGTTTCACTTTTCAGATAATAAGTGAAAAAAAAAAAAACTCTCCTACATCTGCACAAGATATGTCTATCCTCATTAGATCCATTTTCTCAATTAAATTCAAGTTTCTCTGTCCAAAAGGCATAAATCTGGGTATTGATTTAACTATAAAATCATGAAACTCCCGGTAGTCTTCTAAAACCATTTCACTTGGATGAGCATATACGCTTTTAAAATATCGAGTTATTCCAGTATTTAATACACATAACTGCTTCCAGAGGGCGAAGGCAATAAGGCACAGCTGTCCATTCCATTCGAAGGACTGCAGCTAGACTGCTAGCCAGTATGTTGCTACTTTCTGGGTTTTTTTTTTTTTTTAAAGCATTTGCTTCTATTTTATTCAGCATGAGTTTGATACCTTCTGAACATGAACCATATCACCAGCAGCCAAAATCAATAACCTATCTAATCAAGGCCCTATAAACTAACAACAGACCCTTGGTGCTCTGTGCTTGTAAAATATAGTTCATTCTAAGTCCTTCCTTCCAAACCAGTCTAACTCTAAATTTATTATCCTCTTCTGACAAGGCTAGAGTATTGTCTATCTAGAGTTCTAGAAAGACTCTTTCGGGGAGTGAATCAATTACCTCTTGAAAAGAAAAGTAAAAAAGAAAAGATCTCTCTAAACTCTCCTTGAAATCTTTTTATTTAGCTTTAATTTTCTTTTGAAAGCAAGGAATCCTCGCCATGAAGCTTTCATGTAGCAACCAGCTACTTCCTTTCAAATAAAAATCATGTGTAAATATTTCATAGACATGTCTCTAGTGTGAATTGCACAATATGAAAAGGAGATGTTAAAGAAATATTTCCCTAAATCATACCAAATAAGAAATATAAACATTTTCCTGGATCCATGAAGTTTTGAAGTGTAAGCCACAAATTCTCCTTGCATAAAACATCATATGCTTTTTTGATATCCTGAAAGCTGTGGCTGAATAGCCTTCACTCAATGACTTCATAGTGTATTTGATACTTATGTTTATTTTAAGCTTCTTCAAATGATATTTTCCATGTTAAAGCTGAGAAGAATTTTGCCTTGAAAGATTATTCATAGGTAGCAATATAAGCAAAACCAAAGTTTATCCAATTTCTTTTTTATCCCAGATCCGTGACATTATGCATATGTGTGCAAAACCACACTTTTCATGATAGCATTTTCTCTTTTATGTTATAGTTGTTTTCTAAGTCCTTCTCCCTAGCTTGGTACCGAAGTCTTTCTGGATGGGGACCATGATACCTTTCCCTTGTTGCTACAAAGTTCCTATTATTAGAACACATTTACCAAAGTTAGTAAAAAGCACATTGACATTGAGTTGGATGGAAACTAGCAGACACAGAAAACAGCTGGAGATCTTGAATCAAGTATCAGCAAACACCTGATGTGAGTTCACATGTAATCCATTGTTTCTTGATAAATATAATCAAAAAACTTCCTTGAGGATAGCACAAGAAGTTCAAATTCACTATAAACATGAGATATGCATGAATAAATTGATGGACAAGCAGAAATGTTCCTGTCTATTGCAAGTAAGCCTAATGCTACAAAAGAGAAGCCATAAATAAGTGCCGATATGGAAACATTAGTGCTGATGTTGGCTACCAATGCCAAGTCTAACAGCATTCTTATCTGTCCTCATTGATCTCACTGGCTTTTGTTCTTTTAGGATCTACTGATAGCTCCATATTTCAAAAAGCTAATCTCCTCTGCTGATTGTTTACTGGCTTGGTATCCATTCTCAGCTGTGGTGTCAAGGCATGCTTTCATTGAAAATTCACCATGATGCAATTTAGAAGCATATGACTCTGCTGATGGCATAAGCTCCATGTGCTAGTTTTCTTTAAAAGGTGTCATTGCTGACCCATGCTCCATAGGTTATGAGTTGTTTTGCCAGTAGAGGTGATAGATGGTGCTATTCTTTCACCCCTTCCTCCTCTGACTCCTTTGGGACCAGCTCCACTCACTCAGGACAGCATCTGGAAAAATGGGATGCTCTATGGCTGGGAAATAGTGAAGTTCACTAGTCTGCATGATGAGTCAACCTGTGGCCTTGAACGCATCAAACTTACTAAGTAGTGCTCTAACCAAGATACTAGAGGTAGAATAGAAAAGCATGAGAATGCTCTGCCTTTGGCTCAGAGTACAGGAGTCTTCCATGAAGCAGAACTTTGGCCACAGAGACAACGCTTCATTTTTCAGTCCTCAAAACTGCTTCGGTGAAGGTGATACTGTTCCCCATAAGGGTGGCTCTCTGTGATTCAAAAACCATCATTGCTGTCACATTCAGATGGAGTCCAAAATCAATATTCAGTGATACGGACAACATCAGCACCCCTGCAATGACCACGGGCTTCTTGCAGTATGAAGTCCATTGCCTCACCACCTCCAGCACAGTTCATTATCACGAAAGATTTAACAGCTAGGGTGTCATAGTGCAGCCGGTGCTGATGTTCATAGGATCTATGATGCCCACTGTTCCCTTCATACTCTACTCTGGCAAGAAAGCTGATGCATTTTGTTGACCAAATATGCAGGAGATATAAATCTCCTCGTAGAAAAAAAAACAAAAGTTCCTAAGAGGAAGATGAAACAAGGAATATGACCTTAGTTTTCTCAGCTCAGTATGTCAAAATTTTCTCAGGGGCATCTCACTAGATTTGTATAATTCAAAATATAATGTGCTGTTCACCATGTATAAAAGCTGTGAAAACGTGTTTATTTTCATTTGTAACATTTCACAAGATCACCTATTGGATGTCAGAATTCTGTTCAAGTGTGGGGCCAGCTCTGTGGCCTAGTGGTTAAGGGAGCTGAGTTCCACACACTGACAGCATAGTTTGAGTCCTGGACTCAGCAGCTTGAAAAATACACTAGGCATGTGTGCATGAATGCCTGTATCCCAACAGGCTGGAGAAAGTGGAGATGTGACAGCAGCATGATCACACCTTTATTCAAAGTGCTTTTTCCCTCTCTTTTTTTTCTCTCTCTCTGGTGAGCTCATGGGACCCTCTGGCAAAAAACAAAATAGGTAATAAAAAGAATTCTGTTCAAGTGACATTTAATGCAAAAATTACTATTTATTCTGTATCTATTACTTCGTAGCAAATAATGAGCCTTTTGTGTTTCTACCAACCCACTTATTTAATAATTGTTAGCTATTTAAAGTTCAATACGAAAGTGTTGTACAGAGAACTGCCTGACCCAATGTGGTAGCCACTGGTCACCCATGACAATTCAGCACTTAACATGTGGCTAGTCTAAACTGAGATATGCTGTAAGGATAACGAATAAACCAGATTTCAAGCAATCAGCAAAAAAAAAAAAAAAAAGCTTTATATTGTTTACAACGAATAATTTCATATAAATAATAGTATTTTATATATTTGGATACAATTTAAATATCATTAAATTAATTTGTGTTTTATAATCTTTTTAATGTAATTACTAGAAAAGTTCAGATACACACGCAGCTAACCTCTAAAGACTATCGTCTGTTTCTATTGGACAGCACCGATATATAAGTATAGTTGAGAGGTCAACAAAAGAGAATGATACAAAGAAAATACAGTAATTTATAACCCCTACACTCCCAGCCTCCAATATATTTTTTCTCTGGAGGACAAGAAAAGGAAAAATCTGTAAGACACTGTACAAACTAAGGGTCTCAATGATTGAGAATTTACTAAATTTTTGTCCTGATGAAGTATTCAATGTTGAGACTCTAAAAGAAAATTGTTATGGCCAATTTGACTTGGAAAGTATAGATTCAGCACTGGTGTTGAAAACAGAATGGGTCACAGCCAGCAGATGGCATAGTGGTTACGGTGCTAAGCTTGAAACTCACACCAGGCGCATGTATGCATACCCAAAATCCCAAGAGGAGAATAAAGGAGAAGGGACTGCAGCATGGCCATCCCCCGGGGGATGACTTCTCACGTTTTCTCTCTCTCTCTGTCCATGAGTACACATGCTCTATAGTGAAAACCTCTCTCTAAAACAACAACAATGTAAACCAGAATGGGTCTGCGGGGTGTGAGTAGACATTTCAATCTAATTTGCCTTCCTTAAAATACTCCTCTAGGGGAGCACTGACCACTCCTGATCATCCTGACAGCTGACAGTGTCTACCAGGGAAACAGCTTTACAAAAGAATGCTGTGGAAGATCTGGGTGCTATAAAGGATTTAGAAATGATTGTGTTACTTTGTTCTGTTTGGACGAAGTTAGACTATTTAAAAGAACACTTCTTTTAGAGATCTACATTGAAAACAGGATACAAGAAAGCAGTACTGTCTAGAGCTGCCTGCCATTCAGCTGGCTGTTAGAGCAATTCTTCAGCTGCAAGGAAGCAGGACAGCCACATAGTAATAGCTACCACAGAGCTTCTTTCTTTGAGAATTTCACTACATCTTCACTATACATCCCCAATAATTAGAATTTGTTATTCATGGAGCCAGCAGGTGGCATGGTGGTTAAGGTGCTGGACTTCCACATGTCAACCATGGTTCGAGTCCCAGACTCAATGACTTGAAAACCACACTAGGCACATGTGTGTGCATGCCCAAAATCCCAGAAGAATTGAGGAGAAGGAATTTGCAGAGTTATCATCCCCCTGGAAGATGATTTCCCACTTTCCCTCTCTCTGTCTCTCACCAGTGAGCACATATGCCCTATGACAAAAAAAAAAAAAAAAAAGAATTTGTTATTCATACATGCTTAAATGTGGGCTCTGAGGCCCAGCATAGTGGTGCAGGACATAGGATGTTGCTGCATAATACTGAGGCTATATGCGAAGACCCTGGGTTCAGATCCCAGGTCAACCTGAACACACCGAGCACATCTATGATCCTAGTTGTCTGGAAGGCTGGAGGGGATCATGGTCCCTGGAGACTCTTCCTCAGGACATAATTATTTTTTTCTCCTGAAAATGAACTCAGATTGTTTAGGTGACCACAGTACAGAGCTAGGACTCAATCACTAGTCTATCTAACTCCGAGACCCAGGATCTTGACCAATAAAACAAAAAACAATGACTTCATCCAAAGATTTCCCTTCGAAATTCCTAGGAGCTACAAAAAGGAGTCATATTAACTGCAAGGAAATTTGGAGCTCATTTAGTTGTCTCAAAGTAAGTGAGACTCCAAAAGAGTAAATGCCCTGCATAAGTCTGAAATAACTAATTAGAGAGAAATCTGGAGCTATCTTAGACTCTCACTCTTTTCCCTTCATCATGTCCTCTAGATAAAGCACCGAGAAAGCTGCATGGCACAATTGTCCATGGTCATCTCTCTGAGCACATGAAACAAGGAATTCAGGAAACACATCTATAGGATCAGCTCCTGTGAAAATGCTACATTTGGCAAGCAAGAGCTTTAAAATAATAGAAAAGCATCTTCCTTTTACTTTAGAGAAACTTCCGGTCCTTGGAAGAAAAGCCAGGAGAGAGTGTTCAGTAATAAGCTTCTCCATAAAGCTTCTACAAGAGAACTTTACATGTGTCCTAGACTGGTTGGGCTGCTATAACAAAATACCATAAACTGGGTAGAATATACATAAACAATAGAATATATATAAATGATAAAAATTTACTTCTCACAGATCTGAAGGCTGAGAAATCCAAGATCAAAGGATTGGCAAATTCAGAGTATAGTGAAAGCTGCCCAAAAAAAACTAGGGCCTCTTTTCAAAGGATATCAGAACTTCACCCCCCTGACCTAATCACTTCTCAAAGACCCCACCTCCTAATAGCACCACATTAATGATTAGATTTTCAGCAGATTAATTTGGAGAGAGAATACAAACATTCAGCCCCTAAAACTAAGTTAACCTAAGTTATTTTTTAGTCTTCACCACAGCTTATTCTCCCTGTATCATCTAAGAGGTAGTTTTATGATTAATTTCTGTCTTAAGTAAGAAACTTGTTTTTCTGGGTAAGTGGTAGATGCTTCAGAGTAAATTCTAAAACCTCTCCTCCACATTTCCAGAGAACTCATTTCCTCAGGACTCTCCAGCTGGTAGAAAATGCACTGAAGCTACAGATGTGAATGCCATGTTTCCTAAAAAGTTTCTGCCACCAGATTCAATAATGCAGAGGAGCAGCTTTCAAGATTCTTTTCCAAAGCCAAAGATTGTTGTTGTTGTTGTTGTTGTCATTGTTTTTCTTAAGGAAATATTCTACAGAAGCTGAAATGACAACAGCAATAACAGTAACTTTAAGTGGCCATCAGGTGGCATGTTGGTTAAGGCGCTGGACTCCCACATGGTGGACCATGGTTGAGTCCCAGACCTGGAAGGTTGCTTTCTCACTTTCACTCTCTCTCTAGTTAAACTTAAAAATAATAACAGATAAAATTAAATAAATAATTCTTTCTTAAAATAACTTTAAAATGCTTATAGGGTTTGCTTGTGTCAGGCATTCTTTTAAGAACTTTATGTGTGTTAACTCACTTAATCCTTATGGTAGGTTCTGTGATTATCCTGTCTGTTTTGGAGAGGAAGAAGTAAAACCACAGGAAGTTTAAAAAAACTTGTCTAAGGTCCCACAGCGAGGGAGCCCAGATCGGCTCACTCTGAAGCCTGAGCATGTAACTCTGTTCATACCACTGTGACTTAGAAGTCTCAGTGTCGCATGGATCGGAGCTGGAAGCTCTACCTGGCAGATCTTAGTTCACCCTCTACAACTGCAGTAGCGACATCTCTAAGGAGTTAGCCTTCAAATTATCAAAAAGCACAAGTTTCAAAAAATTTACATAATAAGTAAAACTGTCCACAACGAATTTCTGAAAGTCTCAGGTTGGGAGAAGGCTCATTTCTTGACACTTAAATCATTCCCTAATATGCCTCCTTTGGATGACAGCGACTACAAATTAAACACACATTGTGCCAGAGGTATTATACACATTACCTCAATTGATCCTGGCATCAGGGTGGAGAGATCAGTGTTTCTACCTTACTGTGTAGATGAGGAAACTGTAGCTCAGAAAAGATTAGGCAATTTTCTTAAAATGATACAGCTACTCAGATACAAAGTTAAAATATGAACTTTGTCTGCATCAACTTCTTACTACTTATTTCCCTGCAAATGGCAAATATTTGACTTGGTAATAATGAATCAAAATCTAACAGCATAATTACTACAAGGCTGAAGACCAGTGCCTCCAATTCATCAACCTCTTATAAATAAGTTAAGGAGATCATTTCGCCACTTACTCCAAAAAATGTTCCCGGAAAAGAAAATGAGTTCATAGGTTTAATGGGTGGGGCACATGGCTAAACTATGCAAGACAGTTATTTTTAAAACTTTGCTCTGAACTCTTAGATCTGTTCACATATAAACCTACTGAGTGGTAGCTTGGAAACTAGGAACACTGGAGGAGCATGAGGCAAATTTTTCCTTTCTCCAGCGTATCTTCAACCTCAGGCTGGGAACTACTCTTGCCGTTTTTGCCCACTTCCACTCCCCATTCCCACTACTAGCACCAAACACAGCATTCATCCTAGTGCCTAAACTACACTGTTTATTATGACACTCTCTTTTGATCAAGGTCTTTAAAATGTCTGCCAGTGCCTATGAGAATATATTCAAAATCCAATGAGATATTCAAAAAGCCTACAAAGCAAGCTTTTAATTTAATGTGTATGACAATAACAGCCCAGACGAGGGAAGACGAAAGGAAGCTGGAACAAAGTTTCTATATACTAATGGAATTAAACTAGTATTAAGCTAAACTACATTGGTATAAAATTAAGATGGATATTGCAATCTCCAGAACAACCACTAAGGTAATTAAAAATATATTAAGTAGAAAGTAATAAATAAAGAAAGGAACTTAAACAGTACACTTAAAAACACAGTTAACACCCAAAAAAGGCAGTAATGGAGGAGCTCGGGGTTAAAAAATGGCATAAGATAAATAGAAATACAACAGCAAAATTACAGGGGTAAATCCTATTAATATATCGATTACTATATTAAATGTGAATGAATTAAACCCTACTATTAATATATCAATCATTACATTAAATGTGAATGAATTAAACATCCAACCAAAAGACAAAGGTTGTTAGATTGGATTATAAAAATAGGATCCAATTATATAGTTCTGAATATAAAGAGGCATACTTTAAGAATAAAATGAAAGAAATAGATATGCCATGCAAAGAGTAACAAAAAAATACTATGCTATGCTAATATCAGACAAAATAGAGTTTGAGATTAAAAAAAATTTCTAGAGACAAAAAGAACATTCTATAATGATAAAGTAGTCAATTAAACAGAAAAATAAAATCATTATAAATTTGATCTGTCTAACAAAAGAGCTGTAAAATTCATAAAACAAAAAAATGCCAGAAATTAAGCAAGAAAGCAACAACTCAAAAATCATAGTTGGTCATTTTTTATTACAATAACTGAAAGAACAATTAGATATAGAATCTGCAAAGATATAGAAGACTTGAACGACTCTGGTAACCTCTCAGACAGTATACAACACCCCACCCAACAATAGCAGAATGCATAATCTTTTCAAGTAGGCATGGAACATTCTCAAGAATAGTCCACAAATGAGGTCATCATACAAATCTTAATAAATTAAAAAGAGAGAGAGATCACACAAACTAAGTCCTTGGGTCAAACAGAAGTTAGAAATCAATGAAAAATTCATAAAGTCTACAAATATTGGAAATTCACCAACATATTTACAAATAACCTAAGAGTCAGAGAAGAAACTACAAAAGAAATTTAAAAGTATTTTTAACTTGGGACCAGCAGATGGCATAATGGCTACATCACTGGACTCCCACATAGTTGATGGCAGTTTGAGTCCTAGACCCAGATGATTCATGCTGGGCACATGTGCGTGTGTGCCCAAAATCTCAAGAGGAGAACAGAAGTGAAGGCACTGCAGAGTGCCCATGCTCCCCTGGGGGGTGATTTTTCATTTTCTGTCTCTGTCTCTGTCTTCCTGGCATGTGCCATATAGTAAAAATCTCTCTCACAAGAAAAAAAAAATAATAAAAGTATGTTGAACAGAATGAGGACAAAACCACAGTATACTGAAATTTGTGGGTTTCAGCTAAAGCAATGCTTGGGGAGAAATCAATAGTTTCAAATGCCTGTATTAGGAAAGATGAAAGATCTCAACATAATGATCTAATCTTATACCTTAAGTTTCTTGAGAAAGAAGAGAATAAACTGAAGGCAGGCAGAAGGAAGGAGACAATAAAAATTAGAGTAAACAGCATTGAATTAGAAGCTAGAAAAACAAGATTAAATGAAACCAAAAACTCTCTCTTTGTGATGATTGATAAAATTAACAAAACAAACTTAACCAAGAAAAAAGAGGAAGGCACGGGTCATCAAAACTATAAGTGACAATGGGAAAATTACCACCAAGCATTTAGAAATTAACAAGATTAGGGACCAGCAGATGGCATAGCAGTTACATTCCTGAACTCCCACATGGCCAATCACAGTTTGAGTCCCGGATACGGTGGCTTAAATTTACGCCAGGCACATGCGTGCGCGTGCCCAAGATCCCGGGAGGAGAAGGGATGGCAGCCATGGCCATCTCCCTTGGGGGTGATTTCTCACTTTCCCTCTCACTGTGTCTATCTCTCTCTCCAGTAAGTACAGGTACCATAAGGCAAAAACTTCTTTTTAAAAAGAAGGAAATAAACAAGATTAAAAAGGAATACCAAGTGGAAACCAGCAGTTAGCATAATGGCTATGTCGCTGGACTCCCACGTAGCCGACCGTGGTTCGTGTCCCGGACCCGGTGGCTTAAAACTCACGCCGGGCGCATGTGCGTGCGTGCCCAAGATCCCGAGAGGAGAATGGAGGAGAAGGGATTGCGGCGTGACCATCCCCCCTGGGGGGTGATTTCTCACTTTCTGTCTTTATGTCTCTCTCTGTCTGTCTGGCGAGCGCACGCGGCCTACAGTGAAAATCTCTCAAAAAAAAAAAGGAATACCAAGACAACTTATTGCCAACAAATTGGACAAATTAAATGAAAATGGACAAATACTTAGAAAAAGACAAATTACTAAAACTGGATCAAAAAGAAACAGAAAATCTGAATAGACCTATAATATGTAATTGATCAGATAAGAATAAATACTGTCAGGGTCAACAGATGGTGTAAAGGTTACACTGCTGGACTCCCATGTATTCAACCACAGTTCGAGTCCCAGACCTAGTGGCTTAAAACTCACACTGGGGGGACCAGCAGTAAGCGTAATGGCTACGTTGCTGGACTCTCATGAGGTTGACTGCAGTTTGAGTCCCGGACCTGGTGACTTAAAACACGCCAGGCACATGTGCATGCATGCCCAAGATCCCGAGAGGAGAATAAAAGAGAAGGGATTGCAGCATGGCCACCCACCCTGGGTGGGTGATTTCTTGCTTTCTGTCTCTCTTTGCCTTTCTGGTGAGAGTATGCACCCTATGGCAAAAACCTCTCAAAAGAAAAAAAAAAAAGAAAAAGAAAAAAAGAAAAGAAAAGGAAAAAAAAAAAAAAACTCATACTGGGTGCATGTGCGTGCACACCCAAAACACCAAGAGGAGAATGGAGGAGAAGGGATTGCAGTGTGGCCATGTCCCTTGGGGGTGATTTCTCGTTTTCTGTCCCTCTGTCTGTCTCTCTGTCTCCAATGAGTGCACACACCCTATAGCAAAAATCTCTTAAAAAAAAAAAAAAAGAAATACTGCCAAAGACAAAGAGAAATTGGAACTCTCCTACATTACTGATACTAGCGTAAAGTGGTACAATTATTTTGAAAAGCAATTTACAAAGATCTCACAATGTTTAACATGGAGTTAACATATGACCTAGAAATTCTTTGCTGGAGATATGCCCAAGGGAAATAAACATGTGTTTACTTGGACATGAATGCTTTTAGCTGTGTTATTCATAATGATTCAAAAATTGGAAACATTCTTAGTGTTCAACAACTGTAAATAAGAAAGGAAAATATGGTATGTCCATACAATAAAATACTATTCAGCATTAAAAAGGAATGAGCTATGGACATACATAACACTGGAAAACCTTAAAACATTATGCCTAGGGGCCAGCGGGTGGCCTGGTGGTTAAGGTGCTGGATTTCCACATGGTTGACAGCAGTTCGAGTCCCTGACCCAGTGAACTGAAAAATCAAACCAGGCACATGTGCATGCATACCCCAAATCCTAAGAGGTAAATGGAGGGGAAGGGATCGTAGCATGGCCAGTCCCTGTGGGATAGTGATTTCTTACTTTCTCTTATTTCTCTCTCTCTCTTTCTGGTGAGTGCAAACACCCTATGAAACAAACCTAAAAAAGAAAAAAAAATGTGCCCAAAGAAAGAAGTCTGACTCAAATACCACATGTTGTATGATTCATTTGTGTGACATGTTCAGGAAAGGCAAAGCTACAAAAATGGAAAGTAGATTAGTGATTGCTAGGGTGGGGAGCATGGGAAGAGACAGAGATGCACAGTAAGTGCACACAAGGAATCACATGGTGATGATAAAAATGTTCTGAGACTGGTTTGTGGTGATGGTTGCACAACTTGGTAAATTTACTAAAAAATGTTGGAATTGTACAATTGAAAGGGGTAAATTATTTTATAGGCCAAATACGCTGAGTAAAACACACTAAGTCTAATCTGTTATTTAAGGTAAAACTCGGATAAAATACAAAAATAGGCATTTAACCTACCCAAAATATCAACAGTGAGAGGGTATGAGTGTGAACCCTGAATCTGAACCCTCTACTTGGGCAGTTGTGTGACTTGGGTATGTTATTTCACCTCCCTGAGACTGATTATCTGCATCTGCAAAACAGACTTAGAAACGGTGCTTCCTTGCGGGATCATCATGCAAATTAAAGAGACAGGGCATGCCAAGCACTTAGAAAATGCTGGGTGTACAATAACCGCTCACTGCTTGGGAGCTAGGAGTATTAGCTGTGTTTCCAAACTACTTCCAGGCTTTTCCAAAATGTATTCTGCTTCATCCCTTTTGTGACTCCATTATTACCACAGACCATCCTAATTCAGAATATTACATTATCACTCTTCAAGAGGCTCTACCTCTGCCATCCACCAAAGTCACTTACTCTTCAGACTCTACAGACCCCTGCAGAGCATTCCATTCTACTTAGGGGCATACTCTTCTAAACTCTTTTTAGAGTTACTGTGTACACATCACTCATGTGATTCAGAAGCACACACATTATTGTCATTCACCTTTTCCTCAGTGTATTATAACAGATGTGCTACTACATTCCCCTCTGCCTTAGGTGAAGAAGATATCAAATCATGGGACTTTGACCTGACCAACTCAAATGTAGCTTCTCTATCCTTCTATATCATTATGCCGCATAGCAGGAGTAGTATATAATTTGGCAATTATTTACGATCCATGAGTCTAGATTAAATATTTATAAAAATACATTTGTATGAGATAAAGTTCAATGATTGTGGAATAAAAAGAATGTTTAGGAAAAGATAAAAGTCCTATAAGGAGATATTTCAAAAATATTAACCCAGATACAAACCATGCTCATTTCTCTTTACCCTGCTTTCTAAAGGGTTAAGTCTCCAAGATTAGTAAAACTGAACTCAGTAGGAACATGCAAGAAAATAAATTTAGGTGTGTCAAAAACCTAACTTGCTAAGAAATCCTGAGCCTTCTTGAATTTTCTCAATATTCAACAAATATTCTGTAACACTTTTGTGAATGAGCAAAGGATGACTATAGTCACAATTAGTTTTTCTTATCAGCAACAACCTAGCACCTCGCTGCTTCTAAGACACATACACTGTTACTTCTTAGATGCATACATCATAAGGACTTTCCCCTTCTTTTACCTCCGATAATTCTTCCAAATGGAAAAAAAAAAATCAGACATTTTTCAGGAGTTTAGACATCAAAATTTCAACCGAAGACCTGTCTTTATTGAAGGAAATAAGTGCTCTTGGTAAGGATTTTATTCTTCAAACAATTTCTAAATTGCCCCCGTTTTTTTTTTTCTTTAAATACCTTACAGCAGATAACAACCTACATCATTCTAGTTTGTGTCACTTTTGATAGGATCATTTTTCTGCTTCATTCTTTAGTCTCATCTCCATCACATATCATTTACTGAAGATCTGATAAAACTTCATGGTTGCCTATGGTAAGGCTTAAAGCAGCATTTTCATGACCTTGCATCAATACTTGACCATGTGTGTGACTGACCTTGGATAAGTCGCTCAAAAATATATTGGCTTTGGGGCCAGCAGATGGCAGAGCAGTTACTTTGCAGGACTCCCACATGGGTAACCACAGTTCAAGTGACAGACCTGGTGGCATAAAACTCACTCTGGGCAAGAGTGGTTGAGTACCCAAGATCCCAGGAGGAGAACAGAGAAGGGACTATGGTGTGGCCATCTTCCTTGGGGGGGGGGAGGGGGGGTGATTTCTCACTTTCTGTCCCTCTGTCTTTCTCTGTCTCTCTGGTGAGTTCACGTGTCCTATAGTTTAAAAAAAAATCTTTTCAAAATCAATAATAATAATAATAATATATTAGACTTAAAATCCCCAATTCATAGGCCTAGTCCATAATATAAAAATATTTTTGGTGATTTGGGACAGGATTTAAAATCATAATGTTAATTATATGTCTTCCTTGACTCTGAAGGAGTGGATCCACAAGAGACAAACTCTCATCTGTCCCCTGAAGTTCAAGGTAATCACCGGATTAGTCAGTTTCTTCTTTTCTTTCATTTATTGATTAGGCGAATGACTTCTAGAAATTACACTTAAATCTTTTTCTTGGATGAGGAAGGACTATGGGCAGGGGATTTGTTTCAAGTACTGGCTCCAAAATGAAATCTTTAGGCAAATGCTTGAACTCTGAAGTCGGTGTCTTTATCCACAAAAATGGGAGGCAGGATCATAGGTTATATACCTCTTAAATGCTGCTCAGATATCAATGCTGATTAAACATTTAGTGACCCTATTTCAAAAGGCTGCATGTCCAATAGTTAAGGTGCTGTAATACCCAGCAACTCCATTATTTGCTCCATTGTGTAATTCTCTATGTGCTCTCCCCTGTCCTCTGTCCCTAGAAAGAACCAGATTTTCAAAACAGATCAGTACTGCAGAAACAGAGAAAGGGAGGGAGACTGACTGACAAATCTACCAAAACTAAAAAGCTATTTCTTGACTATCTCATATTTTATTATAGCAGAATATGGGAGAAAGGGGTACAGAGAAAGTGTCATTACTGCCCAAGCCAATTTGACTCCTGCAAACCTAATTAAACATGTCTTGACTATATAAAATATATCATCCCCAGATAACACCATACTGTTAAGTTCTTCATCTTATTAAGAGCTTGCATTAATGCTTCTTCAACATAAATTCCATACCCAGACAGGTACTATTTGAGAAGGCTCACAATAGAAATGACCTAAATTAGGGTGACAGAAGCAAAAGATGGATCATCCATGCCTGTCTCAACAAAAAGAAGAATGAGAATTCCATCTTCCATTATTGCCCAATTCTAATATGCTAACATTATCTTCTGAAAAAGCTTTCTTCCTGAGGCCCTAGGCTCTCCTGAAAACATTGCACAGCAGGGTAAGGTTTTCACAATCTAGAGAAATAAACCCTAACCCCCAGAGCCATAATGTCAATACTGAAAGGCCCTGAGGGACCCTAGAAACCTTGTACTTTACAAATGAGGAAAATGGGGCCCAGATAGGTGATATGTCAGAGTAGCAATATTGACACTCTTTATATCATTTGACAAAAAGGAATGATAATATAAGATATCCACTAGATCTTACCTGATGACTAAAAGTAGAAATACATTTTTAGAAAACATGACGTTTTATTAATTAATCAGACTGATTCATGCCTCTCATACTTCCTTGAGTAGTCTAAGAAATCATTCTGGTTCAAACTCCACCACACACACCCTTTGTTTACTCAATATATTGTTTATGTTTAACCTGTATTTAAGTCCTCTTTAGGGTCCCCCTTTCCACAGGATCAAAGGTGAAGACAAGGCAACGAAGGCAGCATGACCCGCTGTAGGCTTTCATAAGATAACTGGCATCCAAGGATTTCACTGGATTAGCCTTCTTAAAACAAGCTCTGCTTATCTGAAGGGTCTTTGAAAAGCTCATGGAATGAGACAGTATGGTTTTAAATATTTTTGAGAAAATATTTACATGTCAACTACTCAAGTTGTTGAAAAGCAAATGCCAATGAATTATGAAAAAAACAACTGCACGGATTTAAAATCTTTTCCATCACATGAACTCAAACTTTAATTTCGTTTATTCATTAACTTACAAGGCTTCCTTCATTGCTAACTAATTTGAACTCACATTTCTTTAAGGACATTAATGCTCAAGGCCACTCACTTAGATACCCAGACCTTTTTGTTGTTGTTGTTGTTACTTCTCTAGCCTAGGACTTTTCAATCTGACTGCAGGTTAGAATCATTTGAGGAGTCTGGGACCAGCAGTTGACGTAATGGCTATGTCGCTGGACTCCCATGCAGCCAACCGTGGTTCACATCCTGGACCTGGTGGCTTAATTCACGCCGGGCACATGTACATGCATGCCCAAGATCCTGAGAGGAGAATGGAGGAAAAGGGATTGTGGCATGGCCATCCCCCCTGGGGGCTGATTTCTCACTTTCTGTCTCTCTATACCCTATGGCAAAAACCTCTCCAAAAAAAAAGAAAAAAAGAATCATTTGAGGAGTTTTAGAATGTGACAAGTGCTCAGAGCCTACCTCAGACTACATGAAGCATACCCTCTTGTCATCGGCATTGTACATGAGAAGCATTATACAGTCATTAAGAGTATACCTTCACCCAGTCTAGGTGGCACAGTCCATAGGGTAATGAACTGCAGTTCTGGAAATCAAATCGCCAACTGCAGGTTGAGATCCCTGAGTTGGCTTACATGTCAACTACTCAAGTTGTTGAAAAGCAAATGCCAATGAATTATGAAAAAAACAACTGCACGGATTTAAAATCTTTTCCATCACATGAACTCAAACTTTAATTTCGTTTATTCATTAACTTACAAGGCTTCCTTCATTGCTAACTAATTTGAACTCACATTTCTTTAAGGACATTAATGCTCAAGGCCACTCACTTAGATACCCAGACCTTTTTGTTGTTGTTGTTGTTACTTCTCTAGCCTAGGACTTTTCAATCTGACTGCAGGTTAGAATCATTTGAGGAGTCTGGGACCAGCAGTTGACGTAATGGCTATGTCGCTGGACTCCCATGCAGCCAACCGTGGTTCACATCCTGGACCTGGTGGCTTAATTCACGCCGGGCACATGTACATGCATGCCCAAGATCCTGAGAGGAGAATGGAGGAAAAGGGATTGTGGCATGGCCATCCCCCCTGGGGGCTGATTTCTCACTTTCTGTCTCTCTATACCCTATGGCAAAAACCTCTCCAAAAAAAAAGAAAAAAAGAATCATTTGAGGAGTTTTAGAATGTGACAAGTGCTCAGAGCCTACCTCAGACTACATGAAGCATACCCTCTTGTCATCGGCATTGTACATGAGAAGCATTATACAGTCATTAAGAGTATACCTTCACCCAGTCTAGGTGGCACAGTCCATAGGGTAATGAACTGCAGTTCTGGAAATCAAATCGCCAACTGCAGGTTGAGATCCCTGAGTTGGCCTGGAAATATGTTAGGTGTGTGGGGAGGCACCAAAGATCCTGATCAGCTGGAAGGCTGGGAAAGAGGATCACGTCATGACAAGATTCTGCCAAGGGTCTCTCTCCCTTTCTGTCTCTCATGTACATGCACAAATTCTCTATAAGGATATTAATAAAAATAGCCCAGTATCTGGACTAAATAGCCTGAGATTAAATATTATCTATACAAGGCTATCTATAGACAAGTTACTTAAATTTCTTGTAACTTCTCTAAAACACAAGTAAAATAATAGCCCACTTCTGTAGTGCTACTGTGAAAATTAAGGAAGCTAATACATACAAAGCACATAGTATTGTGCTAGCATGTGGAAAACTCTATGGGGTGTTGCTATTATTTTATTATTTGAAAATGTAGGCCAGTGACTTGAGTATAGGAATTAATAAATTTTTCTTATTTAAATTTAATCGAATGATACCTTAAATAGTCCCTAAAACTGTAATGGAAAAAAGTCAGTTTTAACAGTGTTTCATATCGTAGAAGCTAAGGCATTTAATACTGAGAATAAACATCTTGAAAAAAAATAGCAGGATGAATGAAACTTCAAGACATTATGCTAAGTGAAACAGGCAGACAAAAAAACACAAATATCCTATGGTTTCACTTACCTGAGGTACCTAGAGTAGTCAAATTCAAATAGTAGGATTGTCGCTGGCAGAAGTTGGGAGAGGGAGGAATAGGGAGTTAGTGTTCATTGGGTAACAATAGTTTTAATTTGGTAAGACAGAGAAGTCATGGAGATGGTTGGTAGTGATAGCTACCATTATAAAAACCCTACCATGCTGCATAGTTTCCAGGGGAGTCTAAGGCCTTAGGAAGAAAGCTTTTTTAGAAGATAATGTTAACATATTGGAATTGGGCAACAATTTGTGAATGTACTTAATACCATGGAACTGTACACTTAAAATGGTTTAAATGGTATATTTTATATTTGTCACACTAAAAATGTTAAGAGTTTAAAAATCACACATATATTTAAATATACTTCAAATATATTTAAACATAGCTTTCCCTGAATACAAGATTACTTTCAATAAATTAAAAACCTATCTGTAGGGGCAGCAGGTGGCATAGTGTTTAAGGCACTGGATTCCCACATAGTCAACCATGGTTTGAGTCCCAGACCCAGTGGCTTGTAAATCATGCTGGAATTCATGCTGGGCATGTGTGTGTGTGTGTGTGTGTGTGTGTGTGTATGTGTGTATGTGTGTGTGTGTCCAAATCCCAAGAGGAGAAAGAATTGCACCATGACCATTCCCTGTAAGGGGTAACTTCTGTCTCTCCAGTGAGCGCATGCGTCCTATAGCAAAAATCTCTCAAACAAACCACACACAAAAATCTGTGGCCCAACCATGGTGGTTCGCCAGTAACACCGCCTTCTGCAATACTGGAAGCCGTGGAACATGAGGGTTCAGTCCCTGGGTTGATCTATCAATGCCAGTCATGCATGTGTGTGTACATGTGCCTGTGATCTCAGCTAGCTGGGAAAAGCTGAGGGGAAGGAATGCACATTGAGACTTGATTGAGGGTGCCTGTCTTCCTTCATCTCCCTCTCATGAAAGAAATATAAAAATAAACTTTAAAAAAAATTGTATTTCATCTTCTCTTTCATTTCATGTTTCCCAAAGGAAGGCCATCTTTCTCTTTCTCTCTCTCTCTCTTTCTCTGTATTTTGTTGATTTGTGACATCAATTATAATAGGTACAATGGGAAACTGACCTAACTACAAAAATATGCATCAATGATATTAACCACAGAAAACTGGAGCTCTAGTGACTGCCCTATAAATTGCAGGGTGCCCCCAAACAGAAAATCCTAGGCATTAATGGGTAAAATTTCATTGACATTATGAAGTTTCTGTAGAGTTGACATTTGATTGATGCTGTGACAGCTGTTTCAAACCTTATATACTGTCAATGCAACCATATTAGAGACTGCTCTTGACTTTGTAAAGTCATTTTAAAAAAACTTTGGGGGCGTTAGGATTAAAAAATTCTTCATTGACATCTGAAGGGCACTTATATTGACAGAATGATGCCCCTCGCTTTGGGATCATTTCCTTTGGATAAAATATATATATATATATATATATATATATATATAT
>NW_006160205.1:211750-243334 GCF_000334495.1 Tupaia belangeri chinensis
ATATATATATATATACCTTCTAGGGACACAGTGTTGGCCCTGCAATTCCTTCAGATTCATTAAAGGGCCAATGGAATGACGACTCTACATACATTTACGCACTATGTGAGACACTTCACTTCTACTGAAATTCAATTGTGACTGTAAATGCTTCAGACCAGATACAATTTTAACATTTTCTGTTACTGGAGTGGGAAAACCAAATAGCTATTTGGAATTCACATTTCCCTTTTCCAATTGATTGTGGCACTCCCCCTGGAACGCCCCCATGCACAACAGCTCTAACTTTCCAATTCATTTTCCACTGGAAAAGTCTAAACATGAAGTAATACCTTCTACTCTACCAGTCACTGTGGTTCCCCTAAGGGTATTTTTGTGTTGAAGCAAGTCACTGAGTAACAGACTGATAGCTTTTTGTCTTCCAAAGCTCATTGACTAAGAAAATAATACACATAAAGGCAGCCTATTTCAACAATATCCCAAGGGAGAAATAGTCTATTGCCACCCACATTTAGTGATGGTGATAGAGAGGGTTAGAGGATAAAACACTTTGGGGTCTGCACAGGATAACATGCCAATATTCTACATTTTGATGAAAAAGGTTAAAAAATTAAAAATAAAAAAGGAAGAAAAAATAAAAAGAAAACTGTATCTGCTTTAGGAAATACAGAAGAAAGACACCCACTGTCACTTCTGATTAGAAGAAAGTTAGGAAAGAAATTCCATCGGTGATAGATATTCTGCAAAATTTGTATGTTGCCTTAGTAAGTGAAAATCCAAAAGTAAAAGGAGTATCAAAGTGACATTTCGTTATTCAGAGAATACAACCTATCCTTGCTTTCAGGGACTGTCAATGGAGACATTCAACACTACCTGGAATTATTTGATGACATTTTTTTCTAAGGGTATTACAAGCCAAGTGTTCAATTTCAATATAGAAATATTATAAAATTTGAAAGATAAACATATTTCTACATCGGGTAGAAATAACCCTACCTTATTTTATAAACACTTTCATTCTAACCTGCATAAATGCAGTATAATGAGGAAAAGGAACATAGAATTACATTTCTGTTTACAATTTTATAAACACTTCTCTGCTTTCCTTTCAGTGCTATGATCTGCAGCTGTAAACTATCTTTAACACTGTTTTTTTAATAACCTGATTTTATTTAAAATTGCTTCCTTCCTCTGTGTACGTATTTCTTTTATTAATAAAAACTTAGTATTTAAATTTTTGGATCTATTTTAGAGGCATTGGGAAGCAGTTCACTCTCTCAAAGACAAAAATTCTAGGGCTTTGAGTTTAAATGATAATAATAGCAGGAGGAAGTAAAAAAACCTGGCTGATTATGAGAAAAAAAATATTTACTGGATTAGAAGATGAAACTATAAGCAATTTTGTCTTAGATTTCTCTTCTTTCAGTATTGTATTTTGAAATAATGTTTAAATTTATCAATGCTCTATCATTTATCCAGTGTTTTAACATTTATTTTCCAAAGACACAATCAAGATGGGCACAGCAGGACCAGCAGTTAGCACAATGGCTATGTTGCTGGACTCCCATGCAGTTGACTGTGGTTCGATTCCAGACCTGGTGGCTTAAACTCATGCCGGGTGCGTGTGTGTGCGTGCCCAAGATCCCGAGAGGAGAATGAAGGAGAAGGGATTGCGGCATAGCCATCCCCCCTAGGGGGTGATTTCTCACTTTCTGTCTCTCTGTCTTTCTGGTGAGCGCACGTGCCCTATAGCAAAAACCTCTCCAAAAAAAGGAAAAAAAAAAAAGAAAAAGATGGGCACAGCAAAGACTTTTGGTCCCAATTCATAGATGAGGACAATGAAGTTCTTAGAGACAAAGCAAAACATGAACATAAACCAAACATGGTCAACTTTTCCAAGCTTCACTGTGGTCTGTATTTTGCAGTGCTTTAAGTAATGTCCTATTTTTAAAGATTCCAAAAGGTTCAGGATACTTAGATAAGAACTTGTAGCGAAATAATCTGATCAGTTAAGTATAAATGAATCAGTCATATAACACCTCAATTTGAAGTAGAATAAAATTCTTTTTTTTTTTTTTTGGAGAGGTTTTTTGCTTTAGGGTGCATGCGCTCACCAGACAGAGAGAGAGAGAGAGAGATAGAAAGAAAGTGAGAAATCACCTCCAGGGGGGAATGGTCATGCCGCAATCCCTTCTCCTCCATTCTCCTCTCAGGATCTTGGGCACGCACGCACACGCACCCGGCGTGAGTTTTAAAAGCCACCGGGTCCGGGACGTGAACCACAGTTGACTATGTGGGAGTCCAGCGACATAGCCATTACACTAACTGCTGGTTCCCTTTTTTTTTTTAAGAATAAAATTCTATAAATTGTTTCAGTGGGAATCCAGATTGAACCCTAACTCATAATAATAGAGCTCTTTACCCTGGCAGAAGCCATCTGTTCTAACAACCAGCTTCGTTCAGCACTCCTAGAACCAGCACAAGGGAGCAGCACCCAAAGGCATCTTCTCCATCTGAGGGGCTCTACTTTGTCTCCAGCTGCAAAAGGCCCCCTTCTAGGTTTGATAACCTCAAATTTTTCCTTTTGTTTCTCTGGCTTAAGCAAGGTACCTGCTTCCTGAGGTTATGAGCACTTGGTACATCTGTTTTGTTTGGCTTTTGAGTCTTCTCATACCTATTTAACCAGTTCCCTTTATTAAATTGTCTCTGTTGAGATATAGTGAGTCTATTTTCCTGACTGTGCCCTAACTAAAACATGTGAACAATAAATAAGGGCAATAATAAGTGTGTGTGTATTTCTGTTAGTCCAATAGCACAGAACATCACATTTTCAACTTTAGTCAGACTTAAAAAGAAAATGACTGTTCATTTATGTAGTTTCATGTTCTTCAAGGTCTGTTACAAGTAGCCTTTAGGGGATGGCAGTTAGTCTCTTGGTATCCTACATTTTTCAGTCCCTAGTATTAAATAGTCACATAGCTTCTCTTCTGATGGACATTTCAAGAAGTGATGCCTCCCTCTCAACCACTGAGACTAAAATATTGGTACTACATGTAGAACCTTATCTGCTCTCCTTTTTAGTAGTTACCCCCAGTACTGCATATGTGATTGCATCGAGGCTACAATGCAAATATCTGCATTTTTTCTGAAACAGTAAAAAGAATCCTCTTAATCTATTACTAATTTACACATAAGGCATGTGGGGCCAAGTCCCCAAATGAAGCCAAATGTGGTTCAACTTTTCCAAGCTTCAGCTTGGTCTATATTTTGTAGTGTTTAAACTAACATCCTATTTCTAAAGATTTCAAAAGGTACGTGACACTTGGATAAGAATTATTTCTAGCAAAATAATATTCTGATGAGTTAAGTGTAAATGAATCAGAAACATACGATCTGTATTTCCCTTGAAACACACAGGGATTTAAACATTAATGGAAAAAGTGCTGGCAACTCACATTCAGAGTTTTTATTGAAACCAGGATGTTTGAATAAACATTAGACATTCAACTGACTCACACTGAAATACGGTTCACCAATTCTTAATTATAACAGTGCTTTAAATGATGAGGAAACGTCACATTCAAGTTTCAGACAGAAAGCTTTCCTTGGCAGACACACTTTGGGTTTGAGAAACCTCTACAGTCACATTATGGCAACCAACTGAGATATTAAAACAGCAGTTTTAAAGTTAATCTGGCAAGCACCATCAGACAATAACTACCAATTGGAAATTCAAAAAGGGGGGAGTGTCAGGAGCATAATGATTAACTTTTAAAAGGAAGTTAGAGCTGTACACATAATTTAGAAAAAAATATGACTTTTCAAAAATGGGCTAGTAATGAGCTAATACATAGGAAACCGAAGAGTGGTGTATGACTGGGTTTCCCCTTTCTGATCTGGGGATTGTAATTCAGAGCTGCAAATCAAGATGGCTTGTAAATAAGAAATGAACAGACCTGTGATGGAATTTTAATTTCTCTGATGCCTAATACTTGCCTTCAATGAACAGTGGGCCAAGTGGAACTTCTCGGACCAGGCAGTCAGCTTGTAACAGCAGGATGTGAATTCCCACTGGTTTGAAAACCCCCTTTGGAGTTGTTCAGAGCAGCTGTTTGAAATAAGTCAGAAGCAAAGCTAATTGTAACGTGATTATCAAACCTTAGCTTGCATCAGAATCACTGGGAGAGCTTGTTAAAACAAAGATGGCTGGGCTCTACCCTGGAGTGTCTAATTCAGTAGGTCTGGGGTGGAGCATGAGAATTTGCAGTTCTCACAAGCTCCCAGGTGAAACTGACGCAATTGGTCTGGTCCTGGTGGGCAAGCTGAGAACTGTTCTAAGCCATTAAATGTAGACCAAGTTTGCAGGTACTTTACATAAGCATCCTAGAACAAGGCTTCTACAACACCGTAGGTCTGATCTCCTCACAGTCCCCAAATGACATGGAGAATCCTAAAGACAACTTCAGCAACCTCACAACTACGAAGATGCCTTACTTTTTTTAAACTTTTGTTTTGATGTAGTAGAGGCATAAGTGAAAGTATATTCTCTTTCTTTTAAACAGAATTCTAAATTAGAAAGAATACTAAATTAGAAGCAATGGCTAACTCTGGCCTTCACTATGTAATTCTCCATCACAAAATTTTGTCTGGTCAAGTATATTATCAATGGAATCATACAGTATGTGACCTTTGGATTCTGACTTTTTTCACTCAACATAAGGCTTGTTGTTACATGTATCAGTAATTTTACTCTTTATTACCAAGTCATATTTCATTGTAAGGATTTATCTCAGTTATCTCTTCACCTATTGATGAATAACTGGAATTTTCCTGTTTTAAATGGTTATGGTTGGCCTCCACTATCGCATTTTGAAAAGAACTTTATTCTTTCGCCATTCTGTTCTATTCCATTCATCTATATATATATAATCCTTTTGACAATAACACACTATATTGCAGCTATATTGTAAATCCTAAAATTAGGTAGAATGATTCCTCCAACTTAATTATTTTTCCAAATTGTTTTTGGCTATTGTTACACCTCTTGTTTTTCCACAAAAATTTTATAACAGTTTTTCTATATCTATAAAAAATAATAACGTAGGGATTTTTAAATGGCACAGCATAAAATCTATTAATCAATTAAAAAGAATGACATCGGGGCTGGCAGGTGGCATGGTGGTTAAGGACGCTGGACTCCCGCAGGGTTGACCGTGGTTTGAGTCTGGGATCTGGTAGCTTACTTTCTCACTTTCCCTCTCTCTCCCTCTCTGGTCAAATTAGAATAAATAAATAAAGTTAAATAAAATAATTCTTTTTTTTTTTTTTTGGAGAGGTTTTTTGCTATAGGGCGCGTGCGCTTGCCAGACAGAGAGAGACAGAGAGATAGAAAGCGAGAAATCACCCCCAGAGGGGATGGCCACGCCACAATCCCTTCTCTTCCATTCTCCTCTCGGGATCCTGGGCACGCACGCACACACACCAGGCGTGAGTTTAAGCCACCGGGTCTGGGACGCAAACTGTGGTATATCCATTTGTTCAGAGACTAGCAGGTGGCATGGTGGTTAAGATGCTGGATACTCCCACATGGCCGACCACAGTTCAAATCCTGGACCTGGTGACTTGCTTTCTCACTTTCCCTCACTCCTTCTGTGTCTCTGTGTGTCTCCCTCTGATCAAATTAAAATACATAAATGAATAAATAAAATTGAATCAATATTTTTTAAAAAGATGTATATTTGTTCAATTCATCTTTGATTTTTTTTTTAATTGCCAGTGGGTACGTGTGGTCATAGAGTCACCAGAGAAAGAAAAGAAGAGGGAGAAAGCACTCTCCATTGGGATATAGTCATGCCACAATCCCTTCTCCTCCTTTTCTTCATCCTGTCAGGATTTGGGCCACCCACATAAACACACCCAGCATGTTTCACAGGCCACTGGGATCAGGATTCCAGCTATGCAGCTATGCGGGAATCGTTCCCTTAACCATAGCACCATGGGCCACCCCACATCTTTGATTTCTTTCATTGATATTTTATAATATTCAGCATATAGGTCTCAAGAATGTTTTGTTGAATTTGTGCCCAAGTATTTCACTCTATGGCAGATACTGTAAGTAGTAATAGTAGTTTTTAAATTTTGGTTTTCTATTTTTCTTTGATAATATATAGAAATTCTATTCATTTTATGTAGTTTTCTGTGTCTTTGAAAAATGAAGGAAAAAAATAAGTAATTTGCTGTTTTAAAAAGAATTATTTATTTAGGGGCCAGTGGGTGGTATAGTGTTGAAAGTGATGGACTCCCACATCACCAACCATTGTTCAAGTCCCAGACCCAGTGGCTTAAAACTCATGCTAGGCGTATGTTCTACATGCCCAAAATCCAGAGAGGAGAATAGAGAAGAAGGGATTGTGGGGTGGCTATTGCCCCTGGTGGGGGGTGATTTCTCCTTTTCTCTTTTTCTGTCTAACTGCAAGCGCACGCGCCCTATAGCAAAAAAACTCTCAAAATAATTAAAAAGATTTATTTAACTTTAAGTAATTAATTTATTTAATTTGCTATAGGAAACCTGCACTCACCAAAGATACAGAAAGAGAGGGAGAGAAAGGGAGAAAGCAAGTCGTTTGGTACAGGACTGGAACTGTGGTTGGCCATGTGGGAGTCCAGTGCCTTAACCACCACACACCTGGTTAGCCCCGTCACTTTTTTCCTTTCAGTTTACTAGAGTGCACTAGCAGCTGCCAGAGAGAGAAAGCATCCCCAATGGGGGATGGCCACATGTGATCCCTTCTCTAATTCTCCTCAAGGGATTTTGGGCATGGGTGCACACACATCTGGTGTGATTTCCAAGCTGCCAGGTCCAGATTCAAACTACAGTTTCTTTTTTTTTTTTTTTTCTAGTTTCTTAAGATGGAAACTAAGATGATTTATTTGAGATCTATAACATAAGCAGTTACTGCTATAAATTTTCATTTAATTACTGCTTTAGCTGCAACTCATAAATTTTACTTTATTTTGTCTTTATTTTTGTTTAGTTCAAAATACATTCAATTTTCCTTGCGAGTTCCTCTTCTACCCATAGATTTAGAAGTATGTTCCTTAATTTCCTGTTTTTAGAGTTGTTTCTGTTATGTTATCTTTGTTTTACTGGTTTCTAGTTTAGTGTCTTATGGTAAGGGAGCATATTGTATATCACTACAATTATTTTAAATATGTTAAGATTTGCTTTATGACCCATGTTCGATCTCTCGTAGGGATACTCCATATACTCTTACTCAGAATGAGGTTCCATTCATTTTTGATGGTGGGTTCTAAAAATGTCAATTAAATTCCAGTTGTTTGATAGTATTATTGAATTCTTCTGTAACCTTGCTAATTTACTGTCTACTGGTTCTACCAATTAATTAGAGAGGAATGTTTAAGAATCCAACTACCATTGTGGACTTGTCTATTTCTCCTTTCATTTCTGTCGGTTTTTACTTTACAGATTTTGAACCTCTGTTATTAAGTGTATTCAGCATGTAAAAACTTGTGAAGAGGGTAAGGATTCAGTGTGTTTTGTCATCTGAAAAGATCTGCTATAGCTGCAGCATCATGGGCAACAAAGAAGAGGGGAGAAAAGTGAGTAACATATTCTAAATATACTGATAAGCCTATAAGTGTTAGTCGGCAAAGGAAAATAACCAAAGACATTTAAGTAGACAGCAACATGATCATATTGTTCTTTCCTAAGTACACTTTGAAGAATATTGTGGATAAAGTGCAGGCTTCTTAAAGGGATACATAAAGTGGAAATTAATAAATGCATGTATTCATACATACATAATTCTAACTGACAGACATGGAAATCCAAAGATAGCAGCAATAGAAGTGCTTAGTTTTATTCATTTAGGTTGGCAAAAAATTCAGAAGTAAAAGAGGCCTTGTATATGCACAGCAGTACTGGAGTCTACTATAGTTCTCTCAGTATTAGTAGAAAGGAAAGAAAATTGTTTTTTATATAGCAGTTTGGCATCTTCATTACGGATTTAGCATTAAAAGTTTAATGTAAAGGCCAATTTGCCAATTTGCTGCCTGTCCCTGTGAATGCCCTTATTAATAAATAATGTATATTGTTTAATGAGAAAAATAATGGTCAAGGTAAAAATGTAAAATGTTTTAATAGGATGGCTTTATAAAAGGTCATCGCCCTTTCTAAATATTTTTTGATGATTTTTCTACCCAGAGAAGCTGTTTCTAAATGCAAACTGCATACTATAAAGTTGTTGGAAAAGCTGTGATGTATTTTTCTATATTTTCTTATGCAAAAATGCATCATAACTTTTCTGACAACCCAATAGTATTCCAATACCTTAAGAATATCTGAGTGTACTTTGATAGGAACCCAACATTGCTTCCAAAAATGCTTATCAAGAGTCACAATGATGGCCCATTACTTATGCACTGTTCTACTCTATTCCATTGCCAAAAGAAATACGAAATTCCTGGAAATTTAAGAGAATAGAGGCTTATTTAGCTTATAGTTTTAGAGGCTGAGAAGCCCAGGAGTATGCTGCAAGCATCTGGTGAGGGTCTTCTCACTGCACCACAACGTGACAGAAGACAGAAGCACCCACAGAGCAGAGTCTCGGTCCCTCTCCTTATAAACCCACCAGTCAGGGGGACTTCACCTTAATCACACTTCCAAAGACCGCACTTCTTAATCCCATGGTTAGATTAAGTTTCATTTTAATACCTTCACTTCTAAACTCCTACACACGAATTTTGGGGGACACATTCAAACCACTGCATGTACTTACAAAGAACTACAATAAGAATAATACATGATTACTCCTTATGAGGAAAAAAAAGGTATATCAGGCACTGTCCTGACAGAACTGCAGAAAACAGTTGTACATCAAAGAAACATTGAGATAATTTTTCTTTTTTTCTTTCTTTCTTTTTTTTTTTTCTTTTTGGTAGAGGTTTTTGCTATAGGGTGTGTGCGCTCACCAGAAAGACAGAGAGAGACAGAGAGACAGAAAGCGAGAAATAACCCCCCAGGGGGGATGGTCACGCCACAATCCCTTATCCTCCATTTTCCTCTCCGGCTCTTGGGCATGCACGCACACATGCCCGATGTGAATTTAAGTCACCAGGTCCGGGGCTTGAACTGTGGTCGACTACATGGGAGTTCAGTGACATAGCCATTATGCTAACTGCTGGTCCCTTGAGAGAATTTGAAAATGAATTATTTACAAAGATATAAGCTGGGTTCTAAAAAATCAAAAAAGAATGGGGACATACACCAGTGCTAGCCAGAGTGGGAAACTCATTTTTTGACTTGAAAGATAATGGGGAAAAAGTAGTTTTTAAAATACTAGGAGTGGAGGGAAAGGACACATTCTACCTTCACCCTGGCAAATCACAGGAATACTATTTGGCTCTCCTCCTACCCCGATAACTACCACTGGCCAAACCCAATAGGATATGAATGATCCATGGACAAAATACCAGGCCCAGAACAGAGTAGAAAAGAGCAGAGAGTAGACTGGTTAGGGAGGGTGGTAGGTAGCTGGGGAATTGAAAACACTGAGCGTACGTATGTGAAATATAAAATTTCTATTGGGCATATTATTACTGAAATAATTCTACCTCTAGTCACCATTGCATGCACTGCACATGCACACATGCACACAGACATACATACCCTAATTTTTATTAAGAACACAATTCTATGTCTCACATGTATTATTTCTTCACTAAAGTGCAGGCTTTTGATTCTCCTAGTGCCAGCTAAATGACTGAACTTGCATATTAGAATTCCAAGCCCAGATGTTTCATCACATGAAGAAATTAGGTTACTTTCTTATACAGTACCAGAACTATACTTGCAATTTTCCCATTAGCTTAACTGATTGGGCTTGGAGTTGGAACAGTTAGTGGTCAAGCAACAAGTCTAAAAGTCTTAAATCCCATAAGAACATCTTCTCATGCAACCCTGAAAGTAGCTAAATGTCTCAATGATTTAAAGTGCTTGAGGCTTTAAGTGGTTTTTTCAGAAAGCAAACTGAGATCATTCTGAGTCCTTGTCTTTTTTTTATCATCACTTGATCACAATCCCTCTAATGAGATGAAGGACTTCTCAATGAAATAGGGACTCAAGCATGCTTAAGGCAATTGAATTACTTCTCTTTTGTACAGGTGCTTCACAGCTTTGCTACCTTATCTATCCCCTGGGCTTTGGCTGGGGCAGGAACCCATTGGTCTTATTCACTACTGAATCCCTAGCACTGAGCCCAGTGGTTGGCACATAGTAAATGCCAGGTAGATATTTTTTAATAAATTAACAAACTACCTAGACAAGCAACATGGTACTAGAAAGAACATTTTACTTGAATCAAGGGCTTATTTTAAGTCCCAACGTTAAATTTTTAGCTATGTGGTATGTTCAGGGTGGTCATTTAACTACTCTGAGTTCTAGTCTCTTCAGCCAAAAAACAGGAACAAAAACCCATCCTACAAGGGCTTGCCAAAGCATGGGACATAATATATATGGGAAATAATAGGTTTCAAACTGCTTAGGAAATGTAAGGAATTCTAAAATATATGCCATTTCTACTGAAATTGGTTACTGTGGTGGTTAATTTTATGTGGTTACTTGGCTGACCTAAGGGATTCCTGGTTGCAGGTAACACATTATTTCCCGTGTGCTTGAGGATGTTTCCAGAAGATATTAGCACCTGACTCAGAAGAATGAGCAAATAATGTCACCCTAAGAGTTATCAACCCATTGAGCATCCTAAAACACCAAAAAGGTGAAAGAAAGGTGGATGCAATGTCTTCATTTGAGCTGGATTACCCATCTTCCCTTATTCTTGAACACTGCACTCTTGGTTTTCGAGCCTTCAAACTTAGACTAGGATTTGCACCTGCTGGACCTAACTAATGAAATTTCTAAGCAAAGTATTAAAGGTGCAGTTTACTTATCTTGATTGCTTATAATAATAATGCAAGAAGAGAAAAATAACTTAAAGATGAATTGTTAATCAAAAGGGAAACAGAACTTGAGGCCAGAAGGTGGCATGGTCACTGAGGTGATGAACTCCCTTATGGCCAACTGCAATTCAAGTACCAGTCCTGGAGGCTTGACAATCACGCCAGGTATGTGCATGACCTCCCCTCCCCTCCCCTCCCGTAATACACTGTAAAGTTATATGTAATCCAACATAATATAAAGAAGATTATGATGATAAAAAATAAAAAAATAAAAGTTCATTTTTTAAAAAAATTATTTTATTATTATTATTTATACATTCAATTGCTATACATCTTTTGGCTTGCAAAGAGAATTTACTCAACATGAAATACGCCACAGACCAGACCAGTTGAGAATACTATATACGTTACCATCAACAGGTAATAAACCATTCCTGTGTCCCACAATTGTCTTGCCACTCTATTTCCCCCCCTAATTTCCTTCCCTATAATCTCTCCTCTCCTCTCCTCTCCTCTCCTCTCCTCTTCTCTTCTCTTCTCTCTCTCTCTCTCTCTTTCTCTGGTGAGCACATGCGACCTATGGCAAAGACCTAAGGAAAAAACTGTGGGGAAACAGAACTTAAAAATTTGGAAGATTCTAGCCTATCCATATTGAAAAACATGAGAATGCTTATATGAGAGAGAACACAAATTTGATAAGGTGATTAGTATGAATTGACTATCTCAATGGAAGCCAGGTGTTATTCATCAAGACAGTAAGGCAACTGGTCAGACATCTAACCGTCAGCCAGGACCTATTGTTCAAGATAATAGAAGAATGACTCCAAAGGCATTTTAAAGGTCCTCAGGACTACCCTTCCCATCACAGTCCCAGAGTTCAAGAAACTCTAGGGAGCAGAATAATTTCAAATGAGGGGTCACTATTGTCCAGTACCACCTCACATCACGAACTCAACTCCTAGTACTCCACTACCATGTTCCTCAGCAACCCCAGTTGGGGCTCCCATGCATGTACACAGAAAAACTAAAGGAGAGTGGGTGCCTCAACTATGACTTAAAAAAAGATCATTGCAGAAAGCTGTCATGTGGGCAAGGCCACTGCAGATAACCTCCACTAAGGCGGTGCCCAGCAAACCCATGGGAGCAGGACCACTACCCCAGTGGGGAAGGCAGAACCACTGCCCCAGAGCCAGAAGGCAGAGCACTGAGCTAAAGAAAATTATTCTTAAGCCTTAAATTTTATGTTGTTTAAGTCTTAATGTTTTGCCTTTTGGAGTTTCAGAGTTGCTCAGGACTTGCTACATTTTTTTTCCTACTTTTCCCTTTCAGAATTGAAAAGTCTATCCTATGACCATCCTATTCCACAGGTTCACAGCTGGAGAACAATGTGCCTCAGAACAAATCACCTTCAGTTCACCCATTTTTAAGTTAGATGACATTTAGATGAGACTTTGGACTTCACACTCTGAGTTGAAACTGGAACAATGGCTATTGACATAGAATAAGTTTATTGTGTGGAAAGGGTAAGAATTTGGTGGGGAAGTGAGGTACAATGTAATGGGCTGAATGTTTAAATCCCCTTTAAAATTCATACGTTAAAATCCTAGAACCCAAAGTGATAGCATTAGGAAGCGGAGCTTTTGCCAAGGGATGAGGTCATGAGTGGAGATATGAGTGGAGCCATCATGAGTGGGATTAGTTCACTTATAAAGGAAATCCCACAGGGATCCCTTGCCCCTTCCACAGTGTGAGCCTACAGTGAAAAGACTATTATTGGAAATGAACCCTCAACAATGACTCCACTGGCACCTGGATCTTGGACTTCTCAACCTCTAGAACTGTGAGGAATAAATTTCTGTTTTTTTAAGAATCACCTAATTTATGGTATTTTTGTTACAGCAACTTAAACTCACTGAGACAGTTTCCAAAAACAGGGGGGAAAATAGGGATTTTATTTTATACAGATTTTAAAGTACCAATGAAAATAGTCCTTTCTCTCCTGAAAGAACACAGAGAGAAAACAACACACAACAAACAAATTTTATGATGATCCACAACAAACATTCTTTTTATAGAGAGACTTTTGCTATAGGGCATGTTGTGTGCACTCACCAGAGAGACAGAGAGATAGAAATCAAGAAATCTTCCCCCCCCACACCCCCAGGGGGGATAGCTACACTGCAATTTCATCTCCATTCTCCTCTTGGGATTTTAGGCATGCATGTACATGCACCTGACGTGAGTTTTAAGGTCCAGGACTCAAACTGTGGTTGACTACATAGGAATCCAGCAATGTAACCATTACACCATCTCCTGGTACCCAAATATGCTTTTATATTTGGATTTCACTCCAAAAAATGTATTCTTGTGCCTATTAAAATTAATAGCACCCTTTCTTTTATTCAGAAACTTCACTTTTGGGATTCTATTGATATACCCAAAGAAACACATATATACAAGAGCAACAATATTTATAATGACAAAAACAACTGGGAACAACCTGAATGTATGTAAGCAAGATATGCACAAATAAATTGTGGCATATCTAAACTATGAACTACACTGTCAATACAATAGTCTTAAAGCCAGCCATGAAATGTGGCTATACAAAGTCAAGATGTGCTATAAGAGCAAAACATGACCTGGATATCAGATAGTATATAAAATAAGTGCGGTAAGTATTTCATGAATAAAATTTTATATTAATGCATGCTGAAATGATATCTTAGACATATAAAGTTAACTGAAACACAATATTATTAAATTAATTTATTTTCCTATTTCTCTTAAGTTTTATTATAATGTGGCCACTAGAACATTTATATTTGTGTCTTGCATTATATTTTCATTTGATAGTACTGTTACAGACTGGGAATTGGCAAACCTTCTATCAAGGGCCAGAGAGTAAATATTTTAGGTGTTACAGGTCATCATGTTGCTGTCTCAGTTACTCAGCTGAGTTGAGGCAGAAATGTGAGCAAATATATAAGCATGCTTCAGTAAGACTTCATTTATAAATATTGTAATTTGAATTTCATATAATTTTCACATGTCAGAAAATATTCTTCTTTAATTTTTCCCCAACTATTTAAAAATGTAAACACCATTTTTAGCTCATGTAGTAGACAAAAACAAGCAATAGGACAAATTTAGTCCACAAGCCGTAGTTTGCCAATTCTGCTATAGACTATTAAGCAGTTCAGAAAAGAATGAATTAGTATATATGTACTATTTAAACTTTCTCTGAAGAGTATATTGGAAAGTAATAGGTAGAGCATGATTTCATGACTGTAAAAAAGAAAAAGATACTACATTTACAACTTTATGTAATTTCTTTGCCACCATCTTATGTTCAGTGGTGACAGGTTAGATAAACAGTTTGCTGTGTTTCTCTGTTTATCTAACCTGTCACCACTGAACATAAGATGGTAGCAAAGAAAGAGAATCTGTAGCTATGTGGCATTTCTCTGTTCACAGCAACTATGTATGACTTCTATAAATATATTAAAGTTTTGATAAAGTAAAATATATATATAAAATTCTAAAAACAGAAGTTCAGTTATACATCTAAATACTCTATCACTGAAATATTGATATTAATGTTTGCTTCCTTTAAACAAATTTATTTTATCATAACTATAAAAATCAGAAAGAAAAAGTTAAATCAGAAAAAATCTCTAATGATATAAAATATTCTCAATTAAAGATAATATTGTTCATTATTTCATAGTTTACCTCAAATTCTACCATTTAAATGAAAAAGCATCAGAACCAGCAAATGGCCAAATGGTTACATTGCTGAACTCCCATCTAGTTGACTGTAGTTCAAGTTCCAGACCCAGTGGCTTAAAACTCATGCCGGGTACGTGCATAGGCATGCTCAAAATCCCAAAAGGAGAATGGAGAAGGGATTGCAATGTGGCCATCCCTCCGAGGGGTGATTTCTCACTTTCTGTCTCTTTGTTTCTCCAGTGAGCACATGTGCCCTATAGCAAAAATCTGTCTAAAAATATTAAAAATAAAAAATTAACAAATAAGCATAAACCTTGAGCATTATTTGGGCTCTTGATAAAGTACAATATTCTCATAAAATCTGATTTGTTTAGAACACAATAGGGTTGATTTAGTAGACATCTTTATTTCCAGTCTGTACTAGTTATCTACAGCTTCATAGAAAATTGCTTCCCCAAATTTAAAGGCCTAAAGCAGAAGTAAACATTTACTATCCCACACACTTTCTATACATCAAGAACTCAGGAGTTTAGCTGTGGTTCTGATTCAGTCTCTCAAGAAGCTGCAGGTATGCTGTCCACCAGGGTGGCAATTGCTTGAAGGCTTAACTAGAGCAAAAGAATTAATTTCTAAGTGGTTCACTCAGATGGCTATTGGCAGAAGGTTCCTTAACACAAGGACCTCTCTTAATGTCTACTTAATGTCCTCCTGACATGGCAGCTATGTTTCCCTAGAGCAAGGGTATAAAAGAAAGGAAGAAGGAAGCTGCAATGCCACTCATAGTCTAGTCTTGGAATTCCACATCCATGATAATGTATTAGTCGGTTCTCTCCAGTGTGGGATAAGCCTACAGAAAGGCTTGAGTACTAGGAAGCAAGAAGCAGTGGGCACCATACTGAAAGCTGACTAGCACACAATTGCTCAAAAATATTTACAGAGATAGCTGTGGGCGTGGCCTAAATCTACTGGGTCATCGGGAAAGTCGTAACACATTTTTGCATAGAAAAATATGTCATGACTTTCCCAACAACGTAATAGATATTAGTCACATTTTACAATCAAAATCCCATTAAAATATTTTAATTTTGTTTGTAGCTTTATTGTAGTGAAAAAATTATATTGCATTGAAAGCATACTTAACTATAACTTGTCAAAAATATGACAACTAACAAGTCTGTTGCTTTTAAGCACTTAGAGAACACACAGCATTTTATACAAGCAAATTATCAATCTGTATAAGTTACATGCTCGAGTGAATAAATATGAGAAGGAATTAGGGATATTGCAAAAGTGTATTGCAAAAATGAACTGCTTTAACTCAGTATTTTCTTGACAAATTGTATGTATAGCGTAGAAAGTATAAAAATTCGTTGGTAAAAAAACAGTATATAGAATATACTCTTGGGAAAGAAGTATGTATGTATGGAAAAAAGGCTAAAAGGATATACATGATCTCAGGGTGTTTGGACTGAACAGGATTACTTTCCTTTTGGCTTATACATTTTCATCTGTGATACCATAGAGGACATTCATCACTCACCTTAATAAGACTCATGCAAAAATGCTCAGTGTCTGTTTTTCTGGTTTACATTAAGATATTTCTGTTCCCTAAATTGCCTTTTGAAGAACTTTATTCAAGAACCACAAATCATTTTTGCAAAATCCTGTCCTAATATATATTTCTAAGGCTGTTAGAAGCTAATTGTGAATAGGTGGAATAAGAGATAAATTTCATTTACCTTAACTTACTTTTATGCTCAGTAAGGCCAAAGGTAAAGGTTTTTGTCTTGTTCTGGTCCATAAAATATAGATTGCTATTTTCAAAGTACATCAACAGTAGTAATAGCTATTCCCATTAGTCTGTCATATAACCTTACAAAATATTGACATGATAAAACACTCCTACTAAGAATAAAAACAATAGAGCACATGTTTTATTGACAAATAAATGCACAGGCTTAAATTGTCTCTCACCACCTTTATAGCTGATTGACAAGTTATCAGAAAAATAAAGATTTAACCTGCCCAAGATCAATGATTTCAAAATGATTCTTTCGTGAAGATCAGAATACATTCAATCCAACCCTAATTCATATTTGGGTTCATGCCACTTTGACAGTTATATTTTATGGCAAAATGTACTTTAATTTTATATTCAAGCCTTTTTCCAGCTTTCCTTAGAGAATTCACTTTTTAATTTATGGTACTTCCTTGCTCAATTCAAGCTTCATTCACTTTTAGATACTTTGGAAAGATAAATAACTGACATGCCCTGCCATGTATGAGTAATGTACTGCTTGTAACTTAAGAAAATAAAACAGGTGGCCAAAGAGATCTATTTGTTTTAGAAATAAATATGTATCATATGTATAAGTAATAAAATAAAAGTAAAATAGAAATATCTCATAAAAATGCTCTCCTATTTTACGGAGATTAAATTATATACTGCCATATATTGTTAGGTCGTATACATTTAAAGATTGAAATACCTTAGTTGTGTCTTACACTGAATATAACTATATGTCTGAATGCAAAGCATGCAAGTGAAGTCATATGCTTATATCTCATCACAGACAGCTACTTATTTATCCATTGGGAAATATTTTCTTTCGTCAATAAAATATCATGTGTCATCACAACTCCAGTCAACAAAAGCACTTGAAAAGCAAAGATATCTCTGCGTAACACTTAAAACTTTTCTCCAATTCACAGGTCATGGCATAGTAAGTGCTTTCTATAAAAACAGTTAACGATGATCATTTACTGAGTTTCTATGCAGTAGCAACATCACTGGGCACACACAGCTTTACATTCATTATTTCATTTAGGCTCAAAAACACCTGGCAAGGTAGAAAATATTATCTCTACTTTACAGATGATGAAATTCACGTCAGCCTGAAACCAAAAACTAGATTCTCAACTGCTGTAACTCAGAAAATTAATTCACGTGGGGACTATCTATTTGTGCCTAAATAAGGAAAATCCAACTGTTTTCTCTCTTTATATTCATACACACTCTCAATCCACATCAGTTCCCCAGCAAACACCAACTAGATGTCCATGATTGCTTCAGTTATGGCATCTACCTTGGCACAGTGTCAGGTCCCATAAGCTAAGGGTGTTGAGCCCAAGACATCCCTACATTAGATGCCACTCAAAAGACCCAGTTTGTGATCTGTGCTTCTAATCAACCAACTGCAATGGGCATTTCTCATACCCTCCATCAGGTTTGATCATTTGCAAGAGTGGCTGAAGAACTTAGGGAAATACTTATATTTACTAGTTTGGTATAAAAGGATATAACCCAGGAACAGCCAGATGAGAAAGATGCTTAGAGCAAGGTATGGGGAAGTGGGCAGAGTTTCCATCCCTTCTGGGCATGCCACCCTTCCTATGTTCCTATTTGCTGACAAGAAGAAAGCTTTAAATCTTGTCCTTTTGGGGTTTTACGAAGGTTTCATTATGCAGGCATAATTGATTAAATCATTAGTTTTGGTACTGAGTTTAGCCCTTTTCTATTCCCTGAGGTGGTGGGGCGGGGATGGGAAGAGATCAAATATGTGTTTTATCATATCAAAATATTATCAGTTATGCACAAGTGGGATCATTAACAGACATCATTTGGCCCAGCTGTGTAGTGCGAGCTGGATGACACTGCTACTTGGCAAGCTGAGGTATGGGTTTGACTCCTGGCCCCTCCTTAAAAACTGGGCATAGTAGTGCACACCTGTAGTCCCAGCTACTCACAAGGCTGAGGCAGTAGGATCGCAATATGGTGATAGCCTATCTAGAGCTTCACATGCACAAACACACATACAGTATATACACACACACACATAGGAAACAAACACACAAATACACACAAAGAAAAAAATGAAAAGCAAAATAAAACAAAACAAAACAAAAGAACAGCATCATTATCTAATGGCAAACACTCAGATTGAAGTAAAACAGGAAGTTAAAGTCATATTTATGAAACTGTTCTTGCAGAGTCCACCTTCAAGGAATTTCGAACACTGCATGTCATTTCTTTTTATCCTCTAAATCACTTAACAGCAGAGCATAATAAATATGGTCAAGAATTGCAGATTCTATTGCCTAGAGTTGACCAAGCACTGTTCTTCCTTTCAGTTACTAGAATGGCATAAAAAACGCTAGGAAATAGTGGATAGTCAGCTAACTTCATCCATACCATCCCAGACAACTGGCTAAGCCAGTTGTAGTAATTCCGTTTAACCAGTCAGTAAGATTTTTAATTGGCAGTTAGATGTGATGAGAAATCTCATGGCAAGGGTAGGCTCACTTCTAGGCAAAGATCCTACTCCTAAGAGAGAACTGCAGAAAGACATAGACTCTTTCTTGCAAATATTGTCATGACTGTATAGGAAACTCAGAATTTCGTTAAATGGGGGCCAGCAGGTGGCATTAATGGCTAAGGAGCTGGACTCCCACTATCCCACATGGTTAACTGCAGTTTAAGTCCTGGACCTGGAGGCTTTAAACTCACTCCAGGCTCCAGGCATGTGTAAATGCATGCCCAAAATCCCAAGGGAAGAAAGGAAGAGAACGGACCGCAGCATGATCATCCTCTGCAGGGTAGTTTCTTGCTCACTTGCTCGCTCTCTCTCTCTCTCTGAGTGCACACACCCTACTATAGCAAACATCTCTCAAAAAAAAAAGAAAAGAAAGAAAAGGAAAGAAGAAAAAGATAAAAAACAATTTCGCAAAATGTCTTCCTTCCAGATTTCCAGATTGAGATAAAACTATCCCTGAGACTGACTCTACAAATTAAGAGTTCTTCAATAATATCATTTAGGAGAGTATGAGATTCAGAACTTGTCCAACTTTTGGACTCCCTGTCAACTGAGAAAATGTCTTCTGGGTTTTTTTTAATTAAAGTTAAATTTCTGTTATTTGCAGCCCAAAGCACTGAACTTTATACCAGTCACCAAATCATCATTGTTATAATAAATAAATACCGTACTTTTACTAGTGGTAACCAAAATAGTAACAGATATGTACTTGGGCATTCAGATTCTTATTTTCTTTACTAGGTGAGGGAAGAGGGAGAGAAAAGGATATAGGTGGTTTTGACAGTCTTGCCACGTCACAGCCCTTCCAGTTAGCTAGCTTACAGGCACACAGAACCATACTTGGCATGTTCAGGTCAATCCAAGAACCAAACCCAAGCCTGACTTGTGGCTTCCATGCTCCCAGTCAATGGCACTACCTGTGTTCCACTACTTGGTCTAAGAGTCTTCTTATTTGGCTAGAGGTCTAGTTAACACTACTGAGTAAAAAATTATCCCAAAATCTAGTAACATAAAACAACTCGTTACAGTGTTCACAGATTCTATAGGTCAGACACTTGAATAGGGCACAGAAAGAATAGCATATCTATGCTCTATGATATCTGAGGCCTGAGATGGTGGCTTTGAAGTTCTCAGAGTCCTTGAAGACAGAAGGTTGTAATTATCTAAGGGCTCATCCACTTACATGGCTCATGGTTTTATTGGCTACTTGCCGAGGAACTAGTTGAAGGCTGCTGTCTGGAATATGCAATTTGACTTTTCCATGTGTCCTGGGCTTCCTCAGAACATGTGGACTGGGTTCCACATGCAAGCACCCCAAGAGACAGCGAAGGAGGGGCAGGGTGAAATTACACTACCTTTGATGTGTTAACTTCACAAGCCACCTAGTATCACCTCCACTGCATTTTATAGCTTAAGGCAGTTAACAAATTCCATACAGTTTCAAGTTGAGGGAACAAAAAAATGTCATTATTACATTTTAAGTATAGCATGAAGGTTGAGATGTGTATTTCTATGACCAACTCTAAAAATGCAATCTGACACAGTTCACTTCTACCTTCAATAATTCGCAATCCTGCATGTGAAAAATATACCATTCATCTCCTAAAGGCCTCTACAAATTTCTTCAAAATGAGCCTTTCTCTCTATTGGTCTTCTTAAAAGGCTAGTATAAAACAATGTCTTTAAGATCCTTAAAATCTCTACTGTTTATTTCGAGATGCCCACTTAAACCTTTCTGAGGCCTCAACAAAGGATTTTAAAGTCATACTCCTGGTTTTATCTTTACAAAGTGTTTTCCTGAGTGGAATATAGGGAGTGGAGCCAATGATGTGAGGTGGTGCTGGACAATAGTGACCCCTCATTTGAAATCACTCTGCTCACCCTCCATAATCACCTGAGCTTCTGGTTAGATGCCTGACCAGTCTCTTTATTGTCTTGATGAATAGCACCTAGCTTTCCCTGACATGACCAACCCATAATAATCCCCTCATCAAATTTGTGTTTTTTCTCATAAAAGTTCTCTCATTTTTTCCAATATGAGTAGGCTGAGAATCTGCCAAATCATTAAGTTCTGTTTGCCTTTTGATTGACAATTCATCTTTTAGTCATTTCTCTCTTCTTGTATTTTATTATAAGCAGTCAAAAGAAACTAAACTACACCTTCAATACTTTGCTTAGAAATTCCGTTAGTCAAATTTCCCCTTGCATTGTTCACAAGTTCTATCTTCTACAAAATTCTAGAACATAAACACAATTCAGCAAAGTTCTTTGCCATATTATAACAGAAATATCCTTTTCTCTAATTGTCCAATAACATGTTCATTATTTCCATCTAAGACCTCATCAGAATAAATTTTACTGTCCATATTTCTACCAATAGTCTATTTAAGACCACTTGGGTTTTCTTTTTTTTCTTTTTCTTTCTTCTTTAAATTTATTATCATCATAATCTTGTCTATATTACATTGAATCACATATAACTTTACAGTGTATTACATTTCTTTTCCAGAAGGAATACCATGCATATCAGTCAATACAGAGACATTAAAACCCCCATTACATCATCCAATAGCTTTTCAATATTTTTTTCAATTATTATTATTATTCCAATTATTTTTTAAACAGTCAATCACTATTTCTCATTTTGCTTGTAAAAAGACTTTACCCAACATGAAATACTTCTCAGACCAATCCAGTTGAGAATACTATACACGTCATCATCAACAGGTAATAAACCATGTCTGTGTTCTAATAATGTCACGCCTCTCTATTTGTTCTCTTGCTATCTTTCTCTATACTCTTCTCTTCTCCTGCCCCGTTCCACACTGTCTTATCCTCATTAACTATTTTCACTGCTTTTATGTCCTCCAATATTTCTATCTCTACCATAGAGTGCAGTTAGTTGGTACATATTAAGTGGATACAGACAATATCTTTCTTTCATATCATGGCTTACTTCACTCAGCAATAGATCCTCCGTATCTGACCATTCTCTATCAAATGCCAGGGTCTTGTTGTTTTTTATGGCTGAATAGTATTCCATAGAGTATATGTGCCATACTTTTTCAATCTACTCATCTGTTTGTGGACATTTGGGTTGGTTCCATGTCTTGGCGATCGTGAATAATGCTGCAATAAACATTGATGTGCAAGCACTTTTCCGACTGAGCATTCTCCTGTCCTTTGGGTAGATACCCAGAAGTGGGATTGCTGGAACAAATAGTTATATTTGTAGATCTTTGAGGAACCTCCATATTGTTCTCCACAGTAGCTGAACCAGTTTACATTCCCACCAACAGTGTAGGAGGGTTCCCTTTTCACTACATCCCCGCCAACACTTATCACTTTTTATATTTTTAATCTTGGCCATTCTGACAGGGATTAGGTGGTATCTCATTGTGGTTTTTATCTGCATCTCCCTTATGATGAGGGATGTTGAGCATTTCCTCATATGCTTTTGGGCTGTTCATATGTCTTCCTTAGAGAGATTTTTGTTCAACTCATTTTCCTATCTTTTAATTGGGTTAATCTTTTTTATTTTTTTTTTTAATCGTGTAAGGTGCTTGAGTCCCCTGTGTATTCTGGATTATCAGTCCCTTGTCTGACACATATTTAACAAAAATATTCTCCCATTCTGAGGGGTGACAATTCACACTTGTTACTGCGTCCTTTGCTGTGCAGAAACTTCTTAGTCTGATATAGTCCCTCTTGTCTATTTTAGGGATTATTGCGTGTGCTTTTGGAGTCTTATTTAAGAAGTCTTTGCCTACTCCAATGTCTCCCAGAGTTCCTCCAGCATTTTCCACCAATAGTTTTATTGTTTGAGGTCTTAGCTTCAGATCTTTGATCGATTTTGAGTTGGGTTTCAGTTTCATCTTTCTGCAGGTGGATACCCAGTTTTGCCTATCCGAATGCCTTTTATATTGTTCTCTTTACTGATTGCATTAGCTAAGACTTCCAGTACTACATTAAAGAGCAGTGGAGAAAGACCACTTGGGTTTTCTAAGAAGACTAGTCTTTCTCCATAGAGTTCCTTTTTTTGTTTCTGGGCACTCTACAGAATTGCTTTGATCGGGCCATTCACAGCAATGTCATTTTTTCCCCCTACAGTTAACCTCAAAACTGTTTCATCTTTTATCCATTATCCAGTTCTAAAGCTGTCTTCACATTTTTAGGTATTTTTACAGCAGCAACTTTGCTTCTCTGTACCAAAATCTGTATTAGTCAAAGTTATCCAAAGCAATGGAATAGGATATATGTACATATATAAGATTTACTACGAGAGCTAGCTCAGGTGATTATGGAAGGTGAGTAGTCTCATGATCTATCTGCAAAGGGGAGAACCTAAGTGTTCACTGAGAGATGAATGGATAAAGAAATTGGGGCAAATATATACAATAGAATATTTTTCGGGTATCAAAAAGAAAGTGCTTATGTTTTCAATGACATTGATAATCTTTGGAGGACATTATATTAAATGAAATAAACTAAACAAAGAAAAATATAGCATGATCTCACTCACATATAGAATCTTTAAAAATGTCAAATACAGAAATAGATTATAGAATGGTGATGGTGTGGGTGCATAAAGGGGGGAAAGGAAGAAATGAGGATGTGTAGGTCACAAGGTACAAAGTTGCCCTTATGTAGGATGACAATGTGGAGATCTAAAGTACAGCCTGAGGACTATTGTTAATATTGGGTCATCAAGAAAGTCATCATGCATTTTTTTTGCATAGAAAAACACATCGTGACTTTCCCAACATCGTAATAATTGTGTATATTGGTATACTGGAAATTTACTAGAGAGTAGATTTTAGGTGATCTTATCACCAAAAAGAAAGTACTGTAAGATAATGGATATGTTAATTTGCTTAACTATAGTAACTATCTCCTTATGTACCAGTATATCAAAATATCATATGGTATATATAGCTTAGATATATAAAATTAATTAAATAAGTAAATAAATATATAATTTTAAAAATAGGAATAATAAGGACCAGCAGAGGGTGTAATGGTTACATTGCTGGACTCTCACATGGTTGACCACAGTTCAAGTTCCAGACTCAACAACTTAAAACTCACACTAGGAATGTGTGAGCGCATGTCTAAGATCCTGAGAGGAGAATGGAGAAAGGACTGTGACATGGCCATCCCCCTGATGGGATATTTCTTGCTTTCTGTTTCTCTGTCTCTCCAGCAAGCACATGCATCTTACAGCAAAAAATTTCTTATATTATATATGTAGTCCAAAACATTTCAAAGAGAGAAAAACAAAGACCCCATCTCTTTATTGAACAGAGTCCACATCCTATTGCAAAAAGAGAATGCAGGACAGAAGATAGATATAGATACAGATACATTCACTATATAAAATACAATCTGCAATAACTACATTGGAGATAGGTTTAATGAAGGTTAATTTCATGTCTATACACTATAATCTATAAGCAGTCCTAAGAGCATTGACTAAAACACAATGGCTAAATGAAAAACCTGAGTCTGACACTGGCTTAGTTGTCCGACACAAGATTTTGATCCCTTTGTTGGTTTCCTTATTCTTAATTATTATTTTTTTAATTATTTATTTATTCAACTCCATTTGCTATTACATTATTATAATCTTTTTAAAAATTTTACCAGACAGAGACAGAAAGAGAGAGAGAGAAAGGGAAAGCAAGAAAGCAAGTCGCTAGGTCCGGGACTCAAACTACAGTTGGCATTGTGGGAATCAAACACCCTTAACCACCACCCCATTTGTCAACTGCCTTATTCTTAAAGGTATTTTTAAACAGATGATATATAAAGTTCTTTCCATTTCAAAAATATACTATAATGCATTCTTTTTAAATGATTCCTGTCTTAGTCCATTATTGTGTTGCTAAACAGAAATACCTGAGATTGGATGATTTGTAAGAAATAGGGGTTTACTTGGCTCCTGATTCTGGTGGCTAGAAAGTGCAAGAGCATGAGCTGGCATTCGTCCAGTCTCTGCTGCTTCACAACATGGCAAAAGAAAGTAGAAATGTCAGTCAATGTGTACCCATACAGAGTGCTGCAGGTAGGCATCTTACTTCTGTAACAACCTGCTCTCATAGGCACTAGTCCCTTCCCTCCAAAGCAAGAACTCACTTTCTCTCTTAAGAAAGAACTGGTCCACTCGGGAGGGTATGTCCCATGATCCAAACAATTCCCACTAGGCCTCATCTGTTAAAGGTTTTGCCACTTCCTACAACAAACCATTATCTAAACCATAGCAATGGCCAAGTGTTTTCCACTACTTGTCATCTGTGTGAGCTTTGCTTAAACATTAGTGTTCTCGTCTGGGAAATGAATAACAACAATGTTTACTTAAAATGAATATAATAATACCAATGTTTACTTCTTAAGTCTGTTACAGAAATGAGATAATACAATATATGTAGAAAAGCTTAAAACAGGGGCTAGCAGATGACATAATGGTTACGTCACTGGACTCTCACACACTTGACTGTGGTTTGAGTCCCAGACCCAGCAGCTTAAAACTCATGCTAGGAATGTGTTTATATGTGCCCAAAATTCCAAGAGGAGAATGGAGGAGAAGAGACTGTGGCATAGCCATCTTCCCCTGGGAGGGGAGGGGGGGGTGAGTTCTTGCGTTCTATCTTTCTGTTCCTATGGTGAATACACATGCCCTATAGCAAAAATCTTTCTCTCTAAAAAAAGGAAGGAAGGAAGGAAGGAAAGAAGGAAGGAAGGAAGAAAAAGAAGGGCTTAAAGCAAAACCTGGAACACAGTAAGTACTCAATAACTGTTGCCAGACTGGTCCCACAGGACAGCAAGTAGGTACATCAGATGGATAGAAAACAGAACTCCACATGGTTGACCTCAATCTGAATCCTGGCCCTGGCAGCCTGGAAAAACATGTCCAGAGTTTGTGCACATGCATGGGTGTACATGCTCAAAATCCCAATGGGACAGAGAAATGGAGGAAAAGGGATTGCTGTGTGACCACACTTCGGGGGGGTGGTGGTAAGAAAGGCATGCTTTTTCTCTTCCCTCTCTCTTCCTTTCTCTTTCTCTCTCTCTCTCTTGCTCTCGCTCTCTCACTCTCGCCCTCTCTTGTGAGCACATGTGCCCTCTGACAATAAAAAAAAATAACTAATGCCTATTATGTCATAAAGATTTCAGTCACATATGACAATCATACTAGTTCAAGCATTTGGGAAGCGTATATGTTACAAAAGAAGCTGCTTTTATCAAAATTTGAAATCAGTACAATACAGACATGGTCCATATGCATATAATTCCAGTTTCAAATAAATGTGAACAGAAATTATTCTTTTCTGTTATTTTTAATAGAAAATATTTATTGGTACCAATGCAGGTATTAAAGATTTATATGCATTTGATGCTTACATAAACCTTATAAGGTAGTTTTTAGAATTGAAAATTACATTTACCCACCCTGTGAAATATTACTTTCTATACTGCTATAAATTCTCTACATTTTTAATACTTTTCACTTCCCTGCACTACCAGATATACCAGGCAAAAATGTTTAAGAGAGATACTGGGGGTTATTAATAGACATCATTAGTAATAAACCACATGTTAATTTCATGCCCCAAATGTTTCTTATCTTGCTCTTGATTGAAAAGAATTCCTTGTCTGGCCTGCTCAGTCTCATACCATCCCCAAAGCACAGACAAGGACTACTCACTTTCTCTAAGATCTAGACAATCTAAAGGTGAATAGGAAAGAGCAACTTTTCAAATGCAAGCCTTTTCTTAATGCTTTTTTTTTATTTCAAGAAAAACAGTTTTTTTCCTGAAACATTGCTTTAAATTAATTAATTTACATCCATTCCCTAAGCATTGTCACAGCATACAAAATGTGATTCCCCATCCAGAATATACTGCATAGTGGCTTAATCATGCATGTTATCATCAATAATTTTCCATTTCTAATATATATATTTTTTCACCCCTCTTTCTGACCCTCTGCCCTTTCCCACCCTCTTCTCACATTATCCCTGGTGTCTATAGTCTTCCATTCCTTCTCCTCACCCCCATTTTATTGATCACACAATTTCTTAAATAATCTAACTACTTTCTTTTATTTATTTATTTACTTTTTTGGAGAGGTTTTCGCTATAGGGCGTGTGCGCTCACCAGACAGAGAGAGACAGAGAGACAGAAAGCGAGAAATCAACACCAAGGGGGATGGCCACGCCTCAATCCCTTCTCCTCCATTCTCCTCTCAGGATCTTGGGCACGTATGAACACGCGCCCGGCGTGAGTTTTAAGCCATCGGGTCTGGGACGCAAACCGCGGTTGACTACGTGGGAATCCAGCGACATAGCCATTACGCTAGTTGCTGGTTCCCTATAATCTAACTACTTTCAATAGCAAGTTCAGCTGATTATTTCAAGAAAAGCAGTTTTAACTTTAATAAGTCAACAAAATGCTAAGAAACTTTGCTTAAAACTTAAAGCCAGGAAACAGGTTAGCTTCTGTTCAAATGGTAGGTACAGGAACCTACTGGCAGCTCAAGATAAGGCCAAAAATCTTTAAAATCAGAAAACAAAACCTAGAAGAAAATCAGGAATATTTTAGTCAAAAGTCATAAAATGCTACTTCACCAGTACAGTCTCATGTACTTAATCTATGTGAGCTTCTAAAACAAGACGGGAAATTCCTAAAAAGTGAGGGGTAGAGAATCATACACTAAATCATATGATGTCCTTATTTCAAGCATGAGTGTCCCTATTCTAATCATTGTCTTTTGAATTATCAAGCTACCCTCTAAAACATGCAATAGATTAAAATATTAAACTAGTTTCTTGTCCCAGGACTTTTCAGAGCTAACATTTGCTAAGAATCTTTGGGAAGGGCCTATGAAGTATTTCCCATATATATTTAACCTTAAAACTAATTTTATTTTTCTTGTTCAACTAATATTCATTGAAAGACAATTTAGGGACTTTGGAGATGAACTTAATCAATAATGTACATTATTGGCAGCTTATCAGACAGGTATATGGTAGTTTTGATTTGGAAAAATTAAAAGGGGAATCGGGGCATTTCTGGGGTGGATAGTTCTGGATGGGGTGGCCAACTGCAGTAATCCAAGTCACAGTCAACAGAAAGGTGAGAGTGTCTGGAAGCTGGGCTCTCCCAAATAAGTCTATTTTACTTGACACTATTTTCTTTGATCCAAAAAACTTCTAAAAAACTGGTCCATCCATCCAACACAAGTACTCTAAAATGCCTGATCCAAGGACTTCATTCAACAGGTTCTTACTAATCCCTGCCCCCTAAGTGTGAACTCTCATTTACAAAATATGAGGCATGGACTAATTCAGTTATGACAACTAAGTTTCATTCCTCTTGCCAATGCTGATCAGACAATGTACCCATCCTTTCTTTATTAATAAAATTGCTTAAAAAATTGTGAGATGATGGAGCCACTAGATGGCTGTTGAGGCACTGGACTCACACATGAACAAAAGTGGTTTGAGTCCTGGACCTAGTGGATTGAGAATCATGCTGGGTGCATGTGTGTGCATGCCCAGAATCTCAAGAGAATAGAGGAGAAGAGATTGTGGTGTGGCCATCCTCCCTGGGGGTGATTTCTTGCTTTCCCTCTCTCTATCTCCAGCAAATACATGCACCCTATGGCAAAAACCTTAAATATGTATGTGTGTGTGTGTGTGTGTGTGTGTGTATGTGTGTGTGTGTGTGTGTGTGTGTGTGTATATATACACACATACATATATATATACACACACACACACACACACACATACACATACATACATAGCCTCTTAGCTGCTGTCCAGCACTGAGAACCTGCTAGTTCTGGGAGTTTAGAATCCTGACCCTGATAACCTCATGGGTTGCCGTTTTCTGGAGACTGTACCATTGTCTTCCCTAGATGGGGGAAGGTAGTAAGAGAAGCCTGGAAGTTAAAAATACTGATAATAAAGTTATGGCTATAAGCATTTTATTCTTTCTTATGAAAAAAATAAATGACATCTTATATCCCTACTTGGGAAAGTGTCCTACAAGCATGTCCATAGTCTTAAGTTGTTATTATTTACAGCATTTATCATATAAATTTAACATGTTATCCATATTTGACATTTCAAAATATTTCACTTAACTGTACTTAATTAAAACTCTACATTTTTAGCCTTGCTCAGCCTTTCACATTGCTCTTGCCATATAAAGCAACCAGTCCAAATAACAATGAGAAAGAGAATGTGTCAAGTATTTTTAAATTTTAAGAAAATTATATGAAACTTCCTTTTGATATTTTCTGATAGTAAAATGCATATATATAAATATGTGTGTGTGTGCGTGTGTGTGTGTGTCTACTACACTTGCTTTTAGGCAACTTTCATAGAGAATTAGATCCTCAACTTTAGCAAGTATGAAGTTTTAACAGGGTAATCATTAAGGAATGCTTATGTCAGATAAAAATGTTCTTAACTAACATTAGAACACTTGGAAATTTTTTGTATATGTGATTCCCTTGTACCTAATTACTGGATGAGCTTTTTAAAATATACCTCTCTCTCCCGAATGGTGAAAACCTGTGATTAGTCACACATCTAACTTACAGGTTTATTCATTAGTTCATTCAGCATATTTATAGAATACCTGCTCTGAGCCAAGTACTCAGAGCATTGAAGAGAAACATGTCCATTAACTTTACTTACTCATTCAATAAATTTTTTGAGCAAGGTTCTGTAATATATGCTAAAGCTACAGTGATGACTAAGACAAATTAGGATCCAAGAGGTGGTCAAGGAGTAACAATGACCAATCCAAGAGACAAGAGAATATTCAAGAAACCAAAGCCAAGAAAGACTGAGACTCGCCTTGGGTACTCAGCCAGTGTGATGAAGCTGAGCCTAGAATCAGCCTCCTGGGCATCTCCCCATCCAGTACTGAAAATGGCTCTCACCTCTTGCTGCCCCATGGCCCACCACATGCTGTGCTGTTTGCTCATTTGCTCCTCAGAGATGATGATTCCACACCACTCACATCTTCTCAAAATTATTTTGGAAACTGAGTCATCAGAGACCCTTTGAGAGGTTTGAGGCTTTAATCCTTTCACATGCTCCTCACGCCCAGCACACATTCAGTTCTCTGAGAAGAAATCTGTTCTTCCCACCTAAATCTGGAGGCACCCGAGCGGCCTTCTACCCGCTGGCTCAGCTTCCTACTAGGTGATATGTGAGCAGTTACCAAGCCATGGCAACTGTCACCAGAACACTGGCTTCTAGGCCTGCCTGAATACCAAAATCACCTGGTCAGGCAGCATAGGGACTAAGGGACGATGACGGGGATGGGAGAGGGTGGGAGTGGGGGTGGAGGATGGGGAAGATGAAGGGTGGAGGCCTTAAAAGCTAGTTTCCCAGGTGTTTATAATCCTAGCTAACCAGCAGTCTGGGCCAAGAGGTTCTCTCTCTTTCTTTCTCTCCCTTACCCCTGCCTTCTCTCTCTCTCTCATTAAAAAAATAGTAATAAAATACAAATTGAGTTTACCAAGAAAGTGTCTCTATTAGGTTGTCAGAAAAGTTATGCTATATGACGGAGCCTGCATACGAGCCTCAACCCACCCCTGCTGGAGCAGGTCTCCAGCAGATATATGTTTACATAGAAAAAATACAATGATTTTCCTGACAACCTTACAGTGTAGCAATTCCCAGAGTATAATCTCTAGTCTGGCAGCATCAGCAGCTGGTCCTTGTTAGAAATGCAGAATTGTGGGCCCCCAAGACTTACCGGATCAGAAAGCCTGGGTACAGCCCAGTCACCTGTGCTCTCATAAGTCCTCCAGATGATCCTCAGGCACTAAGTATTGATCTAGGAGTTATAAGGGAGGTACTAGAAATTATTTCAAAGTCCCTTACATGATTTTGAAAACCAGTGGGTTTGGGAACCACAAGGACAGTGCCCCTCACAGAAAAAAAACACCATCTGGAATGTCCCAGAGAAGTGTGGTATGTAGTATACAAAAGAAGATACTGGAGGGTTTGAGCCAATCAAAACTGGTTAGAGCTAAATTGAACCAGTCAGAGCCAGATTGAGCCATTTGAAACCACGTGGAACCAGTTAGATCCAGTTAGAGCCAGCTAAAGCCAGAATGAATGACTCAGAACCAGTTTGAGCCAGTCAGAACAAGTTAGAGCTGAATTGAACCAGTCAGAACCAGATTGAGCCAGGTGGAACCAGTCAGATTCAGCTTGAGCCAGCTAAAGCCAGATTGAACAAGTCAGAACCAGTTTGAGCCAGTCACACCAGTTAGAGCTGAATTGAGCCAGTCAGAACCAGATCGAGCCAGTGGGAATGAGGTGGAAGCAGTCAGATCTAGTTTGAGCCAGCTAAAGTCACATTGACCCAGAACCGGTTAGAGCTAGTCAGAGCCAGTCAGAACCAGTTAGAGCTAGTCAGAACCGGTTTGAGCCAGCCAGAACCAGTCAGAACCGGATTCAGCCAGTCAGAACTGGCTTGAGCCAGTCAGAACCAGTTAAAGCCAGTCAGAACCGGCTTCCGCCAGCCAGAAC
>NW_006160205.1:243852-264306 GCF_000334495.1 Tupaia belangeri chinensis
CCAAACAAGACCCGGTTGGAGCCAGTGAGAACCGGTTAGAGCCTGTCAGAACCGGTTAGAGCCAGCCAGAACCAGTCAGAACCAGCTTGAGCCAGTCAGAACCGGTCATAACTTGTAAGAACCTGTTAGAAATGGCCAGATACGGTAAGAGCCAGTCAGAACTGGTTAAAGCCAGTTAAAACCAGTTAGAGCTAGTCAGAATCGGCTTGAGCCAGTCAGAACCGGTTAGGGCCATTCAAAACCGGCGTGAGCCAGTCAGAACCGGTTAGAACCAGTCAGAATAAGTCAGAACCTGCTTGAACCAGTCAGAACCGGTTACAGCCAGTCAGAACCAGATAGAGCCAGCCAGAACCAGATAGAGCCAGTCAGAACCAGTCAGAACCGGTTTGAGCCAACCAGAACCGGTTTGAGTCAGTCAGAAACAGTTTAAGCCAGTCAGTACCGGTTTGAGCCGGTCAGAACCGGTTTGAGCCAGTCCAGACCGGTTACAGCCAGCCAGAACCGGTTTGAGCCAGTCAGAACCGGTTACAGCCAGTCAGAACCAGATAGAGCCGGTCAGAACCAGCTTGAGCCAGTCTGAACCGGATAGAGCCAGTCAGAACTGGCTAGAGCCAGCCAGAACCAGATAGAGCCAGTCAGAACCAGTCAGAACCGGTTTGAGCCAGCCAGAACCGGTTACAGCGAGCCAGAACCGGTTTGAGTCAGTCAGAAACGGTTTAAGCCAGTCAGTACAGGTTTGAGCCAGTCAGAACCGGTCAGAACCGGTTTGAGCCAGTCCAGACTGGTTACAGCCAGCCAGAACCGGTTTGAGCCAGTCAGAACCGGTTACAGCCAGACAGAGCCGGTCAGAACCGGCCTGATCTGGTTAGAGCCAGTCAGAACCGGTTTGAGCCAGTCAGAACCGGTTACAGCCAGTCAGAACCAGATAGAGCCGGTCAGAACTGGCTTGAGCCAGTCAGAACCTGGTTGAGCCAGTCAGAACCGGTTAGAGCCAATCAGAACCGGTTTGAGCCAACCAGAACCAGTCAGTACCGGATAGAGCCAGTCAGAACCGGATAGGGCCAGTCAGAACCGGATAGAGCCAGTCAGAACCTATTAGAGTCAGTCAGAACCAGGAATAACCTGTCAGAACCAGCTTTAGTCAGTCAGAACCGGTTTGAGCCAGCCAGAACCAGTCAGAACCGGATTCAGCCAGTCAGAACCGGTCATAACTTGTTAGAACCTGTCAGAACCGGTTGGAGCCAGTCACTACCAGTCAGAACAGGCCAGAACCAGTTAGAGCCAGCCAGAACAAGTCAGAATCAGTTTGAGCCAGATCGAAACGGTTACATCCAGCCAGAAACGGTCAGAACCAGTTAGAGTCAGCCAGAACCGGTCAGAAGCGGTTTGAGCTAGCCAGAACCTGTTCGAGCTGGTCAGGACCAATTTGAGCCTGTCAGAACCGGCATGAGCTGCTTAGAACCAGTCAGAACCGGTTTGAGCCAGCCAGAACCAGTCAGAACCGGCTTGAACCAGTAAGAACCGATTACAATCAGCCAGAACCAGTCAGAACCGGTTTCAGCCAGATCGAACCAGTTAGATCCAGCAAGAACCAGTCAGGACCAGTTAGAGCCAGAAAAAAAAAAAAAAAAAAAAAAAGAAGATACTGGAAAAATATTGGAGAAGCCTAACAGTGGAGAAATTTGGCAGAGGATTTTAAAATGGAGCAGTGCTGCTACTGACGGTACAGCATTCAAAAAATGCAATACAGGACCAAAAAAGATTTTTACAAAATAATTCTATTTTGAGACCTAAAACACTAACCTTTTAAAGTTATTTCTTCTAAAGTCATGATTTTCAAAGGAAAAGAATTTGAAGGACACATGCCTGAAATGGACAAAATGTTCTGTTTTCACAGCTTTTTTACCTTGACTAAAATGCATAGCATTTTTTCATAATACTTTTCTTGTTTTCATTTAATATTAGCTTAAATTACTGCTGTTTTAAATGTTTAAAAATGTTTACACACACACACACATATATATAAGACACAGGACACATGTGTATACATGAGTGTGAAAGAAAAAAGCACAGGACCTAGTCATGCCACAATCCTTTATTCTCCAACACTCCAACCCATCAGGATCCTAGGCATGTATGAAGGTGCCTAGCATGTAGGCTTCCAGGGCTGGGACTTGAACTCTGATCAGCCATGTGAGACATGGCCTCCTCTGCCCAGTACTTAATCACTGCATTATGGATCCAGCCCCTAATTTTATATTTGTTAATAAGCATATCTATGTCCTTTACATTCTTTAACAATTGAAAATCAAAAGGGAAAAAATAAAATTATAAAACCATTACATTCCTGATAGCAAACTGCATAGTGTAAGTAAAAATAAAATCCTCAATGGTTAAGACTTTTATCTCTTATTGATTACAAAGTAAATGTCCCACAGAAGCACTATAATAAGACATGCTTTTAATTTTTCTTTAAGAGATATTTTTGCTATAGGGCACGTACACTCTCCAGAGAGAGACAGAAAAGCAAAAAATCACCCCAGGGGTGATGGCTACACTGCAATCCCTTCTCCTCCATTCTTCTCTCAGGATGTTGGGCACACATGTACACGTTCCTGGTGTGAGTTTTAAGCCACCAGGTCCAGGACTGGAACCACAGTCAACTATGTGGGAATACAGCAATGCAACCATTCATTATGCCATCTGCTGTCCCAATAAAACACACTTTAGCACCCAGATGCTTGTTACATCTCAGGTCTGTGAAGACCCTGCTCAGTGACATCCTTCTGTCTCTTATGAGATTCATGTGACGTGTCTTAACTATGCCAAGTACTTTGCATGCACAACACCCAGCAACAACAATGACCACAGCAATACTGTGGATCATTAGGATCCCCACTTTCAGATAAGGAAGCCAAATCTGAAGGTAAGCCACTTGGCTGATTCCACTAACTCCGGCAGTCTTCCACCAGTCCTTGCCCCTTCCCTGTCAGTATCATGCCTCCTTTAACAGTACCAGGAACATAAGGGATACTCAGGAAATTCTGGGCTCTTTTGTGTGTGAGCTGTGTCAATGGCTGTTGTTTGAGTTGGCTTAAGATATTCAAAGCCCCTAAATACTGAAAAGCCTACGCAACTTAAATTTTAAAACCATTCTCAACCATAAAGCAAGCCTTAGAAAGTCCAACAAAGTTCTTATTTTTCTCATGATTACCCTACTGCTTTGTTAAAGGATCAAATACAAAAATTCTTTAAAATAGATGTTTATTGCTTTTGCTTTACTTGGGGTACTAAGCAAATACATATGGTACAACCCAGTGCTGGCCTGTTTCAACCTAATGCACTGAAGTGGGATACTTTCTAGACATCCCTCTACTTAGGGCTTATCCTAGAGATATTTGGGAGAGGGAAAGGAAGCTGCCTTCTCCGTCATCTTTGCTTTACTGCATCCATGTCTCCGCAAACACTCATCATGAGAGTGGCAAGAGGCAGTGAGGTGGGAGAGGACATTCTCTGGGAGCTCTGATAGTCCACTAGCAATTCTTAGGTTTAGTCACTTTAGTTAAAGAGATCTTGGAGTCTCGCCCCAAGGAAACTTGTGTAAGCTTGGAGGCATGGCTACCTTCCATTCTCACATGTGTGCAGGAACTCCTGCTGGCACAATGAGAGCAACGTCTCTAGAACTCCATGCATAGACCAGGCAAATAGCATCATGGGGATATGCCAAGAAAAAGAAACCAATCTTCACTGAATAGAAAACCTGTGTCAGGCCCTTGGGCTTGGACTGTGTTAGAAAAATACAAATTCTTTTTTTTTTGGAGAGATTTTTCACTGTAGGGCGCGTGTGCTCGCCAGACAGACAGAGAGAGACATAGAGACAGAAAGTGAGAAACCACCCCCCCAGAGGGGATGGTCATGCTGCAATCCCTTCTCCTCCATTCTCCTCTCGGGATCTTGGGCACGCACGCACACGCGCCCGGCGTGAGTTTTAAGCCACCGGGTCCGGGACACAAACCGCGGTCGACTACGTGGGAGTCCAGCGACATAGCCATTACGCTAACTGCTGGTTCCCAGAAAAATACAAATTCTTTATCCCAGATTAGCTCACACAAATTTGGGGTCTCACTGCATGGTCTGACCAACTCACCTTTGAAAGTGCTAATCCCCAATTGCCATCCATCCCTGGACTCCTTCATGAACTCCTCACCTTGTTCCAAACCCTCTATGTGAGATGTCTTTTGTGACAAGTGTGGGGAAAATGTAGCGAAGAGTTAAAAGTGAATCTCTTACCTCTTTGAACTGTTTTCTTCGTACTTCGTGTACACAGATACACTTTTGATGTGTTAACTAGAAAATCTGACTAGGAAAGAACAAAGAAGCTGTCACTGAAAGGAAGACACTGACAAAAAAACCACACAGCCCTTTATTGAAGAACTGTCAAGCTCATCCTACAGTTCTGGGGTTGTCTGTGGTATTTATCAAAGACCTAGATCTGATGCAGGAAATTAAAAATAATAATAAATCTATCCACTGGACATTTATTAAAGGAATCTAGAATTATATTACATTTAAAATAACTAAAATGGATATTTTAACAAAACAGATACAGATTACTTTTATCATATGTATATATATGTGTGTCCCTGTGTATGTGTGTGTGTGCATAGATAGATATTTTATATATATATTTCATATATAGAGATAGATGGATAGATTCATGTGTATGCTTTCCTAATGATAAAATATGCATGTATATAGAGAGAATAAAGAATAAAGGTATAAACATATGTACGCACAAATTTTAAACTCTTTTTTCACCATGAAATTAGCTTTTTTTTTTTTTTAAGTTTTTGCTATAGGGTACATGTGCCCACCAGAGAGAAAGAGAGGGGGAAAGTGAGAACCACCCCCCCACCCCACCCCACCAAGGGGAGACGGCTAGACTGCAATCCCTTCTCCATTCTGTTGGGGATTTGGGTCATGCACATACATTGGCCCCAAGTGGTTTTCAGGCTACCAGGTCCGGGACTCAAACCACAGTCAAACATGAAGGATCCAGGTGCCTTAATCTGCACATCACCTGCGGGCCCTACGATGATTATTTGTGTTTACACATTGTTTTAAGATTTTTGCCATAGGGCACATGCACTTGCAGAAGAGAGACAGAGGGAAAAAGAGAAATCACTCCCTCCCCTCGCCACCAGGGGTAATGGCCACACCAAGTCCCTTCTCCATTCTCCTCTCGGGACCCTGGGCACAAAACAAATGTGTGACTTGAACCACAGTCAGCCGTGTAGGAGTCCAATGCCTCAACCACTACACCACCTGCTGGCCCCAAGATGAGTTTTTGTTTTAAATTTGTTTACTTCATAAAGTGAATAGAGAGACAGGGAGAGAGAGAGAAAGAGAGAGAGGGCAGCACCCTCTACAAGGTCTTGACAGTGGAATCCACTCCCAGTGGCAGATAGCCCCAGATGATGGGCATGCGCAGGCCCAGCATACTCAAGGCAGTCTCCAGATACTAACCTGGCATCTTCCCATGTGTGTCAGCCTCACAAAGCATTACATTTCACTGCTGCACCACTGCCTGGCCCCGAGACAAGAATCTTCTAATATATTTAAATATTTTTTTCTCCATTTAAACTTTCTTTTAATATTTTATATAAAACTAAATTTTTAAAGTATTTCTGAGATCTGAAGTCCTTATAGGCAAATGGATTTCTTCACTTAATGTTACTCAATTGACTCGTGATGTTTTACTAAACGTCATTCCCAGCTCTAAGGTAATATACACACTTTATTTGACTCCACACCTTTACACATTAATTATATTAGGTCATCAGAAAAGTCATGACACATTTTGAAAAGAAAAGTATGTCATGACTTTTCTGATAACCCAATAAATTTAAATGCTCTGTGGACTATTTAGGCTCAGTTCTAATTACTCTGTTGCATGGCATTCAATAATTCTTTTCTAAACGAAATACCATATATAAGAAGAGGTTTCTCACAAACCTTTAATGTCATGAACATGAAAAGAAATGCATTAAATTGTACACAGGGATCAGACAGTGGCACAGCAGTAAAATGCTACACCCTGCAAAGCAACCTCACATAGGAAAGTTCCCAGTCCAAGTCTGCAGACCTCCCTGAGTATGCTAGGCACCTATGTGCCTGTGATCCAGGCTAGCTGGGTCTGAGGGTGGGTGCAGTCACAGGACCATGTGAAGTGAGTACTCCCTCTCTCTCTCATACTTGTACTCTCACTCACTTAAAAAGATTGCTCAGGAAAAAAAATGTACAATTGCTAAGCATAACTAGAAACAGTTCACATTTCAAATAAATGTATTCCTCATGTTGTCTGAACCAAAATGCCAGACAACTGGATAGACTTTGGATTTAGGACTTCACATCTTCACTACATTACTTAAGAGCTGTAAGTCCTTGGGCTGTTAAAGAAGTTATTAAACTTCTCAGAGCCTCAATTTCCATATCTGTAAAAGAGAGATAATATCTATTTCATGAATGTTGTTTAAATGGAAGAATGTTTACCACACTAGGCATTCTAGAAGATTACTTTCAAAGAAAAAGGGAGTACAAGGGGGGATCTGTAACTAAATAAGTTTGAGAAGTGAGGCACTGAATAGTACAGAATAGATTTGTGTTCTACAGAACAGAATGCTGACCTTCTCATAGTCTCTGACAAGTTCCTGTGTCTTTTAAATCACAAATACACAGTATATGTCACTTAACTGTGGGAATGCATTCTGAGAACTGGGTCATCAAGTGACTCCCTTGTGGGAACATCATAGACTGTACTTTCACAAACTTAGACAGTATAACCTGCAATAACCTGATGGGCCTGCCATCATATATGTGGTTCATTACTGAATGAAACACTAGAATAGGGCACATGACTATAATTTAATGTTCATTTTTCCATGGAATTACTTGACCTGAAATCCTTTTTATAATAACATTTCTGGAGATGTGTTTTTCAGAACATGATTTGGCTCAAGAGAAAACAAAAGGTTTCAAGGGACATCTTAGATCAACAGAATTCTTTCTTTTTTTGTTAAAGGATTATTCATTTAAATTTCTTATTCTTATTTTTTTAATTTGACCAGAGGGAAACAGAGAGAAAGGGATAATGAGAAAGCATCTGCCAGGTCTGGGACTTGAACTACAGTTGGGTATGTGAGAGTCCAGCACCTTAAACACCATACAACATGCAAGCCTCAACAGAAACAATTTTAATGGTATACTTGGACTCGTGAGCCATTACACTCCTAGTCTACTTGAATCATTATGGAGTATTGCTCTCATAGAGATTCATCATCATCTCTATCTGGCTTTAGTTGGAGATGCTTTCCTAAAAATCTTTCTCCTATGTCCTGATTCCTCAAAAGTTGTACTTTTCCCTGCTCCATTTTCTTGGTCTAGAGATGGAAATATAGAATAGACTAAAAAGTAGCACCAAGGGACACTAAAATGTCCATATATCCTCTATATGGACATTGTAACAAGAACCAGGACATTATCAGGTAATTTTGGTCATTGTTACCTCAATTACAGTGTGATTTTCATGCCTGAATTGACAATTAAGTGTAGTTTTCCTGTGCCCACTGAGAAAAAAAAATCTCTATGTAACAAATTTATTAAGTAAATAAATTGCTGGAAATGTTTTTAGAATTAAGAATCTGTTGGTTTAAATTACATTGCCAGAAATGTTTTTCCTATTAAGAATCTGTTGGTTTAAATTACATTGCCTTCAAAGTGCTTTAAATATACTTCTGGAGCTAAATATTTATCACTGTGGGCTGTGGGTTAAACAAAGCATCTAAACTGAGATCAGGAAAAGTCCTGGATAAGAATCTGGTATCCAGTGAGATAGGTTTTAGAGTGTCTGTCCCCAGATAGACCAAAAGGAAGATTTGTAGAGAGCTGGAGATTAGTTCCATGAACTCTTGTTTATTTTCAACTCTCTAAAGCCAAAATACAGTGTGGAACAAGAGCTCTATAAATATCTCTATATAATTTAATTTTTCCATCAAGTAAAGACAGGAAGAAATGATGATTCATTTCTTTCCATTTTGATCATTCTCTCCTTCTCTGAAAATCCCAACATTTTCAAAGGATCTGATAAATAATATCAAGTTCACCAGCATTTCAAACAGAAAAGACATTTATCTATTTTAAACCATGATGAATGTCATATTTCCGTTCAAATTTGAGAAGATCACTTTTTCAGCTACCAACCAACTATGGAAAAATTCTTCAGACAACAATAACCTCTTAATTGAAGATTTCTCTTAAAAAATTTTAATAGAATAATGTGGGTGTTATCCTCCTGAAAAACAAAATTACTTTTAATGAAGCAGTTCAAAATCAGGGCAGAGAAAGAGCAAAGAGTTTCCTTGAGGTTCTGGTGACAGTTTACATAAAAAGATGTTTTATTTTCTCTTCACAGGGTGTACACCATCATTTTGTCTTATTATTTCTGACATTCAGTTCATCATATTAGCATCTTTGTGAGAAACAAGAAAGCAATTAAGGTTTTTGCTCTTTATTCTCTGGGAGGAAGAGATTTTTCGTTTCCTCAAAACTCTTAATGATGAAGCAGACCTGGTCAAACACCCAATGCTTGGGTTTTAAAATGCAATAAAGATAGAGCTTTAATAATTTCAATTACAGTTATTCTGCAATAATGTTAGTGAATCTCATCTAAAAAGTAAATTATTCATTGAATAGGAAATGGGAAAGCTTTGGGATTGTGAGACTCTCCCATTTAAAGTTTCACTAAGATTCTCCTTGATAAGGTCCTTTTTAAAGATTACATATTTTATACTTTGTTTCTATCCCTTTTCTTCATTCATGATGCTGTTTCTACTTTTTAATATACTTTTCTAACAAAACACGGTAGTTATAGAGTGGCCATTCAGAGGGATCTATTCAGAATAAGTATTCATTCACTTGCTGCCAGAAATACTGATAATATGATATTTTTGTATTTAGTTTTAAGAATACATTTTTCATTTTAAGCAAATGAAACTTAGAACCAAATAAAAAAAAAAACTTTCATCGGCTTTCATTAGAAAATTGCTAGGAAAAAGTCTTTCGTGTTGCATTTGCATTAGCAAGCCTTGCCTTTCATGTAAATAAATAGATCATCTATTGGAAAGTGCATAGACTACAGCAAAACTATAGAATCTCAGAAAATATTTTAAATCAAAATAAAATATGACAAAATTAAAAAAGGGTAAGGCAGACCATTGCCTTTTAAAAAAAAGTGAAGAATTACCCTTCTGCTAGAACTTGAAAACACATCATTAACGTACTCATTTTCTATATCCCTTTGCAATGATCTCCAATATTTGTGCTCAGATAAATGCTAGATTCTTTATATCTCCCTCCTCTTTTCTCTTGCCATGGATTTAGTTACCTAGTTATATCTTTTTGCCTTTAAATCGGAGATGAGGTCACCAGTTTAAACTGGTGATTAGATTTGTGCAAGACTTTAGGAATGGGGCTTGTGACTGGAAGACTTTACATATAAAGCTCAATAACATATTCCAAACTTTTACAAGAAATATGAGGAGTGTCCCTGAGTTCAAAAGCACATAAATCTCAAGTTTTTATACAGTTTTTATATACTCACCTATCTTACAAACTCAAGCCAACATGTTTGAGGTGACACAACTACGGGAAATTTGCTGGCCTAGTCAAATTCAGTGATTTTATTAAATATTATTTTAGAGTCTTTTATTATCTTTTATTTTTTTATTTATTTATTTTTGTTATAGAGCACTTACACTCACCAGAGAGACAGAGAGACAGAAAGTGAGAAATCACCCCCAGGGAGGATGGCCATGCCACAATCCCTTCCCCTCCAGTCTCCTCTCAGGATCTTCGGCATGCATGCACATGCACCTAGTGTGAGTTTTCAGCCACTGTGTCTGAGATTTGAACTGCAGTTGACTATGGGGAGTCTAGCGACATAACCATTATGCCATCTGCTGGTCCCAATGTCTTTTTTTCTGTTTTTTTCAAGGGGTATTTTTGCTATAGAGTATGAACTCACTGGAGAGGCAGAGAAAAGATAGAGATAGAAAAATCACTTCCTGGGTGGATGGTTAGGCTGCAATCTCTTCTTCTCCATTCTCCTCTCAGTGTTTTGGGCAAGCATGCACACATGCCTTATGTGAGTTTTAAATTGCTGGGTCTAGAACTTGAACCAAGTTCCACACGTGGGGGTTCAGCAATGTAACCACTATGTCATTTGCTGGTCCTCTTAGTGTCTTTTTTGTTGTTTTGTTTTCAAGTGTAAGGAAAGCGTTTGTTTAACCGTTTCATTGGGAACCCAGGTTGGGACAAAAATAAGTGAATAAATTCCGTAGTCTGTAGATTCTTAGGGCATCTGGGCCACGAAGATCCTTACAACTGCCTCCATCTTACTCACTTAATTTACTCGTTCGATTTTGCAAAGTGTTTTGAGTTTATTACAATGGCAAAGGGTTCAATGGCAACAAAAGATAGATGCTACATGCTTAGAGTCAGCATCTCAGCTCCACCTCTCCAGCTAGGCAATGAATGGATGTTTAAATATTCACTAGCTTAATTTAAGCTTATATTTAAGTAGAAACTACTAATGAATATTGGGTAGTCTTTTCATTAAAATACTAACTAAAACAAAGTCTTCATTGAGATCATTTTTGTTTTGGACCCCTTTAAAAATATTCTTACTTTGAAAATTATGCTCAACTAATGTAGTGATTATATACATGGTCATTAATGTCCATGGTTTAAATTTTGACTCGATCCATTACTAGCAAGTTTTGATTTAAGATCTCTAGACTTATGTTTGTTTTTAAAATGGACATAATAATAATGGTTCCCTCATGGATTACTGAGAGGAGACAAACACATCTAAAAATCTTTAAGTCAGTACCTGACACACATTAAGTACTTAACGAACGTGAGCTAATAATAAATAGTGAATCAGTTCAGTGAACAATCACAATTAATAAGGTACCTTTTGCAATCTTGTCAAAGTTTACCTAGGTCAAGATAAATTATAATCTGATGAATAACTTATTCCCTTTCACACTCAGCCTCATATATTTGGTTCCATAATCTCCCCATATGATTTGCATGGTCCTGTTCTGTATTGCCCATTTTCTCTCTCTCTCTAGGGAAATAGTGACAAAAATTTCCTTGATATGACAAGATTAGTGTTAGTGACTATTAAAATGCTGAGCAAAAACATGAAAATAAAGCATCACTTCCCAATGCTAAAAGAATGTGCCAAAAGAAACCATATCTTAAAACCTCAATATTTGGGACCAGCAGTTAGTGTAATGGCTATGTTGCTGGACTCTCAGGTAGTCGACCGCGGTTTGAGTCCTGGACCTGGTGGCTTAAATTCATGCTGGGTGTTTGTGTGTGTGCGTGCCCAAGATCCCAAGAGGAGAATGTAGGAGAAGGGATTGCGGTGTGGCCATCCCCCCTGGGGGGTGATTTCTCACTTTCTGTCTCTCTGTCTCTCTGGCAAGCGCATGCACCCTATAGCATAAACCTCTCAAAAAAAAAAAAAAAAGAAACTCAATATTTATTTAGAAATCTCCACTGGAATAACTGATACTTTTATATATAGTTGAAATTTACGTTTCCTATTATACTCAAATCATTATGGAATATTAGTCTCATACAGATTCACTGTTTACCATCTCTACTTGGCCTTAATTGAAGAGGCTTTCCTAAAAACCTGCTCCCCGATGTCTTAGTTTCTCAAAAATTCTACTTTTCTCTGATTCACTTTTATGGTCTAGAGATATGATTAATGAAGATGGACTAAACACAGGAACCAAGAGGCACTAAAATATAAGCACTATTGTGTGAAAATGAATTATCCCAACTCCTTTAGCTTAAATGACTTTCTTGCTAAACACTGTAAATAGAAAACTTACTGAAAATGTCATTGATTCATGAGCTTTATTGCCTGTTTACATAAACAGCTTACATGTCTGCTTCACTTTCAATTTTATTTGTATCTTACTCCACTGACAAAAAGATATACTCAGAGGAAGAAACTTATCACATTTTCTACCTGAAGCCAAAAGGAACATCTGGCAAGAGTATAAGATCTAGACATCTTGTAAACACAGAGTAACTTACTCATGCTCAGAAAAAGGAAGATAAGAATTGACATTCTCATTATAAGTACACATAAGTAGACCAACACATCGGAGATTTAGGTTTGCATGGTCCACAGGCTACTCAAGATCTTTTCCTCCTTCTGACTGGCTCTTCCAGTGAACACAAAACTAAACTGAATGAATCGACACCTCCAATCTGACCCATTTGTCAATTCTAAATTCATCAGGGAGCCCTGCTATCTTAGCACAGATTGCCACAATAAATACCATAGATTGGATAGCTTAAACAATAAACATTTATTTTTCACAGTTCTTCAGGCTGGAATTCTCAGATGAAGATACCATTTGAGTGATTCCTGAAAAGGGTCCATTTCCTGGCTTATAGACAGCGGCTTTCTTATTGTGCACTGACATGGTGGAGAAAGAACACTTATCTCTCCCTCTTCTTATAAGGTCAGAAATCTCATCATGGGGGCCCCATCATAGTGGCTTCATCTAAACCTAATTACTTTCAAAGGCTCTACCTCCAAATACTATTATACTGGGAGTTACAACTTCCAACATATAAATTCAGTAGAAGAATAAACATTCAGTTTGTAACACTTGTTTCGATATGTCAGTGTACCAAAGCTATCTTCCAAAACTCATAGCAACAGATAAATTTGAATACATCACTTTACATTTAAGAGTGCTCTGGGCTAAATACCTTAAAGTCTACCAGTCCTTCATTATTAGAATTAATAGCCAAGTAAAATATAAATAATAATATATTTGGCCCAGCTGTAAAGGTACAGGTGGTGGTGCACAATTGCATGATGCTGGAGTCACATGAGAGGCCCAGGTTTAGATTCTGGGTCAACATGCATGTCAGGTATGCCATACGCGCCTATGATCCTAGAAGGCTAGGTAACTAGGGGAAGGATCATGGCATGATGACATCACATCAAGAGTACCTCCATCTGAGGACTAGCAGATGGCATAATGGTTACATTATTGGACTCCCATGTAGTTGACCATGGTTGAAGTTCTGGATCCAGTGACTTCAAACTCAAACCGGGTGTGTGTGTGTGTGTGTGCCCATGCTCCCTAGAGGGGCTGGAGGAGAAGGGATTGCAGTGTGGCCATCCCCCAGGGGAGTGATTTCTCATTTTCTGTCTCTCTGTTGAGCACATGGGCCCTATAGCAAAAAATCTCTCAAAAAAAAAATAAAAGAGTACTTTTAATAAAGTAAACAAATGAAATATAAAATAAATCGTTAAAAAATAAGGCCTCTAGATCAATATATGGTGATTTTGACCATCAAAATGTCAAAGTCATCTTATTTTGCCCTCATAAATACACTTATTTTATATTATTATTTGTAAACTTCATTTGCATGCATTTACATTAATGTAATGTTCTTTATTCTAAGAACTATGTGCATGATCAAAAATATCAACTTCTACTGGACTGGCATGAAGTGTATTCATGTTGGGTAAATTCACTTTACAAGCTAAGTGATGTATACTGATTGAATGTATAAAATTAAATTAAATTAATTTAAAAATCAACTGCTTACTAACACACAAAAAAATTGACTTAGGGAAAAAAGACTGAAAGAGATTTATGTCATAGCATTACAACTATAAATTAATGCCTTCACATCTTTTACATTTTTATTTCATCATTAATTATGGTGTGATAAAACTTTCATAATTTAAATAATCATACCATACGCTGTTATGCGTCCATTTTGTTCTAAAAAGAGCTGTGTATATATATGTCCTTTCATATGCTTCGTTCTCAGCCATCTGTGAAAACTGATCCTGTGGCAAACATGGATCAGCAGTTCTTCAATTTTATGCTATAAAGTGTTAAAATACTTGGAATCCTAGATCCAACCATGTTCAGTTGATATTACTTCTTGTTCATAGAAGGCATGCAATATTCCAGAATGTGTAGATGTGAGTCTTGGCATCTGTTATGAGAAGGAAATTTCAGTGACCTCATTAGGAACACTCTGAGTTCTCAAGAGATTATGAAGAAACCAAGTCTGCTATGTCAGCAGGTATCTTTATATTTGAGGTCTTTATTTTGAAAGAGTACATAACTAGATTTTAAAAACCAATTTAAATATCAGATTCTAACTGGCAAGCTCATCCATTCATATTTACTATAGTTGTTAAAATATTCAAATTTATTTTGCATTTGCTAATTACCACACTTTCCCTTTGCCTTCCCATGCTCCCCCTTCCTCCATAAAAACAAAAACAAAAAAAAAACCTTACATTTTATCATATTTTCTTTAAAAAGTACAGAAAACTTCCAGATGTACCCAGACGTACTTGAATTCTATGTACCCATGTTACTGTGGTGAAACATGACAGCTCCACCTGTTTTTTTCACCTCTTAGCTTCTTTCTTCTTTTCCTCATATCAATATACTCTTGGGTTAACTCATATAATTTACAGTTTGTTGGTTCACAATTATTTTTTCTATCTTACTCCTTCTTTCTTCAAAGGCTTCAATCTTTTTCTTCCAAAGCCCATTTTTTTTTTCCCCAAAGCCCACTCTTTGGTAATTATTTTAGCAAGGATGTATGAAGGAAACATCCTCTCTGCACCTTTATCTCTAAGGAGATTAGCTGGGTACATAATTATAGACCTTTACTACCCTTGTCATTTTGGAGATGCTTCACTGTCTTGACACCTACTACTTCTTAGCAAAATCTATGTTTCTTTATAGGAAATCTGTCGTTTCTCTCTAATTCTGTTTAAGGTTTTCCCTTCATGTTTGGTGTTCTACAGTTTATTTATGATATTTTGATATAGTTTATTTATGATAGGCATTGGTTTGTTTTTATTTATCTTGCTTAGGAGTCAGTATAGTTTTTCAATCTTAATATTATATCTTTTATTAATATCACAAATTATCAATCATAACTTTTCTCCCATTTATTATTTCCTCCCAGAAAAATCTAGTCAAATTTTTGGACCTTCATAGTTTACCTTTCATGTCTTCCAGTGTTCTTTGCTTTTGTTCTAATTCATGATCTGTCTGGGCAGCAGTCAGTATTATTTCATTAGAGAGAAATTTATCTCTCTTTCTTTCCCTGCCTTCCATATATCTCCTGTGATGTCTAACCTACCCATTGAGGTTTATATTATGACATTTAGTTTCTGAAACTCCTGTTTTTGACATCAAAATTGCCAGTTCTTTTATTTATACTGCCCTTCTTCATTCATAAAGTCTTTAAACCTACTTATATAATATCCTCTTTGTAACCTCAAGTTAATTTCAACCTCATTTTGAATTAATTGTAGAATTAATTGATTCTCCCTAATAGTGGAACATTTATTGATTAGCTTTGTGAATTTTTTTGTGAAAACATTTTCAGCTGAGGTAAAAATATTTCTACAGGAGTTACAGAAACAACTCCACATTATGGTTCCCACCAGTGATAAAAACTCAGTCTCTTATGTTTAAAAGTTATACATAGATCTGCTATCCTGGTAGCTACTCTGAATATAAGTATTTTGATAACACATAAATTCCTGGGCATTTATTTTTCTTTGAACTCATCCTTGAATTGGTTTTAATATTTATTTGCTTAACCTGGCCTATCACATATTCTCATGTATGATCAGAAAGTACTTTCATTAATTTTGTTCACTGTATTGCAAGAGCTAGAAGTCATTCTATCATTTCATTATGTAAAGGTCTAAGAACAGACAGTACACCACTCTTGGTAAAGAGTCATCATTTATCAATGGGGTTAAACCAAGAGACATGCCTTTATCAATAACTGTACCTTACTGTCTTGGCAACAACTGATCAAATGAGTAGCAGATGCCCCCAAGGAAGCCAGGAGCATTCTGAGTAAATTACTTCAGAGGTCTCAAATTTGACCAGAGAAACTTTTCTTCGTGCTTATTTGTTCCTTGTGTCCTTCAAGAAATATCCTGAAACATTTAAAATAATCCTAAGGACTTTTCTCTCAACTGTCCAGATGGGTGATACCTCTCCAAAAATGTTCTCTTTCTCTGGGAACTGTCTTTTACCACTCCTCTCATCTCCACAAGAAGGGTCCATGTTATGGTCTGAACGGTAGTTTGTTCCTGAAAGTTTCATGTTTTGGGATTTGATGTTACGAGGTGGTGAAGTTTAGTGGGTGGTGATTGGATCATGGCGGCTGCATTACAGAGACACTATATTAATAGATTAATGATGTCTCTCAAGATCCAGTGAGTTTTAGCTCTCCTGAGAAAGGGTTAGTTCTTCCAAGAGCTGGATACTAAAAATGAGAGGGCTGCCTTAAGTTTTTTTTCTTTCTCTGGTCTATGTTTCTATCAGCCATACTGTAGGTTGGCCTAAAGTCAGGCCAATGTCTTTGAACTTTCCAAGTACAAGAATTATGAGTCAATAAACTCCTATTGTTTTGAAAATCACTCAGTCTCAGGTATTTCTGTTAGCAATGAAACAAAGAACTAAGTCTCTAACAGTCATGTTTTTATTCACCCACACTGGGCCAATTCTTACATGCCATTCACAGAATCAGAATTTTAACTGAAAGAAGTAAAGATAATTTTCTCATGAGGTTTGTTCCTGAAAGTTTCATGTTTTGGGATTTGATGTTACGAGGTGGTGAAGTTTAGTGGGTGGTGATTGGATCATGGCGGCTGCATTACAGAGACACTATATTAATAGATTAATGATGTCTCTCAAGATCCAGTGAGTTTTAGCTCTCCTGAGAAAGGGTTAGTTCTTCCAAGAGCTGGATACTAAAAATGAGAGGGCTGCCTTAAGTTTTTTTTCTTTCTCTGGTCTATGTTTCTATCAGCCATACTGTAGGTTGGCCTAAAGTCAGGCCAATGTCTTTGAACTTTCCAAGTACAAGAATTATGAGTCAATAAACTCCTATTGTTTTGAAAATCACTCAGTCTCAGGTATTTCTGTTAGCAATGAAACAAAGAACTAAGTCTCTAACAGTCATGTTTTTATTCACCCACACTGGGCCAATTCTTACATGCCATTCACAGAATCAGAATTTTAACTGAAAGAAGTAAAGATAATTTTCTCATGAGGTTGACCTACAGTATCTAAACCTGAAAGGGGTTAAGTGGCTGGATTCCAGATTATAGAAAGAGAGGAAGATATAGACATTCTGTAAGACAAGGACATAGACATTCTGCAAGAGATACAGGAATGAAAAACAAAATTCTGAAATTTTTCCAGTTTCAAATTCTTGTTTTCTCCTTAGGACCAGTTGTATTCCAACACCTGATTTCTATAATATACCCCTATATTCTCATAATAAATCACTGCTCTTTCATAAGTTACATCAAACTGACTATGTGTCTTGAACCCAGAAGTCTCAGACATTAGTCCTGGGAACATCTGTCTGTGGCAGATAGCAGTGGAAACACTTTAAGCTCTTGGACAGCCAACATTTGTCCATCACTGACAAGGTAACAGCTAATGTTGAAACATCAAATAGGAAAAAGATACTCCAGCCCTTGAGAATCTTCTGAAATAAGCATAGAAAAAGCACATGAACACATAATGCAATACAAAAAGATTTGCCACTTCAAAGAGGGTTATCTGAATGTTCCACTATTTCTGCACCCTCAGCCATGCCGAGTCAGATGCTCTTTATGGCCCCCATGGGCAAAATTGTTACTATTACACAAAACACCATGTTATAGTTATCTATCCACTCACCCATCTCCTTCATAAATGGTGAGCTCTTTGGAAAAGAAAAAGTATTTTCCTAAAAACTTATAAAGATCCTATCAAATAGCAGTTGTATGATAAATATTTGCTGAATAAATGACTACATGGAAAAATAAATATATCTGTACAGAAATAGGGCCAAATAATAATACAGTAATAGAATAAGTCATTACTTCTATTCAGGAATGGCATAGATACCTCTCAGGAAATAGCACAATGTACAAGGTATGAGCATTGATTTAGGATCCAGTGGCCTCTGAGTTCAAGGACCAGATCTAGCATATGTCAGCAGCATGACTTTATCTCCATCTGTAGTGTGGAGATGTTTTTGTTTTTTTGTTGGTGGTGGTTTTTGGGTTATTTTATTTTATTTATTTATTTTGCAGAACCAAGTTGGGGCTCTTTATTCAGACAGCAGAGTAAAGCACAGCGAAGCAGGAGGGCAACCTGGTCTCACAGTAACAGAAACTCTCATATTCATCAACTCTCTGTAGCACAGGAGATACATTTTTTAACTCAATGAGAATGACACCAGGCAGCCTGGCTACAGTGGAAGGGTGACTGGCCACATGACTTCTGGTCATGCCTCCGGAAATGCTGGGTGAGCGCAACCATCAGCCCCTACTTCTTCATTCCGCTCTTCAGCCTGTACACCCTGCAAGCCTCCTTGAACGCAAGCACAGTGAGCCTGCCCAGTATGCCTTTGCTGACATAGGTCTTCAGCTCCTCTTCAGAAAACTCTGCCTTGGGCCTTTTACTTCCAGAACCTTCGTCATCTTGTTTTCTCTTCACAACGTTCCTGTCAGGAGTGTAATCTGGTGGGTAGACGAGTTCCTTAAACTCACCTACCAGAGAGCCCAGCCTTTTATCCATTTCTTCAACCTTGGGCGATGTCAGATCTATGACTTGGAACCAGGCCTCCAGGTTCCTGAAGTGTTGCTGTAGTGTTGGGTTCTCAAAGTCACTTCTGTATTCGAAGTGGAGTTTCTAAATAATAGCCTTCATCTTGTCCACTTGCTCTGGTTTTGCCTTGACTTTTTCAGTAATGGGCACCTTCCGTTTGTCATCAACATAGGGTAGGTTAAAAAGCTGGAAACCTGGAGGAGTCACCTGAATGTTCTGGTCATTCAGCTCCTCTTCCTGTGGCACCAGAGCCACAAAATACAGTGGGGTGTTCTTGTTGGGCGTGTACCTGCAAACTGCTACGACCTCCTTCTCCAGAAGTGCTGAGGAGAGCACTGAACAAGGTCGAACTCCCATTTACCAGGGTCTCCTCGGCATACACAAACATGGAGGACCCTGGTAATGGTGCTTTTTCAACATTACTAAGGGCTTGAAACTGATAAGAATCAAACCTGGCTCATCAAACTGTTTCAGCTCTTCTGTTTCCACTTTCTCCAGTAGAATCTGATGGTTCCCATAGATCTGAGACCTCTTGGTGTAACTAGGCAGGAGCAAACTGCCTGTATTTATACTAAATATCCGGGTCTTGACTTTCACTGGTTCATTTGTTTCCCGATACGGCCTTATTGCAGAAGATTTGAAAGTCTTCTGGAGCAAACTATAAATGCCCACCGGGAGTACTGTATCTTTGCTGAGCTTAAACTTTAACCTGTAGAGTGGTCTCTTCTTGGTTTCCTTGGCATGACCCTTCCTCATCAGACCTTCCAGTTTGCTCAGCACCTCTAAGTGAGCTCTGAGGTCCTCATTCTCTGCTACACTAATGATATCTCTGTAGAACAAAGTTATATCAAAGGTCCCAGGTTTCTTCAGGTGCATCAACTCAAGGAAGATATCCTTGTCACTAAGATCACTGGCTTTGGTCTTGGCCTGGCTGGCCTTGGTGCTGTCATTGCAGTGGAGGTCATCTTCGTAGGTTAACAGCATGATTCTCTTATGGCTCATTGTGACCTGGATACCACTAAAGAGGTTGGCACAGACCCACAGGACTTCACTGAATGAGTAGACAGCTCCACAGGCCATCTGGTCTTGGAACCATTTCTTGCCCTGTTGCCCCTTAAACTGGTCAAGCTCTAGTATTTGTTTATTAGCACTTTGACTATCCAACTCTTGTAAGATGTAAATATTTTTGAAATTCACTGAATTTTTGTCTTTCTCAGTACCATAGAACACCACTGCCAAGAGATCTCGGTCACTGCTTATGAACTTACTGGTGTACACACTCTGGATACACTGGATGCTCATGTCAAAAGGAGATCATTCCTCTTCATCTTAATATTCAAACATGGCCATGGAGCCATCAACCAAAAAAATCTAACTATCTCTTCCTGAACATTTATATTCTCCACTTGCATCAAGGCTTTCCTCTTGTTCTTCTTCTTCTTCATCACCCTCAGTTTTATAGTAAGACTCCCACTCTGATATACTGGCTCCTTCGGAACAGAGATCAACTGGGACAGAGAGTGAGGCACTGTGCATGGAGATGTTTTTGATAAAAGTCTCACAGGGTTATTGTGTACATTAAGTGTAGGAGAGAACCCAAGGAGATACACACACTCATATAAAGTAGAGTCTTCCCTTCATGAAAAAAAAAGAAAAAATCACCTATAGGACACAAGAAATAAAG
>NW_006160205.1:264318-285055 GCF_000334495.1 Tupaia belangeri chinensis
CCCTACACAATTATAAACAGGCAGGGTTGGGCGTACAGCTTTAAGCACAGAGGTATGTGCTGTTTACACATTTTCGTATGCAGAATTCAAAGACTTGCTGTAATTGGGATAGAAGCAGTCTCCATGCAGCTGAGACCTCAGGGGCAATGACTTTCAGGGAGAAGAGGGATAGGAAGAGGAAGAGGGGATGACAGCCCTAGGGAAGGTGAGAAGTCCAGTCCAGGAGAGTGGCTAAGGGGTCAATCAATTACCAGGGAAAGTTATTTTAGTGACACAGGTAGAATCCAAGATTGAGATGCTACAAAAGAGATCCAAGCACCAACAGGAGACTGATGGAGCTTGAAGAAATCTGCAAATGAGGAATGAAAATCTTCCATAACACTCAGGTTGATGAAGCTAATTTATTGACTTGGCAAGGGCTTATTGTTCCTGACAACCAACCATATGGCAAGAGGGCCTTCGGAATCAAAATCAACTTTCCGTCAGAATATCCATTCAAACCACTGAAGATCACATTTAAAACAAAGATCTATTACCCAAGATCTATCAGTGAAAAGGGACAGGTCTGACTGCCCATATTTAGTGCTGAAAATCAGAATCTAGCAACCAAAACCAGTCAAGTAATTCAGTCCCTCACAGCACTGGTGAATGATCCCCCACCCCGAGTCTCCACTCCAGGCTGACCTAGCTGAAAAATACTCTAAACACTATAAAAAAAAAATCTGTAAGAATGCTGAAGCACTTACAACTTTCAGGGAGAAGAGGGATAGGAAGAGGAAGAGGGGATGACAGCCCTAGGGAAGGTGAGAAGTCCAGTCCAGGAGAGTGGCTAAGGGGTCAATCAATTACCAGGGAAAGTTATTTTAGTGACACAGGTAGAATCCAAGATTGAGATGCTACAAAAGAGATCCAAGCACCAACAGGAGACTGATGGAGCTTGAAGAAATCTGCAAATGAGGAATGAAAATCTTCCATAACACTCAGGTTGATGAAGCTAATTTATTGACTTGGCAAGGGCTTATTGTTCCTGACAACCAACCATATGGCAAGAGGGCCTTCGGAATCAAAATCAACTTTCCATCAGAATATCCATTCAAACCACTGAAGATCACATTTAAAACAAAGATCTATTACCCAAGATCTATCAGTGAAAAGGGACAGGTCTGACTGCCCATATTTAGTGCTGAAAATCAGAATCTAGCAACCAAAACCAGTCAAGTAATTCAGTCCCTCACAGCACTGGTGAATGATCCCCCACCCCGAGTCTCCACTCCAGGCTGACCTAGCTGAAAAATACTCTAAACACTATAAAAAAAAAAAAATCTGTAAGAATGCTGAAGCATTTACAAAGAAGCATGGGGAAAAGCGATCTATGTCTTGATTCTAACAAGTGTAAGAAGAGATCCCAAATGGTGCATTCAGACGCTCACAAAGCAGGACTCTGTTTACAATTGACATGTACCACTGCCTGGAATTCACTTGTGGCAGCTACTAACTTTCTAGTTTTCTTAGTCACAAATAGTCTAGATAACTTGTGAAGAAAGGATTAGAAATTGAAGATGTTCTTTTTAAAAAAAAGAGAGAGAGAGATGTTACAAGGTAAGTGTCATTCTTGGAGCCCCTTTTCTCTTAGTGTGGTTCATGGTTCATAAGTAGCCATCATCTCACTGTGTGTGCACATGACCTCTTCCTTGTGTGTACCCAAAGAGAGAGAGAACAAGCTCTGTGGTATTACTTCTTATGAGGGCACTAATCCCTTCTTGAGAGCCCCACCCTTGTGACCTCATCTAACAATAATTGCCACCCAAAGGCCCCACCTCCAAATACCATCACTTTGGAACTTCAACATACAAATTTTGGAAGGATACATTCAGTCTGATATTAAATACTATAGTATATACTATATATATATATATAGTATATATAGTGTTAAAATATTTTAACAGGAAAAGAGTACAGACTAGGGGGAAAAGTCAAAAAAGGGCTTCTTACGTGGACTTTAAAAAATCCAATAGTTAAGAAGAATTGTCACAGATAGTTATATCAGGCTTGATACTGGCTGATACTGTCTGATCACATTTGTAGCAGTTATGCTGTGTCTACGTTCATCACTCAAAAGGTTATCTCACCCATTATGTTATACCTGTAATTCCAGTAGGCTGCCACCAGGGTGTCTCACTGCTATTTGAGCCAGGTGCCTTGAACAGCCAGACTTCTCATACATGTGATTAACAGAAAGAAAGATTAGTATGTTCTTTTTATTCTTTATGTATGGCTTTCTTTCTTCTTCAAAATGAGAAAGAACTCTTTAAGAAACCAGTTTAATACAACCACCATTGGTTAAACATTAACATTTAAACAACAAGAGAAAAATACATTGAAATACAAAGAGTTACCTCTGACTGGTTCTAGGCTATTGTTAATTACTGTGTAAATTAACTTTAAGGATAAGTTTAAGTGAGTATAGTGAATTTTAAAAGATTTAAAATTATATACTGTAAAGTAAAACTATGGTTGAATGAAATCGAAGGTTCAGGAAAATGTACCAGGTTTATCTTTCCCATCTCACCTAACACATTGCTAGATAACTTCAATTAAGAAGTTTGAACCCAAATACAGAGTAGCTAAAATTCTCTCCATCGCTGGATTATCCCTTCATTGTAATTTATGAGATAGTGACATCTCTCAGAGATTGGTACAGAGAATCCTCTTTCTCTCCCATCTTCCATATCCTATTCATTCCTATATCAAATCTATTTTGCTTTTATTGTCTCTTTTACATGCTATCAAAAGAAATTTCAAGGGAACCAGCAGTTAGCATAATGGCTATGGCGCTGGACTCCCACGTAGTCAACCGCGGTTCGTGTCCTGGACCCGGTGGCTTAAAACTCACGCCGGGCGCATGTGCGTGCGTGCCCAAGATCCCGAGAGGAGAATGGAGGAGAAGGGATTGCGGCGTGACCATCCCCCCTGGGGGGTGATTTCTCGCTTTCTGTCTCTATGTCTCTCTCTGTCTGTCTGGCGAGCGCACGCGCCCTACAGTGAAAATCTCTCCAAAAAAAAAAAAAAAAGAAATTTCAAAAGGACTAAAACGTTAGTATATGCACACAAATAATTCAAACAAACAAACAACAACAACAACAAAAACTAAAAAAGAAATTCTGTTAAGAGAACTGAGAACCAGTGGTTTAGGTAAAGGACTGCTTACTAAATTAAACCCAAACACATTCCATTGGCTCTCAAGGTCATCCCTATTATAATCTCAAACTTTCCTTTCTGGGATTATTGTCAACCATTTCCTTGCATGAAGTCTTCATTTCAGCCAAAATGAAGTTGCCCCCAACTGTGACACATAAGCTACTTTTTCTGCCTCAGATAGTTTTTTTCCAATCCCCCCTTCAATGTGTTCTCACTTCATTCCACACCCACGGCCTCAGTTTTACCTACTCAATCCTAATAGTTCAAGACTTAGTTTAAGTGCCACCTTTCCCATGAAGACTCTCTCAGGCTCTGCTATCAGACGTTTTGTTTTGTTTTGTTTTGTTTTTTCCCTCCCCTTTCTTTGAGTCTAATCAATATTTAATTTGGGTTTTCTTATATCATGTTAGTCTCCATTTTACCCTCCCCTCTCAATGGAGTTTAAGGTCCTTGGTGGTAGATAAGTGCCTTATTCAATGTCATACTTCCAGGTAGCTCTCAGGACAATGCCTAGTGGGTGTCCAACAATTACAGAAGCCACTCTGTCCCTGGCCCCAGCAATATGAATGAGTTGTGGTTGTCACCCAGACTGAAAGTAGTATTTGCAATTCAATGTGAGCTCTTTGGAAAATAGCTCTTATTAGGCGAGGATTTTTGTGAATCATTAACAGGCAGTAGCAGTACTGGGGATTAATTCTAATAATATTTCTGTTATAAAATTCAAAGGCTATCTTTGCCAAAACATGTGTCTCCCAGACAAATGCACCTGTTGATGATCGCTATGACCACAGCTGAATTTTAACTCTCCTCCTCCTCTTTTGTAGTTGAAAATACGGAAGCCTTGCCACCCACACATGGTCCAGTCTGGAGCTTTCAGAAATGCAGCTCTCCAGACCTAATGAATCAGACCTGCGTTTTAACCAATGCACACAATCAGCGTTCAGAAGCTCTGACTGAAATCCTTAAATGAACATGTATTAAAAATGGTAATATCCAAATATGTTATGTCCATAGATTTATTAACTGGTTATATTTATAAAAGTCTGGTAGGCACATCGAGTAGAATTTCAGTCAAGAAGTTAATTGCACTTAATACAAAAGCAAAATTTAAAGAATCACAATACCATCTGAAATCACTGCTTTTTATATATTGTGCCTCCAGATTTCCACAAAGCAGCCCCGGGAAAGTGTTAAGAAGTAGAGCACACCAACTACAGAGTTGTTCCTGAAATTTCTCCTCTTGAAAGAAATGAAAAACACTAAATATCAACATGACAGGGTTGGAATGAAGAGGAGGATTCCCAAGTGGGGCTCATGAAATCCAAATTGTTTGATTCGAGCCTACTAGGAAAAGCAGAGCTTCACTCTCACCTCTAAGGAGAGACCCAGAAGACCCCTGAGAAGAGCAGAAATATGGTCTCCCTGCCACGCTGACACCCTTAATTATGGCTTTTGAGCTTTTGATGTTCTGACACATAAATAGCTAAAAATTTGCTTTTTCATTTTGTGCACTTGCAAGTTGGAAATGTCATCAAGTTTCATCAAGATTGAAATGGGGTCCAATTTGCTAAAAATGCCTCATGCATAAGGAAGTTTGTGCTCTCTTCCACATGGGAGTCAGCCGCACAGCACATTATGCACCTCGTGCTGGAAGGATCTCGACATGCCATTCAAATACTGAAATGCGGGGAGCAGCCACGCTTCAGGGTCTTTGCACATTCAGGGGGAGGGGGCTCTCCATCCTTGGATATTCAATTCCTAAATAAACCATTCTGTGTACTCACTGTAAAGTACTGATGTATAAACTACAACCCACAGCTTCTCTCTGCTCATTATTTCTGAATCATAGACGGTGATTCTGCCATACTATGTCCCCAACACAAAAAAGGCAGTCTAATAGTGGAAAATAATTGCTATTTTATGTTCCTTTTGCTTTTTGCAAAGTATAAAACCAGCAACTTCATTCTGTAACAACAGAAATGCAAAGTGAATCAGTCAAGGGAAGGATGACCTTTTTATTTTACCCTATTAATTTAAAATTAGGGTCAGAGTTCCCTTGGTACTATAAGGAGTCTAGTAGAGAAGAGAAAAACATCCCTCTGCCTGAGTAAGATTCTATACTGGGCCAGCAGGTATGTGGTGGTTAAGGCACTGGACTCACACATAGTTAATCACAGTTCAAGTCCTAGACCTAGCAACTTGATAATTCTGCCAGGCAGGTGTGCAGACATGCCCAAAATTTCAAAGAAAAACGGAGGAGAAGAGACTGTGGTGTGGCTATCCTGCCAGAGGATGATTTCTCACTATCCCTCTCTCTTTCTCTGGTGAGCATATGCACCCTATAACCAAAACCTAAAAATAATAAGATGCTATACCTAGGGCCAGTCCCATGGCCTACTGGTGAAAGAAGCTGGATCTCACTTACCTGACTATAGGATTCAAATCCTAGACCCAGTGGCTTGAGAAACAGAAATCCCAACAGGAGGGAGAAATGGAAAAAGAGGTTGTGGTGTGACCACACCCTCCTTTTTCTGCAGGGTGGAGGGAAGAGGTTTTGCTACAGAGCACCTGCACTCACTAGAGAGACAGAGAGACAGAAAGCGAGAAATCACCCCCTAGCGGGGATGGCCACGCCGCAATCCCTTCTCCTCCATTCTCCTCTCAGGATCTTGGGCATGCACGCACACGCGCCCAGCGTGAGCTTAAGCCACCGGGTCCAGGATATGAGCCGCAGTCGACTACATGGGAGTACAACGACATAGCCATTATGCTAACTGCTGTTCCCTGACCACACACACCTGAGCAGTGCTTTCTTGTTTTCTCTCTCATTCTGTCTCTCTCTGGTGAGTATTCCCACTGTCCGGAAAATTGATTGATTGATTGATTGATTCTATACCTAATAGCAAACCTTGGTACATGTGATTGTTTTCCTGGGGGAAATGTTTTTATTTTCTTTTCCACTGTTTTTTTTTTTCCTACTGTTTTTACCCTAATACTAAAAATCATTACTATTTTTTCTTTTTTTTGAGAGAGATTTTCGCTGTAGGGCGCGTGCGCTCACCAGACAGAGAGAGACATAGAGACAGAAAGCAAGAAATCACCCCCCAGGGGGGATGGTCATGCCGCAATCCCTTCTCCTCCATTCTCCTCTCGGGATCTTGGGCACGCACGCAAACACGCCCGGCGTGAGTTTTAAGCCACCGGGTCTGGGACGCGAGCTGCAGTCGACTACGTGGGAGTCCAGCGACATAGCCATTACGCTAACTGCTGGTTCCCAAAATCATTACTATTTTAAACAGTCATAGCATGGTTTAGGCTACCAAGAACTTAGAGCAGAAGGGGTCTTGCCATCCAAAAGTTCATGCTGAAGGCTACAGGATTCTAAAATTTGTCAGATTATTTTCCACTGGGATTCAAATCTGAAAAAAACGAAGTCTAGAAATCAGTGAACTTAAACACTTTCCAACACATTCATAGGTGCAGATACAACAGTTCTTCAAAAGATTCTTGGAAAATGCATATTATGAAAAAAAGTCTATGCATACATTCCAAAGAAATTTTTGCATCCAAATTAGCTTGTACTTTAGTCCTATTTTTCCATGATCTTTTTGAAGTCCTCTCATATACACTCAAGGCCTTTGCATCCAGTTTACATGAACTATCACAAAAGCAAAATTTCTGTGAAGCAGGTAATACCCTGAAAATTTATAACAATGTTGCACTTTATTGTATCCATTTATTTAAAAGATCTTTAATTATCTTTAAGCTCCTTACCACATAGTATAATTGGCACTCTTTGCGGTTCATCATGATTTCAAGTACATCTTTTTCTAAAGTCTATTTATTTATTTCATGAGCAGGTGAGCAAGAGAGAGAGATAGAGGAAGAGAGAGAGAGAACAGGCAGCCCAAAAGGGTCTTTTTATCTTTTGGAGAGGTTTTTGCTATAGGGCACGTGCACTCGACAGACAGACAGAGAGAGACATAGAGACAGAAAGTGAGAAATCACCCCCCAGAGGAGACGGCCACGCTGCAATCCCTTCTCCTCCATTCTCCTCTCAGGATCTTGGGCACGCATGCATACGCGCCCTGCATGAGTTTTAAGCCACCGGGTCCTGGAACGAACCGCAGTCGACTACATGGGAGTCCAGTGACATAGCCATTACACTAACTGCTGGTCCCCCCAATAGGGTCTTGATGCTGTGATCCACCCTCAGCCTCAGCCAGCCAAGGACCATGGAGATGCATGGACACACAGGTCTCTGGACTTGAACCTGCAACCTTCCCATGTGGGATTAACTCATGGAGCTGAGTGATTTACTACTGTGCCACCATGTGGCCCCTCAAATAATTATGACCCAGATCTTCTTACCTAGTGGGTGTTCACACCCTTCTCTCAATATTAAGAATTAAGGATCTAGATAACCAAAATTGTTTTAGACTTTACATATTATCCAGTATGTATACTTCTATCAACATCAAGATATTGAGAGGCAAATATTTTGTGGAAATCTATTACCTAACAGTCACTCTGCAAATGCTTTGCATGCATTTTCTCACTGAAGAGTTAAAACACCCCACTACCCAGGAATTACTAGCTCCAGTTTACAGATGTGGAAACTGAGTCTTACAGAAGTAACGAGTTCACAGTATCGCAACATGAAAAATAGGTTTTTGCTCATTGCTAGACTATTTCTGTTTATCACAAATATAAAAGTCCTACAAAGACTTTATTAGAGTAGCACTCAAAGAAGAAACCGAGACTACACTTAACAACGCAATTAAAAAATAGCAAATCAATCATTAAGAGCTTCAGAATGGGGATCAGCAGATGGCACAGGGGTTATGTTGTTGGAGTTGCACATGGCCTACCGTGGTTCGAGTCCCAAACCCAGCTGCTTCAAACTTATGCTGGGTGCATGTATGTGCACGCCCAAGGTCTCAGAAGGAAAACAGAAGAGAAGGGATTGCCACATGGCCATCCCCCCTAGGGGGTGATTTCTCGCTTTCCATCTCTGTCTCTCTGTCTCTCCAGCGAGCACCCATGCCCTATAACAAAAATCTCTCAAAAAAAAAATCTTTTGACTGTAATACCTTTGGGTTTTCATTTCTAGCAAAGATACTTAGATCATTTTGAACTCTACATTTCTAGAAATCCATGATAAAAAAAAAGCTTAAATAGATCAATAGAACATGGTGAAACTTTGAGTCTTTATTTTCATGCAAATAGTCTCAGGATGAAGGGCAAGACATAAAGATTCAATGACCTTAATTGTAAAAGAATTAGAAATTCCATTAGTAACTATCACAATTTAATAATGCTCATTTTTTTGCAAGAATGGGTGATAGTTACAGGAAATTACAGCAACCTCTTAATTTCTAAAATGATTTTTTTCGAGTGCATTTTCCTAGTTAAAGATTAGATGCCTTTTTTAGCTGCCAATAACAAAGAGGTTAAGTAAGAATTTTTGCCAATAAGTGTTCTATCTTCAGAGCTGTCTAAATCAGGAGTGGGCTATCTTTGCAGTAGTAAGTTCCCTGTTCCTAGGGGAATTCAAGTAGAAACTAGATGACACCTTGTCAAGGATGTAACAGAAGAGGTTCACAATCCTTTAGGGTGATAGATTTTTTTCCCATAAAAAATAAAAGGACATGGAAAATTTTGCAGACACTGGGGTAAGAAACCTTGTTCTGCCATGTCGATGGGGCAGATAATCATTTGGTTTTCGGTGATTCCATGAATCTAGATGTAGATAATGGTATGTAAATTGGAAAGTCTTCCCAAAGCCTCTGTTCCTTCTCTTTCTCTCAATGTGGTTTCCAACACAAATGAATAAAGTGGTGGCCTCCTCATATATTCTGTTTGGTCTACATGGCAGTTTACTTTGCTTTAATTTTTAATTTGTTAAATCAAGAGGTTTCACATAAAAATCCAGGGCTTCTGTTAAGAAAAAACAAAACAAAACAGGGAGGGACCCAGATAACAGTGGGTCTGCATTCCAGAACTGTGCCAACTGGCTGAAGCTTAATTCTATCTATAAACTTCCTCAGATGTTTGCCACAGTCCATGCCACCCTCTAGTGCCACCTTTGGTCTACGTTACTCATTGATATTTCCTCTTTTGCTACGCATTTGAGTTTATAAACCTAGAAAAAGGCTTTTTTAGTAGAAAAATTTCCAGATCATCTATCAAAGGATGCTATCTTTTCACCACACTTCCTCAATGGGAGACAGATAACACCTGGGGAGGGAAAAGGAAGCTATGTTAGGGCCAAATCAAACAGCAGAACAGAGAAACCTGTCAGTTTTCTTCTTGCTGTGGTTGTGGTGGTGGTGGTGGTGTGTTTTTGCTAGTAAAGCTTAAGGAACAACCAAATTCTCCCATTAATGTTTACTTCATATGCCTATTTTCTACTGATAACTAGAAAAAAGAGACTCAGTGTTAATTTAGAAGACCAGGAACAAGACAAAAATCCTTTGAAGCAGGAGCTGACTTTCCAAGCCCACAGAGTGTGAGCTTAAATTTAGAGCTATTTGTGCAGGAACAGAGATGGATTCTCCCCCTTTGCCCAATTCACCTTGTAGAATAAATACCACTACCCCTGCCAGCCAGCTCATTGGTCAAAGAAGGGGAAGTCTCCTGAAATAGAGATTCAAGATATTCCTCCACTGGTATTTGTACTCAACTACAAATTGTGATGCTCAGAAAAACACCAAACATATTAACAAAAGTTACTACAAGTGGCCTTCAAATTTGAGAGAACCGATAATTCATGCATTAACAATGAAGACAGTTTCTGGATGCCAGATTCAAGTGCTTTTACATTAGCTGATGAACAGATACTTCCAACAGCTCATGGTGGCTTTGTTACATTTTATCTGTATAGCAGCTTATGGGCATTTACTTAAAAGTTGCTTTATGATTGCTAAGAATAGAGAAGAGAAAAGGATGAAATTGCTGATTCTAGTAATAGAAACCGTGCATCTCATAAACTTAATTCAAATAAGACAAAGATGGAATCACGAATCATTCCGAAAATGGCGAGCATTCACGATAGTTGCATGCTTACTGGACATAAGTTGTATGTCAATTATGAAGAAGCCCTAAGTCAAGAACATACAGGAAATGTTGAAAATACACCAGAGACAGAAACCAGTGGATATAATTAGAGGACTGATCATTTATTTCCAAAATACTAGTGTTGGAACTCTGCCAAATCTTCATAACTTGTGTTATAATAGAAACCCTTAAAACTTGTAAGCAATGTTTAACTTTCCCACTTTCTACATTCTGTCTACATTTGCAGGAAGGTGTTCTGTATGAAGTCAGGAAATTATAATTTTAGTTTTGTCATTAATTGATTTTTCAACTTTCTTCAAGCCACATAACCTTTTCTGGTTTGTTTCCTCATGGGACAAATTAATAATTTTGTCATCTCAAAGATACTGGAAGGACAAATTCAACCCAGGACATAGAAGTGCTTGGAAGAAATAAAATACTGCCCAGGTGCAGGGAACATTTAATACATGAATATATTGTATGAATAATGCTTATTGTCTTGCATATAAACATAACTCACAAGCAAGGAAGTAATATTCTTTCCAAAGACACTAAAAATATCAAAATGTGTTAATCTTATCTTACTTTATAATCTATATAATTAATGCAATGGGGGTATATTCATCTAGCAACAACATAAACCTATATGTAAAGGAATATTTAATACATGAATATATTGTATGAATAATGCTTATTGTCTTGCATATAAACATAACTCACAAGCAAGGAAGTAATATTCTTTCCAAAGACACTAAAAATATCAAAATGTGTTAATCTTATCTTACTTTATAATCTATATAATTAATGCAATGGGGGTATATTCATCTAGCAACAACATAAACCTATATGTAAAGAAAAATGATCAATGTAACAATTACATCTCCTATAATACAAATGTATTTTTTTTTCACAAATATTCCCCCCAATATTTTCCCAGGTAAAATGATGGATATGCAATTTAGAAAATAGATGATTATAAATACTTAAATATTCACTTATTTCTTCTATCCTGTCACTTGTTATTGTAACACTTGTAGCTTTAAGTACTAGCCTCATCTTATTTATAACAACACTAGATTGCACTACTCATTTATCTATCTAAGAAAGGCAATTTGGAGGAGGGAGAGCTAAAGTGATGGCAATTTGTCATTAACAGCAGTTCTAATTAAATAGCCTCATCTACACGTAACTGCACCATCTTGTGCATTTTCCCTAAGACTAAATATCTTCTAAACCATAATAATCCACCAGATCAAAAATTCAGCTGCTTATGAAAGTGAGAAAATAGTGATTTACATGTTACACTTTAAAAGCTTCATCAAAGCTGTAATAATTTTGTTGGATAAACAATGTGATTCTCGAGATTAATAAGAATTTCTAAATGTGAACAATATGTACCCTGAGGAGAATATTATCTAACAAGGAACTGATAAATTATGTTGGGCAAATAATCTGCATACTAAAATGTGTGTAATGGAGACAGGAAATTAAATATTGAAATGTGTAAATAATACACAGTTTGGTGTGTTGGTTTTTTTTTTTTTTCCCTTTAGTTGGGTTAAATCCTAGCTTTAAAATAATAGATGTCCTAGTGCATGTCCTTGTCATTCATACAAAAGGACAGAGTGAATTGATGTGTGTCTCCGATCCAGGTTCATGCAGGGCAGGAAATTGGAAGTTCTTTGATGAACTCTATTTGGAGTAGTTACTTGAGAAATAGCTATGGAATTTTTCCTAGACTTCCAAAACTACATTTAGTCTTTTCTTTCCCCTCAAGTAGATAACCACCTTTGAAAACTGGAATAAAATACTGCTGGCTTGAAAGACTATGATGACATGGAAACCAATGGAAATACTTCCAAGACTAAATTCATCAGACTGTTATACAGGACCTGAATTCTGAATTCTGCAGCTGAGCCTTGGCTGAAAATTTCCTCAAAATGCCACTTTACCACCCATTTCTGGTGGGTCCCTCAGGAAGACTTCACTGAAGCCAAATGCATGGGTAGCAAAACCCACTGGGCACTATTTACTTCTTCAGGACAGTTGTACCTTGAAGAAGCAAAGCTGAAAGGCCTCCACAGATCTGCACAGGAAGGGGTGCAAGTACAGACAGGAGGCACAAGGAATAGTAGAGGACAGCAAAAACCTTCTGCAAGATTGGGCTGTAAAAGAGTAAGACTGCAAGAGAAATCATGGCCAACCTGAGGGCAATAAAAAAAGAGCTTGAAAAAGATGATAACAATAATATTGGCAAAACATATCATCGCCCAATGATCAGTATCTAGAATATACAAAGAACACTAATAAAACAGTAAGAAAAAAATCTAGTTGAAAAATGTGTAAAAATTATGGACAGGTAATCTCCAGTACATCAAATCATAAAATTTTTTGCCATAAAAAAAATTTTTAAAAGACTATTAGTGTTGGTAATTATCAGGAAAATAAAAGTCAAAACATAACAAGGTACCATGCTAAACTCAGGATATAAAAATCTGACAATATTGAGTGTAACAAAAATGTAGACCAACCAGAACTTTCAGATACTGCTAGTGAGGAAGTAAATTGGTATAATCCCTCAAGAGAAAAATTGGGCAATAATCAATAAAAGTTTAAAATACTAATTTATCCAACAGTTTGATCCAATAATTCTCCTTGTGATATACTTTAGAAAGAAGTGTCACAGATATAGGTAGACAAATGTGTGTAAAAATCCTTATAGCACTTTATATTTGAAAAATCATATACATATACACACACACACATATATATATATGTGTGTGTGTATACATATATAAAATGTCTAACAATAGGAAATAACCCTCAAAATATGGTCTAGTCATACAATGAAATATTTAATTGCATTGAAAATAAACTCAAACCATACATATCAAAGGTGAATCTTCTAATAATATTGGCCAATGAAGAGAAAAACCAGTTATAGAAAGACATAAACCTTATGATGCCATTTAGTCTTAAATGTGCAGCATAATAATCTAAATTGCTTGGAGATACACATGGATGTAGTAAAATGTAAAGAAAGCATGTGGAAGGGGACCAGAAGCCAGCACACTTCAGAGGAAGATTTCTTACTCGAAAGGGGCAAAGCCCTTGGGGAGTCTGCTTGACCTGGTAATAATTCTCACACAGGGTGGGAAGAACACAAGAACTCATTACAATAGCCTATATACATTTTTGTATGTTCAAAACACTTTAGAGTAAAATTTTAAAATTAAAAGAAACTTCACTTAGATAGCAAAAAGGAAAATGCAGAAGGATGAACAGGAAGGGTGAGGAGTGAGAGACAGTAGGCATAGGATCAATTTTCAGGACTTCCTGCCATGGATGAGATGGCACGCAGAGCTTGTATTTTCCAAGGAGGATGGGACAAGAGACTGACTTTACCTAGATCTAATCTCCAAATTGATTCTCCAGTAATCCTATATCCAAAAAATTCCATAAAAGGGTAAATTTGGCAAAAGGGGCACAAAGTTAAAGCTGGAAACACAGATGACTCCATTTTAATTCAAAAGTAATACTGAGTTCCCGAAGGATGGGGGGAGGAGCTAATTTAACCTCTCAGCCTCTTGCTCCATATTTATTATGTGATGATAATAATACAGAAAATGTTGTGAGGATTAATAAATTCATTTCTCATGCTTTGTAGATAAAAATGTGCTCCATAAGTGCTTTATTTTAAGAAGTATGAAATGGCTTGTTTATTCCAGTATCCCATTCAGCCATTCCTTAAACCTTATCTCCCAGTTCTGGGTTTTGAGATGAATACGGGGTCTTTTAAACGATTGCGAGTAACCTTTGAGGATTATGCATTTTAAGCACTGGTTCACAATGAATATGTGACCAGATATATGTCACATAGACGAAAGTCAAAAATATAATCCCTAAGAGGTTAATGACACAAATTGTATTTGGAGTTTCAATTTGCTACAAATAATTCTGAGTAGTTTAGTAAAAGTGACTTTGGTCTCAGCACCCAATGTCTGTCAATACAAAGACACCCTGAGTTAAGGTCTATTGGGAATAAGCTAGCAATATGGTTAGAAGGTAGCAAATCAAATGATAAAATTTAGAGAAAATATGCAGACCCTGCTCTTTATAAATACAATTAAAGATACCATTTAAGTAGTTTTCCAAGTAACAGGTGCTTGTTTCCACTGATTTATCCACAGATCTTTGCTTAGCTTCCCTTTGGAGAAAGGGCCTACTTGTGGAATGGGATCGCCCCACTCTCAAGCAACAGAAAGACCCATGTCCTAGAATGAAGGGCAGGAGTGCTATCCAGGGCTTACATCTTTCCTGACATTGGCTTCATTATTTCCCTACTTGGACAAAAATTCCGGCCACTTATAAAAGACTACAGAGTCATTCACTCGTCTCCCAGTTAGATACTAGAAGTATGGCTTTTCATGAGTCTCTTTTTTTTTTGGAGAGGTTTTTTCACTATAGGGCACGTGCGCTCACCAGACAGGTGGAGAGAGACATAGAGATAGAAAGCAAGAAATCACTCCCCAGGGGGTATGGTCACGCCGCAATCCCTTCTCCTCCATTCTCTTCTCGGGATCTTGGGCACACACGCACATGCACCCAGCGTGAATTTTAAGCCACCGGGTCCGGGACATGAACCACAGTCGACTACGTGGGAGTCCAGCGACATAGCCATTACGCTAACTGCTGGTTCCCAGTCATGAGTCTCTTTTTACCAGCTATATTAAAAGCAGTGGTTGGGGTGGCATTCTACATTCATGTTATGGGTCAGCTTTTCCTGAATTGTGTTCTGATATATTAACAGGTAATCTATGAAGGGAGAAAAAAAGTAAGTTTTATGACTCATGAGCTCTATCACCATGTTCCCCTCTCCCCCCCAGGAAGATCACCAGTCACATGATATATTCAATTTAGAAAATGTCACATGCTAATTTTACTTTGTTCAAACTCATCAGACCATGGATGACTCATCTCATAGTAAATGAAATTTTACGCAGAACAGGGTTTGGTCAACACTGTTCTACACATGGAACCTGTGACCTCCTTACCAACGTAAGAAGCTACATGGACAGTAACACCACATTGCTGCTAATTTATTAACTGATACTGTAAGGAGCTTCTAAGACGGCCTTCGGTGATCCTTGTTTCCCGGTTTTTATTTCCCTGTTGGCTCCTCTCTGAGTATGAACAGGAACTATGACTTTCTTCTGATCAAAAAGTGACAGGATGCTATTTTCAAGATTAGTCATAGATATCGCTTTTATTTTGTGAGTAAACTCTCTCTCTTATAGACATAGAGGCAATGAGCTGCCACATGGAGGAGGCCCAGGTGGCAAGGAATTAGTGATGGCCTCTGTCCAAATGCAGCAAGAGACACACACCCTCAGTTTAACAACCTGCAAGGAACAGAATCCTGCCACCTGGGAGCTTAGAGTTACATCATTCCCCAGTATAGAATTAGACCTGAGCCTGGCCAACACTTTGACTGAACCCTTGTGGGAGACCCTTTGATACAAGAAATGTTGGGGTCAACAAAAGCAGCAGACATTTGATACAAGAAATGTTGGGGTCAACTTTGCAGCCTAGCAATTAAGAAAGCTGGAGCCCACATGGCCAACCACAGTTCAAATCCTGGCCTGTATCAACTGAAAAACACTCCAGGCACATGTGTGTGTGCTTCCAAAACTGACAGGATGAGGAAATGGAGGAGAAAGAATCATGGAGTGATGATGCCTCACAGGAAGGTGTCTTCTCCCCTCATCTCTAGGTCTCTCTCTGGCAAGTACACATGTCCTCTGGCAATTAAAAAGCAAAAAGCAAAACAAAAGTATGGTGGGCTGGCCCTGTAGCACAGAGGTTAAGGGAGTCAAATCCCACGTGGCTGACCATGGTTTGAATCACAGCCCCAAGAGCTTAAGAGTCACACTGAACAATTGTGCAGAGGTACCCACAATCCTGATGGAATGGAGAAATTGGAAAAAAAAAAGGATTGCATTGGGACTGTTTTCTCTCCCCCCCCAACCCCCCTTGCTTCTCACTGGCAAGAGCACAGTTTCTCCAGTTTTTTTAAAAAAAAAGTGTGTTGAATTACGCCTATAAATTTATGATAATAATATATAATTGATGCAATTAATTATTGATTAATAATCTTTTATTTGTCAATGATATGGACAAGGAGGACATAATGATAAGTAAAATTAAATACTTTCTCTGACCCACAGAACTTTCACTGTAGTGGGGAGATAAACATTTATATAATACTAAAATAATAGCATAGTTAACACACATAGCAGTTATCATGTGTTAGGCACTAATTAATCTAAGCACTTTCTATGTAGTTTCTTATTTAAGCTTCACAACAACCCTAAGGAATGATCACTGTCTACATTTTATAGGTGAGAAAACTGAAGCCGAGCAAAACTGAGTGAATGCCTAGGCTCCTGTCCCTGGTAATTGGCAGAGCTGTGTGTGGAACTCAAAATAATCGCACTAACAAACATAAGCTGTATCCTATGATGAGACCTTCAGACAAAAGGTATGTGGCCCTAAGAGAGTTTGTTATAGAGGATTTAACCCAGCCAGGAAAGAGGGGACACTTAACCTGAAATATACATGGTGAAAAAAAAAAAAGCTTTTTTAGACAGAGACAAGCATGCCAGTCTGTGAGAATAGCAAACACCAATACCCTGTGGTCACAAAGGATAATTTAAGACAGCTAGGAGGAAATAAAGTTTGTAGGGATATGACTGAGACTGAGGAGAGGTTAAAGAAATGAGAGGAGCCAGGCAATGCAGAGAACAGCAGACCATTAAAGAGCTTTGTCTTATTTTAAGTGCAATAGAATGGAATGCCATTGAGGTTATTTCATGGGAATAGGGATGTGGGAGGCTCATGATTTTATTTGCATTGTGAGAACACTCCTCTGGACTCTGGAGTAGAACAGGTTGGAAAGGAGTTAAGGACAGATGTCTGAGGCTATTAGACGAGTTCAGGCAAGAGATAATGGTGGTGGCCCAAACAACAGAGGTGGCAGTGAAGATGGACAGCAGCAGGCACCATCAAGAGAGATTTTGAAGATGAAAATTAACAGAGATTGGAAAAGAGCAAGTGAGAAAAAAATCAAGGCCGCCTCATAGGTTTCAGCTATGCAACTTGAGGATTTTATCATTCACACAAGTTGCAGGCTGATGGCGACAAGATTTCCACAGTCAAAGGCAGTGCCTCAGGGAAGTTGGGCCCTGGAGTCAGGTTTGTGGTTTCCCATATATCACAACATAAAACGTAAGAAAACTTACTACAGAAGGTCAGGGGTTGCAAAACATCCCCCAAAGGCACCTAAGGGCTTTGACTGAAGAGTTCAATCACTCATTTAAAAATCAAATAGCTTTGGTTTTAGAAAACACATTCTTTTTAATGAAGGGGCCAATATGGTTTTGCTCTGGGCATCATTTCAAACACTCTCTTCAGAAGTTATTTCTGAGTCTCAGTTTGCATCTCTAAACTAAAAGAACCAAAGAGATCCTCCACTCCACTCTACCACATGGGCTACCAGAAATTTCACAAGCCCAGCTCCATCCTTCTGCAGCTGTCCAGGACCCCTCTGTGCACCAAACCTAAAACACCATCTCTGCATCCAGTTGACAGAACACTTTTTTTTTTTCTTTTTTTTTTTTTTGGAGAGTTTTTTTTTTTGTTTTTGTGTTGTTTTTTTTTTTTTTTTTTTTTTTTTTTTTTGCTATAGGGTGCCTGCACTCACCATAAAGACAAAGACAGGGACCAGCAGTTGGCGTAATGGCTATGTCGCTGAACTCCCACGTAGTCAACCGCGGTTCGCGTCCCGGACCCACTGCCCTAACTCACGCCAGGTACGTGTGCGTGTGTGCCCAAGATCCCAAGAGGAGAATGGAGGAGAGGGGATTGCGGCATGGCCATCCCCCCTGGGGGGTGATTTCTTGCTTTCTGTCTCTCTCTGTCTGTCTAGCGAGCGCACGTGCCCTATAGCGAATACCTCTCCCCAAAAAAGAGAAAGACAGAGACAGAAAGCGAGAAATCACCCCCCCAGGGGGGATGGCCACACCGCAATCCCTTCTCCTCCATTCTCCTCTCAGGATCTTAGGCACGCACGCACACACACCTGGCATGAGTTTAAGCCACCAGGTCTGGGACTTGAACCGCAGTCAACTACATGGGAGTCCAGCGACATAGCCATTACGCTAACTGCTGGTCCTTTGACAGGACACTCTTAAATGTCACCAAGACAGGGGCCCAGGGTGCACCATGTACATAAGAAATTAATCTTAGAGGCAGCTTTTTTCATTCAAAAGATGGTTATGGCACAGGTAAAACACAAATCTAGTAGTCAGTCTTGTCATCTCAAAACTAATAAGGCATCTTTTCTCTTCAGGCAAAAAGATCTACAATCCAAGCCAAGGTAGTACAATGCTCTAGGGTCTTAGTGGCTGGTCCAGAGCACTTCTCTAGCTCCTGTTTAGTTTTTGTTAGCCTCAATTTCCTTATCTACAAAATGGGCCATAATAATATTTACCCATAAAGCTGCTGTGAGAATTAAAGAAATAAAAGAAAAATGTTTGACACATTGCCTAACCTGGAGTGTGTTTTCTGTGAGTGCTCATTGTTATGATAATGCCCGGTGCTATTCAGACAAGAAGCCAAGAATATCCCAGCAAAGAGTGCCAGCCTATAGGAGCTCCACATGAATAGTAAAAGTGACATGACACAAATCCAGGTTTGCAACACTAGGATCAGCAATGAAGCCTGGACATACCCACTCACTGCCCTAACTCTTCACATTGTTCTCACTGCTCCATCCCAGGAGAGCCCCCTTGAGAGCGCTGGCACCAAACTGCTGAAGAAACTTTAAAGAACGCTGAACTGATGGGAAAATAGAGACAGTACATCCAGAGGTAGTCCCCTGAGAACTTTATCAAGCAATTCACTAAATTTGCCTGTCTCAGGTTCCCCTTCCACAAATAAGAGGAGGCACGGTCACATCTAAGCACAGAAGCATGCTTGCATTTCAGACAGGATGAAAGGAGATGCTACAGACACAGGCCATTGAAAATAACAGCCATCGATCCAGTGTGTACTAAGCACCGACGGTGTGCTCAGCAATGTGATCAGTGCTGAACAGAATACGCAATGAGTGTATGCAGGACTCCAGCTTGGCGGCAAAGAAGAATGATTCTTCTTTGGGTAAGATAAAGAATAGGAGCTTTAAAACCAAATAGTACAAAGCAGAATATCATAAAATGATAGAGCTGTAGTAGAGACGATCGTGTTACATGATTTGAAAGCAATGGGGAAATGGTGAGCTTTATAAAGTACAGAGGTCATGAGCTGGGTCAAGAGAGATGATGAAATGGAAAGTAAAAGCTGTATCATGTGAAAAACAACCCAAGTGATGGCCCAAATGTGGGAATGAGTAAGGCATGTCTGGAGAAAACTGCAGTGACTGTTATGCATATTAAAAGTACATATTTAGGGGCCAATTGGTTGCCTAGTGGTTAAGGTGCCAGACTCCCACATGGCCAACTGCAGAAACAAAAAACACACCAGGTGTGTGTGTGTGTGTGTGTGCCCAAAGTCTCCAGAGGAGAATGGAAGAAAGGGGATTTTGGTAGGATTATCCCCTTGGGGAATGATTTCTCACTTTCTCTCTCTTTGTCTCTGTCTCTCTCCAGTGAGCACACAGGCACTATGGCAAAAATATTTTAAAAAAATAAAAAAGAAGTATACATTTAGCTTTAAAGAAGTATAACCTGTGACAATGTCATTTAATTCTATTCTTTAACTGCTTAATTTGAGAGCAGGTATTACTTGGGATATGAGCAAATTAAGACCAGAGAGGTTCATTAGCACACCAAAGTCAACCAGCAGTAGAAATCTAGGGCTAGAGACTAGATATTCACTTCTTATTGCTAGATTGGTCTTAGATATTATGATCTCAGTTTCAGTGAGGAGAAATTGAAAAAAAATTTAAAAAAAGCTAATCTCTTTCACATCATCCACCCATGGACCAAAAGAAGGCAAACTGGGGTCTCAGAATGTGGGCCAGTAGAGTTCAACTAAAGATTTGAGTCCGTTATTTCTCCTAATAAACCTGCAGGTGCGCTGTCGTTAGTGAGCTCTGAATTCACATCTCACTTCTGAAAGCTCTGAGTTTAAATGGAAAGGATGCTCTGGCATCTATTATGTGCCTGTCCTCTGAGTTGCCAGTTTCTGGAGACATCACCAAATATTTGCATGTCACTTCCAGTTTATGATGTTGCCAGACCTTTCCACTGAATGACAGTCTCATTAGGTCCATTTGCTTATTAGGTGAACATACATGTCAGCATTCTTCAATATGGGAAATGGTTGCTTTCAAGATGTTCTGTTGACAAACCTGAAAGATACCTGGTCAAAGTGACCGTGAACAAGGTTTTGTAAAACCTGTGAGCAACATGAAGTCTTT
>NW_006160205.1:285086-286537 GCF_000334495.1 Tupaia belangeri chinensis
AACACAGTTTTGCTTAAAATTTGTAACATGACATAAAGTTGACAAAAACCACTCTGGCTATAGAAGGCAGATGTGCCCAGATGGTACTCAATCTCAGGACAGACCTTGCAAACCAAATGAATCCCACCAACGTAAAACAATTGTGGGCCTGCTTTAATTGAAAGCTCTGTGTTAGTGCAGAGAGAGATCTGGGAAATACAAATGCATTAGTGTGAAAGGCAGCTACGACCTATGCCTGGGGGCTTCACACACACCATCATTTAGGATTCTCATCTCCCAAGTGCCTTGAAATGGTTGGAAATTATGCAGACTGTGCCATGTTGCAGCTTAATCAAAAATAGACTTGTACATTTCTCCCCAGGAGGTCACGTGTTAGGTCACCCAACATGAGGTACAATACACAAAGCCATCCGAAGTGTCGATTCACCCGATTTGTATGTGGTCTCTGATGGATGGGTGGGCAGAGATTAAGCGAGACCCCTTTCTCAGAGGCTAACATAAGTTACAGTCCCACTTACATGTCAAGCCTAAATGTAATATTAACATACACATCGATCCTGCATTTTTAGAAGGGGGAAAAGATTTCTAATAATATGCCATTGCATACAAATTTATCTAAGTAAATAATTATTTTTAAGCCTAAGATTTAGGCAGTTGTAGTATTCCACATTATGCTAATGTTTGACAATTACTAAGTGTGGGTATCAGCCAGTTTTTTTTTTTTAAAGTTTAATTTAAAGCAATTTGACATGGAAAGGTTATTACTTTAGTTGCCAATAAAAGCTGTACTTTTAACATAAGTGTACAGTAGGCCCTAGGGTATGTGACTATTATCTTTTCTGCAATTATGTGGTGTTCTACATAAATGTTAAAAAAAAAAACTTAGAAATATCAAAAGTACTAACTTAGATACAATACGAAAGTTGAATAGAGAACGCAAAAACCGATTTAGATACAACATGGGTTGAGGTCTCCTCCTAGAGGTTATACTGGGAACAACACCAGCTGGCTTTGAATAAATTAATTCAAACTATATCTTAAAAACACACACTTAGCAACCAGAATATCGATTTTATGAACATTCTGTCTTGAGATGCAGTTGTTCAATTTCACAAGCTAAATGCCATTAACAGTAAGAGCAAGTCTCTGAACCAATTAACCTATTTTCTGGAGTTGCTGTGCTACCAAAATAAAAAGAACATTTCTCAGATGGTATTTGCCATCCTAAGCTTTCATATGTCCCAGAGAAAAGAAAATAATTTATTGCCAGTAATTGGAGAATCTAAACTTTTTCTCTTCTCTTGATCTTTCAGGGAGATTGAACCTTAACGAAACAAAACAAAATAATATTTTCTTCTTGAAAAGAAAGAAGGCCACATTATCGGCTCACCTCCCTTCACCTTTTACATTTATCTCTGAGGTGTTCATATTTAACTAATGGGGGAAAGTCA
>NW_006160205.1:286625-316099 GCF_000334495.1 Tupaia belangeri chinensis
AAAGAGGCTAGGAAAGAATTTAATCAATAGCTACTGTCAATTTTTCATTATTATGGGATACTCCCTTCCTATAATAGGAAATCACTCAAGAAAAGTAAGCCCAGCAAAATGGGGACATTCGCCCAGCCATCTGCTTAATAGAAGCATTTAATCTATCAAAAGAGAGAGTCAGGACTGGGAAGACAGAGTCCTACACTCTTCCTATAAAGATGGATCCATGGGAATTAAAGTTGCTCCCCAACAAACCTTTTCTAAAAAAAAAATTCCTACATAAATAATAAATACTATTAGCATGAATAGGATTATTATTATTTTTTAGAGTATCCATATTCCTAGCTCTGATCTAAACACTTGAAAAGCATTTAATTACTTTATGAGCCCTCAAAATAACCCAAAGAGATTGGTGCTGTTCTTATGGGTATTTTCCAATGTGAGTGAGCCAAAGTCCAATCCATAGTGATGGTTGTGTTGGAGTCAAACCCCAGCCTAACTGTCTACAAAACATCCCCCTTTATGACAGTGACATAGTCAGCAACACCAGCTTCCTGAATGAGAATCCTCTCCTCATAGTTACCAAACTGAATAACCTCAGCTAGCTTACTTTTCTCTTTGACTCAGTTTCCCTGGGCATAACTTAGGGCAGAACACATAAAGGTGTTCTGAAGACTAGATAATGATGCGTAGTAAGCACTTAGAACCTGGCACATGGTGTACATTAATTCACAAGTGCTGATTGGTATATTATTACTACTGCTTTTGGGCACATATCTGTGAGCTTCCTTTAAAGGCATTTGAAGGACGCCCCTCCTCAATAAATGAATCTTCTGGGGGAAAGTTAGAATATAACAAATACAAAGAGGCTACATTTTCAAAGCATCCTCAGCAGCAGCCAAGTTTTGTTTTGTTTGTTCTGTTCTATTCTGTTTTATCTCCAAGTATCCTCTTTCACTACCCTGGCCTAATGAAAGGAAAACACATTTTTAATCTTAGTAACTTATATTTTGACTTTCTCAGTGATCCTGGGTCTATGCTTACTTTTGCTGAGGCATAAACTAGGATCACATCAGGAGGTTTATGGTGAAAACAAATCTCTTGGTAGGGAAGGTACCTGGTCACCTGCTCAGTATTCTTATTACAGTTCCCTGTTAATCTGGAATCTAAAGGGATCACCTATATTTTGTCATTATCTCTATTTCATTATATAAGGCGAATCACATGCAATAGAGATGTTTGTAAATTTGTGAATGAGGGCAACTGTAATTAGAAGTATTTAACCTCTATCCCATGAGTTATCCCTTTTGATAGTCACGACAAAACTATTACAGAGAAAATATCACACACAGATTCAAAAAAATAGGAAACTGAGGCTTGGAAACTGCACCACAATGGCCCATCCATATCAAACACACATCACACAGCTACTGTCTCACTTTCTCTACAAAGCATCCCAAATTTAACAGAGGAGGGCTTAGCCAATTTGTACATGAGGCTTTCTCTCATTTTAACCTTACCCATATGCCTTGCCTTCCATTCCTAGTTACTTTCTCACTTCCATTATGGATGTACCATGGTGAACATCTGTTATTTTTGCCTTCCTTCTTCTTGTAATATCATCGCAGTTTTCCCTTGAAACTATCCCTTAATCCACTCTTAGTCCATGTGACTGACTTAGTAGGACAAACCTAGTCCCAGCTCCAAGGCTGAGCATTGGCATCAGGTTTGATCAATCAGAACACATACATCCTGACCAAAGAGGCCAGTTCAAGGATTAGCATGCAACACAAGCCTGGTTATTGTTGAATGTCTGTTTGAAGCATTATAAAAAAGAAGCTGTCATTATCCTGGGATCACTTGACTAGACTGTAAACTGAGAGCATCTGGAGACCCTTAATTGAAGAGAACCATCACAGCGGAAAGCAGACCCAAAATATGGAAAAAGAGCAAAATTTTTATATCATCATATAAGCCCCTGGATTCAGCCATGCCTGATGCAAAACTATCCCCTACACAGTATAGTTACATGAGCAAATAAAGTCCCATTGTTAATTTCCATAAAAGTGGGGTAAGTTGGGACCAGCAGTTGGCATAATGGCTGTGTTGCTGGACTCCCATGTAGTCAACCGCACTTTGAGTCCCAGACCCAGTGGCTTAAACTCACATCAGGCACGTGTGTGTACATGTGTGCATGCCCAAGATCCCAAGAGGATAATGGAGGAGAAGGGATTGTGGCATAGCCAACTCCCCTGGGGTGTGACTTCTCACTTTCTGTCTCTCTGTCTCTCTCTGTCTGTCTGGCAAGCACACGTGCCCTATAGCTAAAACAAAAAAAAAAAAATCTAAAGAAGAAAAACGTGGGGTAAGTTTCTGATGTTGCCCCTCTCTCTCACACACCCATCAATGCAGCCCTTCTGTTAGAGTTGTGACCTGCCTTGGTGTGTACCTGCCATGGACAGTGAGGTTCTGCAGAACTGAAGGGCCCCTGGTTCCAGTATTCTTGACACATTTCTCTGACTTCATGGACAGTTTGGAATGATAAGTAGTAATAATAATGCAACCCGAGCCCACTCTATTTCTTAAATAGGAAAGTCACTTTTCTCTTCTCTCTTGTTTTCTACTGTATGGAGAAATAATGTTGGCGTCATCTATGCTAATGAGAACAAACTAACCTACTAACCCTCCTTGGATATCAGTAAGTTCTATGTAGGGGAATCCACAAGATTATTGAGTCAACAGAGCTGCTTCTTTTCAAATGTGGGGATCTATTCATGTATACACATGTTTGCAGAGAAAAAAAAAAAAAAACCTAGGTTGGTGAGGATTGCCATCCAACGTGCATGGCACCAGCTACATCTCCTAAACATACATTTGCATCTGCTGAGAATTTTTTTTAAGTTAATTTTCCATCAAATTAAATAAAGTGAGGTCAGCAGGTGGCATGGTGATTAAGGTGCTGGACTCCCACATGGCTGACCACAGTTCAAATCCTGGACCCAGTGACTTGAAATTCAAGCTGAGCATATGTGCGTATGTGCCCAAAATCCCAAGAGGAGAGTGGAGGAGAAATTACTGCGGCATGGCCGTCCTCCCCAGGGTGGAGTGTAGGGGGGTAATTTCTCATTTTCCCTCTCTCTTGTGAGGGCAGGCCTCCTATGGCCAAATAAATAAATAAATGATCACTTGTGGATAGGATTCTGGGCTGAGACTTGGTAAGCCTAAAAGATAATATATGACCCAAAGCTAAGAAGCCAGGATGAGAGCCTACAAAGTTGGGCTCACTCAAACAAAAGGACTATCTTACAACTATCGTCCCCTGTGAACATTTCAGAGAAGCATGCTATGGCAGAGATGCAGGGCAAGGGTGATCTTCAAATAGTGAACCCTTAGAATTCTCCAAGAGAAAGGCAAAGGTCCATTAAAGATGTCCTGAAGCTCAGAGATGGGATCTTTCAGGTTCAGAGAGAGGGTGCATGGTGAGTGGCCTTCTAAATATTGGATTTGATTCTGGGATCTGCCATGAATTCTGTAACTCAATTTACATCACATTTTTTGTTTCTCAGTTTTCCCCCTCATCTAAATAGGACTAGTAATGCCTTGTGGGATTAAACAAATAAGACCATGCATATGTAAAATACTGAGGGCAATGTTTTGCATGTGGGAAGAGTTCTATAGACATCAACTTTGCTGTTAGGAATAATCATTGCTAGGACAACAAATTGGATGGAAAGACTTTTCATATAAGAACATTTGAAAGTATTCAAGAAGAACATAGTCTAAGAATTGTGAGCCTGAACTTACAAAATTCAAAGAAGCTAATTCCAGAAAGAACAGAAAATCCCCAGGCCTGACAGAACTTTAACCAAAACCCACTTCGGGCTATATGTACAAGTTTCTTATTTTAGTATCCAATGCAGACAGTGCTGAGTATGGCAAAAGAAACCATGTCAGGGTGACCCAAAAGCTTTACAAGATGGGGCGATAGGTGGCAAGACCTCAGCTATGTTAGGATAAGATTCTAGGCAGTACTAGTTCAGTTCTATTTCTGTTTCTCTTTTACTTTTGTTCCTGAGTAATGAATCCTTTCGACAATACCCAAATTTGTCTTGGTTAAAATAAAGGGAGGGTCAGGCCCATGGAACAGTGGTAAATCACTATACATTAAGAGCTAGGTTCCAAATGGCCAAATGTAGTTTAAAATCCCAGCCTTGGTGACTTGAATAACTTACCTGGTACATGTGTATGTGTGCCCCAAATAGAGGAAAAAGGAATGAGATATGATGGCCAAATCTTATGGTAAGGGGTACTTTCTTCTCTCTCTGTGTCTCTCTCTCTCTCTCTCTCTCTCTCTCTCTTCCTAGCAAGAATGAGCACCTTCATTTAAAAAAAAAAAAATAAGGAAGAAAAACTGCCATGCCTGAAGACAAACAGACTGATGGACCTACAAAACAGAGCTATCAAGTGGAGATGTGAAAAGCCAGGAGACAATCAATGAGAAAATCCATTCCTGAGCCAGTCTCATGAGAAGATTTTCTTCATACTACCAAAGATAAAAAGTGTTTCCTTCAATGGTTTTTTCTTCTTTTTTTAGAGAGGTTTTTGCTATAGGGCGCATGTACTTGCCAGACAGACAGAGAGAGACAGAGAGACAGAGAGATAGAAAGTGAGAAATCATCTCCAGGGAGGATGGCCACATCGCAATCCCTTCTCCTCCATTCTCCTCTCGGGATCTTGGGCACGCACGCACACCCACCCAGCGTGAGTTTAAGCCACCAGGTCTGGGACTCAAACTGCAGTCAGCTACATGGGAGTTCAGTGACATAGCCATTATGCTAACTGCTGGTCCCCTTCAATGGTTTTCTAAGTGATAACAGGCTGATCTTTTGAGGCAATGACCTAGCACATTCAGTAAGAATTTTCTGGAAGGTTTTTGGAAATAATATAGCTACCATGAGAAACTCTTACTTGAAAAATGGATGTCTATGTGGCCAGCAGGTGCTGTGGTGGTTAAGGTGCTGGATTCCACATGGAAAACTGAGGTTGGAGTTCAAGATCTTGTGGCTTAAAAATCATATTGGGTGCATGTGTGCCCATAATCCTGGGAGGATGATCAAGAAAGATTGTGGTGTGGCTCATCCCCCGTGAGGGGTGATTTCTCACTCACTTTCCCTCTTGCTGCCTCTATCTCTCTCTGGCAGGTACTCACATCCTATGACAAGAATCTAAAAAAAAAAAAAAAAAAAAAAAAAAAAAAAGGAGAAAGGAAAAGGATGTTTTGAAGAAACTCAGTCAAGTCCTAGATGTTGATAAGCAGTCTAAAACACCTAACTCTTTTGTTCCTTAAAATCCAAGAAGCCCCAGAGACATGGGCTATGTGCTCATTGGTTGACTGTCATGATTTCTTCAAAGGACTCTCATTTCTGTATAAGAAAACTTGTCCAATTGCTCAGTTTCTCAGATCAGTCCTTTCTGTATTTTGGAGGAAATAGATTGTGAAATTGATAGTCACTACACTCTCTCTCTCTTCCTAGCAAGAATGAGCACCTTCATTTAAAAAAAAAAAAATAAGGAAGAAAAACTGCCATGCCTGAAGACAAACAGACTGATGGACCTACAAAACAGAGCTATCAAGTGGAGATGTGAAAAGCCAGGAGACAATCAATGAGAAAATCCATTCCTGAGCCAGTCTCATGAGAAGATTTTCTTCATACTACCAAAGATAAAAAGTGTTTCCTTCAATGGTTTTTTCTTCTTTTTTTAGAGAGGTTTTTGCTATAGGGCGCATGTACTTGCCAGACAGACAGAGAGAGACAGAGAGACAGAGAGATAGAAAGTGAGAAATCATCTCCAGGGAGGATGGCCACATCGCAATCCCTTCTCCTCCATTCTCCTCTCGGGATCTTGGGCACGCACGCACACCCACCCAGCGTGAGTTTAAGCCACCAGGTCTGGGACTCAAACTGCAGTCAGCTACATGGGAGTTCAGTGACATAGCCATTATGCTAACTGCTGGTCCCCTTCAATGGTTTTCTAAGTGATAACAGGCTGATCTTTTGAGGCAATGACCTAGCACATTCAGTAAGAATTTTCTGGAAGGTTTTTGGAAATAATATAGCTACCATGAGAAACTCTTACTTGAAAAATGGATGTCTATGTGGCCAGCAGGTGCTGTGGTGGTTAAGGTGCTGGATTCCACATGGAAAACTGAGGTTGGAGTTCAAGATCTTGTGGCTTAAAAATCATATTGGGTGCATGTGTGCCCATAATCCTGGGAGGATGATCAAGAAAGATTGTGGTGTGGCTCATCCCCCGTGAGGGGTGATTTCTCACTCACTTTCCCTCTTGCTGCCTCTATCTCTCTCTGGCAGGTACTCACATCCTATGACAAGAATCTAAAAAAAAAAAAAAAAAAAAAAGGAGAAAGGAAAAGGATGTTTTGAAGAAACTCAGTCAAGTCCTAGATGTTGATAAGCAGTCTAAAACACCTAACTCTTTTGTTCCTTAAAATCCAAGAAGCCCCAGAGACATGGGCTATGTGCTCATTGGTTGACTGTCATGATTTCTTCAAAGGACTCTCATTTCTGTATAAGAAAACTTGTCCAATTGCTCAGTTTCTCAGATCAGTCCTTTCTGTATTTTGGAGGAAATAGATTGTGAAATTGATAGTCACTACATTGCAGACTTTGACAAAAGCTGACACAATATAATTCTTGTGTTTAAATAGGGTTCACTAACATTTGCCATAATATTATGCTTGTAAAATATTAACAAAGTTAAAAAGAAATATAGGATGTATTCAAAAATTTGGGAGAGGTAGAAGCTTGAGATAAGGAGTGACTTTATGCAACATAATCAGAAAGAGGTACCCAAAAGTGAATATAGGCATGGTAACAGAGAAAGCAATCAAACAGGAAAACCAACATAATTAAATGAAGGGTGCCTTGAAACTTACAAATCAAATCTTACTGGACTGACTTCTCTATTTTTTGCTTCTATGTTGTGAGTGGCAATAAAATATTTTGTGTAAAAAAAAAATATTTTGTGTAGCAATCAAGTCACTAAGACAATGATGGAAAAGGGAAGACTCCATTAACAATTCTTGCATGGCTATTTAAGAAATCAGACCTTACCAATAAGAAGGATATTAGACAGATAAACTATTAGCTTTTCCCTGCTAACAATTTTCTTTTTTTAATTAGGACATTTAGCAAAAATTTGGTCATTCAGGCTGAATACAGATAAGTACAGACCAGCAACAGCAACTATTATAGCTGGAAAAGGTACTCATTCCATGGTTTCATTTAAGAGACATGTGGGGCTGGGAACCAGCAGTTAGCTTAATGGCTATGTCGCTGAACTCCCACGTAGTTGACCGTGGTTCACATCCCGGACCTGGTGGCTTAAAACTCACACTGGGCACGTGTGCGTATGTGCCCAAGATCCCGAGAGGAGAATGGAGGAGAAGGGATTGCGGCGTGACCATCCTCCCTGGGGGGTGATTTCTCGCTTTCTGTCTCTCTGTCTCTCTCTGTCTGTCTGCCAAGCGCACGCACCCTATAGTGAAAATCTCTCCAAAAAAAAAAAAAAAGAGACATGTGGGGCAGACTCTGACCTGATGATTATATGATTATGATTAGGGGAGCTGGGTACTACATGGCTGATTGTGCAGTTTGAATCCTGGACCCAGAGGCTTGAAAAACACACCAGATGTTTGTGCATATGTGCTGCATGTATATCCAAAATCCTGATGAGATGGAGAAATGGAGAAGAGAAGACTGCCATGTGACTATTCCCCATGGGGGTGCTTTCTCCTTGCCCTGTCTCTCCCTCTGCCCTATAGCAACAAAATTTTTAAAATAAGATATATAAAAGGGCATCTGAAGCCATGCCACTTCTGAATATGACTTATTGATACGTCTTTAACTAGATACAATAACTTTCTCCCTTCTGCCCTGACTCCCTCCTGCTCCACCCAGTACTGAGTTAAGATCTTGTTTTCAAGCATGTGCTATTAGAATGCACGTATTTTATCCTGGAGGCATAAATTTATAACCCATTGCTAAGCATGTAGTAATTGATCAGTTTAATTAGCTGGCTAACTCTGCTGAGCTTCCATTTCCATTTGAAAATTGGGGATAATAATAGTACTTACCTCACAGCATTGTTTGCAAAATATATAAAATAATACATATAATGTGTCTGCTGCACACTATGTGCTCAACAGATGTTGGCTTGTTTTGTAGTTGCTGCTGCTGTTGTCTGTTAAGTGATAAGATGTCAGGCTCATGCTTATGACCCTAAATTTAAAACACAGAATTAACTGGGAGGGTAAGTTCTGTAATGTGGGCAGGCGCCTCCCTGAGAAAAACCACACAGGAGTAGGGACCATGGGAAATGGAGACAGACGCAAACTGAGGGACCTTGTGCCCGTCTTCCATTACTTTACTTCTGAACAAAAGTATCCTCTTCAATACTAGTATAGCCTCTGAGAAGGGAAAAGGAAAATAAGCCCTTCACATTTTATTAAATGGTTCACAGGCCATTTTTTTTTCTCTTCTAAGTAGAACCAGACTGCATGATTTAAATGCTCCTAATAAAAGATTTTCCCAGCTCTGTTAATTAGTGTCAATTGCAATGGTAGTTTCTGTTTCAAATCCATTCTTGTTCATCACTTTACCCTTACATGATTCTAGAAAAGGCTGCAGCAGGTAGCCTCTAATAACACTCGCCAGGCAAAATGGTTTGAATGAGCTTCTCCATTGAGGTTTGTTTATTAATCTGATGTGGAAAAATGACACAAAAAAAGTACGCCAAAAGCATGCACTGAGAAACCTGATCTAAAACTGTCAAGGTAGAAGTGTGATGGGAAATAGAAATTTGGCTAATGTGTGTGTGCTGGCATCTCATAGCAAATACCAAGGTCTCCGGCTGGAATTCCAGTTATGCCTGGATAATAGAAATACCTAGTACTAATGTTACTTATCTGCACTCATTTTATCCAAGCCGTAATTATGGATCTCCCACTTAGGATTCAGCTGTTGTTTCACTGGAAAGACAGACATCAAAATAAATAATAATGATATCTATATATAGTATTCATATATATGGATCTATGGCATATTAATATATATCATGGTACTGTGTAAAAAATACCAAAGGGACAAGTAAAGATGAGATTGGCAGCTGCCTGATTCAGATGCAGGGAGGGAAGTCAAGCAAGACTCTGGTCTTTTTTTTTTTTTTTTTTTTTGGAGAGGTTTTTGCTGTAGGGCGAGTGTGCTTACTAGACAGACAGAGACAGACAGAGAGATAGAAAGCGAGAAATCACCCCCCAGGGGGAATGGCCATGCCACAATCCCTTCTCCTCCATTCTCCTCTTGGGATCTTGGGCACACACATACACGTGCCTGGAATGAGTTCAAGCCACTGGGTCCGGGACCCAAACCATGGTCGACCACGTGGGAGTCCAGCAACAGTCCCAGGAAGGCTATGTTCTAAAATGAAGTACAGAATTCAGAGCTGAGGGGTATGTTGGAGTTAGCCAAAGAATGTTCAGGGAAAATAGCTTCATGAAGCAGAAGCCAAGTTCACTGTGAGTGCCTATAGATTTTAGAGCCAGGTTTTGCCATATAATAGGAGCTCAGTAAATGCTGGATGCATGAATGGATAGATGGATGGATAAAGATCTGTACCTTGATTCTCTTAACACAAAGAAGCACTGCAAGAAATCCAGCAATTGTTGGAAAACAGCTCAGAATTTAAGGTCCTGATCCTGTCTTTGGATGTAGGACCTGATGAGATTTGGTAACCATAAGGTGAGATGAGGTGGGTCAAGACAACTTCAGGCCCTTCTTTATTTGCCAGAAGTCAAGGCTGTGAGTGATATAGAAATATGTGCATATAAATTATCTTCCAGAGTTCTCATCTTAGCTTAAACAAGAAGAAAAATGACCTGTGGCAGTTGCTATAAAGACAGGGAGCTGACATGTAAACTTTAAATTTCAGAGTAATGATATCCCTGCCCCAGTATTTATGTTACAGTCACATGTGGCCTCAGAATGAAAACCAAATGGCAAACAACTACAGTGCTTTCAAGACAACCAGTTCTGGCAAATAATTACAATCTTGGGCTCTGTAGCAGAACTGAATGAATACCACTTCCGTAAATCATGTGCCCTTGAGGAGTTCCATAGATCAACAAAGGTCTTCGGGGTTCTAGATTCAAGAGTACCTAGCAGATGGCACTGAAGATGAGTTACTTCCTTTATTGGGAGCTCGCTAGGCCAATTGCTTTACGGAGCAAAACTATCTGGATTTGAATCCTAGCTCTATTACGTGCCACACAGTGTGACCTTGGGAAAGTAACTCAACCTCTTGCCTCAGTTTCTACATCTGAGAAACAAGGATAGCCACAGCACCTGTGTAAGAGAACTGTTAGGAAGATTGAAAAAGTAACTTTAAAACCAGTACATGTGGATGTTACAGCAGTATTTGCCATTAGGAGGATGATTGTCAATTCTCCCTAAAAAGGTAAAGATCAGAGAAAGTAAGAAAGCTGCCCAAGAATCCCAAGTACAAAGAACAGAGCAGAGATTCAAACGCATGTTTGCATTTTTTCCACTCACTATTCTGTGTTTCCTCTAAGCACTGGCAAATGAGTATGTGTGAGGACAAGAAAACGATCAAGGCTTCTGGGTCCATTTTTCTAAGAAAAAAATTTACTAGTGATGATTACTCCCAAACCACCTTCCCCACTAACTTACAGTCCAACTCCTGTTCATCCTTAAATTCTCAGTTTAAATGTCATTTCTGCAGAGATGTCTCTACCCACTGCTCTGAGCCCCTAGTGTAGATCAGTTCTTTCTGACCAGTGTCCTTAAAGACACTGGATCTCTTTTGCTAACACAAATAACAAATATATTTAAATATTTGTTATGTAATTATTTGTTTCAATTTCCTATCTTTCTGGAAAATGTAAGCTTCATGAGGGTAGGGACTAGGCTTGTTTTAATTGCCTATTGGTCTTTGGAGCCAGTGCTTGGCACATAATAAGGATTCAATAAATGCTCGATGAATAAATAGATGAATGGATAGATAAATCGATGGAAGGATGAATAGAACTTTGGCCCAGGAATATCGTTGTTAGGGGCTGTGGATGTAAAAGTGAATGGATACTAAGGCACAACATAATGGCAGAAACACTGTGATTTTATTATCAGGAAAGGCAAAAGAGACCTTAAAGTCAAAATGTAAATAACCTCTTCTCTCCAAAATTAAAATAAGGTCATATGAAGTATTTCCTAAATATGACTTCTTTATTAGGCACATAAAAATTTGAATGTGTATATTTTGGTGAGGGATATCTACTTCGGTAATGTTTTATGAATATCAAACCAGTAAACCAATATATAGAGATTGTATGCCCAGAAATTAAATTATCTCAGTCCTCTGGAAAGAGTACAAGTATCTATATATTCTGATTTGGAGTTCAGAATTCTTATTTAATTTTCAGCCCATCTATCTATACCGATGGGTTTAAAGAATTTTCTAGTTAAATCACAATGGGTACCCACTGCATTAGCAGATAGAAGCAGCACTGATTTCATTTGAGCTAGAGCAGTTCTCTTAATGTTTACTTGCCTTGCCCCCCCCCCAACCTCTGAACAGGATTACTAAACAGCCCGTGAAGGAGGCTCTTAAGAACTTTCTTAGATTCTTTTTATTTTTTTTGGGGGGGGGGGAGGTTTTTGCTATAGGGTGCATGTGCTCTCCAGAAAGACAGAGAGAGACAGAGAGATAGAAAGCAAGAAATCACCCCCCAGGGGGATGGCCACGCCGCAATCCCTTCTCTTCGATTCTCCTCTTGTGATCTTTGGCATGCTCGCACACGCACCTGGCGTGAGTTTAAGCCATCGGGTCTGGGACTCAAACCTCAATCGGCTACATGGGAGTTCATCGAAATAGCCATTACACTAACTTCCAGTCCCAAGAACTTTTTTGAATTCTAATGAACCCTGTTTGCAAACATAGCTGGCCCAAGAATAGAATTGACCAATATCAACATTTGTGCTGAGGTTACAGTCAAAACAGGCCCTACTCTCACCAGGTCACAGCACAACCCCTTCATAAGAAAATACTGATACCTCTCAGGTAAATCCACCTCTCTTTAAGACACTCAATAAAGCCATTGGATTGTCATACTATTATACTTATTTTGACTGTAACACCAAAATATAATAGAAGTGAAGAAAGATAGTGAAAAAGAAAGAGCCAAACACTGTGGTCCTGTATCTTTCTTCTTGTGACTTGAGTATTTCTGGGGTCAAAAAATTGTGGCACCACATATTCATAGTTAACTGTGACACGGCTACTGTATTTCCATATGAGGACTAAGTTTAAGAAAAACACCCATGAATATATATCTGTTGGTCTTTATACTTTATTTTAAAAGTTCACTGTTTATCAAGCTCAAATAAGAGACACTTGTGGCCTTGTGAAACATATGCCAGCCAATTTCTTTCAGTGGATGTCATCCATTGACTCGCTCTAGGAAACAGTACTGAGCCCACACTATCCCACTCTACACTCACTCTGGAAAGTCTTCACATTTCCTTTGCTCATGGTACTATACATTCACTGTGTGCCTGCCAAGTGCACACAGTGCCTGCCAATAGCAGGGAGGAAGAGTCAAGAGCCTGCCTTCAAGCAGGCTCTTGAAAAATTGTCTTTTTCAATAAACAATCAGAATCAGAGAATTATACGTAGTGATGACAACTATTAAGAAACTAAATAGAGTGCTAAGATAGATCATGACAGTATCTAGGAACTAAAATAGGGAAAAAAAAAAAACTTTGGAAAGAACCTATCAATATAACAATTAAAAGTGATTAGTGGAGCCAGCAGGTGGCATGGTGGTTAAGGCACTGGACTCCCATGTGGTCAGCTATGATTCCATTCCTAAACCCAGCAGGGTAAAACTTACACTGGGCATGTGTGCATGCATACCCAAAATCCCAAGAGGAGAATGGAGGAGAAGGGAATGTGGCATGGCCATCCCCCCCAGGGGTGATTTCTTGCTTTCTATATCTCCAGCAAGTGTACATGCCCCATAGCAAAAATCTCTCTCAAAAAAAAAAAAAAGTATGATGAGAATCAAAGAAACAACCTTTACAGGCATTATCCAACTCCTCAACTGCAAATGAGCTACAGGCTCAGGATGGTCCTTAAACCTGAGGACTTAGGACGAAGCACAGAAACCACATTTCAAATCCATCAACTATCCCTTTTCTTTTTCAAACTGCTGCTCAGTATAATATCTGCAGTATCACTATGTTGATTTTACCATATCTGTCAATCTGTTCATACACATTGTCATATAGATAACAAGTTATAGGACACATAAAAGGGAAACAAAAAAACACATTAATTTTGCTAAAAAAATAAAAGGCCAACCCATGTGTGGTGGTTAATGTGGCTGGATTACACATGGCCAACTGTGCAGTTTTAAGTCCTGACCCAGCAGCTTGGGAAACACACAGGTACAGGTGTGTGCGTGTGTGCCCAAAATCCCATAAAGGAGAGATAGAGAGAGAGATAGAGAGAGAGAGAGAGAGGAGAAAGGATTGCAACAAGACTGCACTGTATGGGGGTTGCTTCCTTACTTTAATTCCCTCTTTCTCCCTCCTCTACCCCCCACAAGTACACGCACCCTCTAACAAAACAAAAAAGAAAAAAACAAAACAAACAAAGCAAAAACAATGGAGTCAGGGATTGCAGAGTCATATAATTTAGAATAAATGAATATCATTCAGAATGCCTAGCTAGTAAGAGCTTTATAAACAAAACGGCTCTTTGGCAGGTTTGGAGGGAGTGAGGGAATGGTATTGATAAGCAAATATAGAAATAGAGGACAGCTGATGCATTTCAGAAAGGAGAAGAGTACAAAAGCTGTCTCATTTATCTTTCTGCATTTGTTCATTCTTCCATTATTGTTTCATCACTGCTTTAAATGGTTTCCAAACATTATTTCATTTAGTCCTTAAAATAATCAATAAGTAATAAGTCTATTATTGCCCCCATTTATTTTAGGTTGGGTTACTTAAAAGTAGAGTCTATGGCAGAAATTCAGGTGTGTGTGGTGTATCTGGATAAGGCCCAGACTAGAGTGAGGAGAGTAAAGCACCTAAAGCCACAAAGTTTCAGGAGACACCTTCTCTCTATAGGGGTTGTGCAATTTGCTTGAACTGACAGTCAGTGTCCTCTTACATATTGTGCAAAGTGCTTCACTCTCCTTACCCTGTCTGGATCCTGGAGTGAACTCTTTAGGACAAACCTATAATAGAAGTGAAGAAAGATAGTGAAAATGAAAGAGCCAATCAACACTATGGTCCTGGGGCCAGCCGCTGTGGCTCAGTGGTAATGCAATGCTTTGTAATGTTGTACCCACATGGGAAGGTCCTAGGTCCATGACCCTGGGCCACCTGTTACATGCTGGGTGAGCTTGCATGTACCTGTGATCTGAGTTGGCTGAGGTTGGGGGTGGATCACATGAGGACTCCTTTGAGGGTGCCTGACTCACTCACTCACTCTCTCTCTCTCTCTCTCTCTCTCTCACACACAGAAAATAAGTAAATAAACATTTAAAAAGGCAAAGGTTTGACTTGGTCTGATTCATAGTGGTAAGTAGAGTTCTGGAACATAAATTGCACAATGGTGCAAAGGATTTTGGATCCCCACATCATCAAGCCATTGGCTGTCCATGAAAAGAGCACAGGTATAAGCTGTCAACTGCAGAGCTCACAGCAGCTAGGGGCTGGGTATGCTGGTGGTGAAAGGAGTCTTGATAAGGTACTAATTGCATCTATTCCATCATTTCAAAAAATAATTTAATGATTATGGAGGCAGCTAGTGTTGAGCCACCAACATGATCAAAGATCATGGGGTTGAGAAGAGATATTCACAGTCAGCTCTGGCTCGAACACATCATCACTCTGAAGGTTTAGCATCTTAGCCAGAGATGGGGGAGGAAACAGAATGCCATCTTAGGTAGTCTTACTCCACACATTAAGTGTATCCATAGTGCTATACAGCAGGGAATCAAGAAACTTTTTTCTGTAAAAGGCAAATTAGTAAATATTTTTTGTTTGTTTTGTGATATCTGTTGCAACTGCTCAGTTCTACTACTATAGCATGAAAGGACCATAGACAATACGTAAAAGAACAGCATGACGTGTTCCAGTTCAACTCTATTTACAAAACGGGGAGCAAGTCAGATTTAGCCAATAGATTGCATTTTGCAAATATTTGCTACAGATGCTATTTAATTATTTTTATACTAAATAACATCTGCTATTTAATTATAGAGCCAGGCCAACATTAAAGTGTGGCAAGAGAGGTGCCCAGGACTCTAAATTTAAGGAAAAACTTCCATAATTATGAGAGTGAGTGCTTCTCATACTTTACTTTGAACTTGGCCCTGTTATTGAGTCACCTGAATCAAATTTACAGATGTATTCATCAAGGTTCAGTTCTAAAGTGAAGCACTTGAGCAAGAAAGGTTTTAACCCATGGTATTAAGAGTTTACAGAACTGTTGGAAGGGTTAAAGAAGCAACCAATGCAAGGTTGCATTGCACCACCCAGACAGAATAGCCTACTGGGAAAGCCTCTCATCTGCTTCACTTAACACTGTGAAGAGTCTTGAAGCTGCCCATGGACTCCTGAGTTCAAAAGCACAGTGACATAGACAAGATCTAGGTTGAAGGCAACCACTGCTATCACATCAGGAAGTTAGTGAACAGCACAAGAACACCACCCATCAAATGTCACATGTATGCACTTGTGTGAACCTAATTTTCTTCCAGAAACTTAGCTGCAAGAGAGTCAGAGAATTGCAGATTTTAGCTATCCAACTGGTAACATTAGAAGAAAGGCAAAATGTACTGTAAGTGACAAATGTGCACATTCATCATAGTGGCATCCTAAAAATATCTGCCCAGTAGGTATGAGACTCTCATGTGTCAAGTCCAGTTCCAACTAGAGGCTCCTCCTAGTTAAAGGGACACCATTTATTCCCCTTCTCTCCCAGTCCCATCACATGCATATGATGATATAGGTGATAGACATAAGTTTACAGCTGAGGGCTGGAAGAGAATCATGGGAGATACAGAGAAGATTGCAATAAAGAGAGAAAAAAATTGGGTCTAGGAATTCAGGAATGATGGTAGCCAGCAGAAGGAATAAAATTAGAAGCCTTGTAGGACAATAGATGGCTGGCATTCACTAAGGGGTCAATGCAAAGGAAAAGCTGAGAATGTCTTATATGGGTCATTAGTCTTTAGGGAACCAGTGTCGTGGGACCACCATATCTATTACTAATGGAGAAATATGCTAGCATCATTCCCTGAGGTTGGAGATTTGTGAAATTAACAACTACTACACATGTTACAAATCCACAGTGCTTTACGAACTGTATTCATTACTTTTTCTATGGAAAGATAAGCTTTATGTGTCAATAGAAATTGAGCTTTTTAAAAAAATGTCTTCTATTCTGATATTTCATATACACAAGCATATAAGTTACAAATTATAAAATAAAACAAATACTCATAAATCTACTACCTAACTCAGGAACTATAGAGTTGAAGATGCCTGTGTGTGTCTTCCCCGACACTCCAACTTCTCCTCTTCATTCCCAAGACAGCATTATCCCAAAGTTTATGACTTTTATTTGCTTGCTTTAAAAAATAGTTTTATCACATAAATATACAATCCCAGATAATTTCAAGTTTGCACACCTCAATTTATTCCTAATTGATAGGCTTGCATTTTTTAAACAAATGTCTTTTAAAATCTATTTATCAGAATTAAATGAACAGAAGTCTTAGATATTTCCAAGAAGAATAGGAAAAAGAAAAGCAGATACCTTCCATGAATGGTTAATTCACCTTATAATTTAGCGAGTTTTCAGTTTTTAAAAGATAGTTTAATCATAAAATCCTTTACATGCTAGCCTACTAAAACAGTGGCTAATTTTGACTGTGTTTCACAATGGTGAGCCAGTCGCACAGTTAATGAAATTAGGCTTCCTTCATTTCTCTTGAATTCCCCCCACAAAGAAGAGCTGTAACGTACAAAATGCTGCATAAATATGTGGCTGGTTTTCAGAACTTGAGCCATCACTGATTTGTCACACTGCCTCTTAACAACATATTTGTATTTTGCAAAATGTATAATTTTTTTCAGCCCCCGAACAAATATATTTACATAACTGTGTCTAACGAGAAATTACATTTAACTTCTCAGAAATGACAATAACTAAAACCTGAACTGCCAATTCCACTTCATTAGTGTGGTAGAAATGCATTCCAAATGTTAATAAAAATTCCAACATGCTGATAAATTAGAGCTTCTAAGGAGCATGTGACACCTTGGTTAATATATTCAACCTCAATTATATTTCTCTTCAGCACCCTGTTATCTGGAACCTTTGCTGGCAATCAGAGGTGCTGTTTTTCAGCGGCCAATTTTCTAGATAATGTAGCTTATCAACACTGTGGGTAAACTTGCCAATGGAATCAGGCTGCACTGAGCCACACACACGCTAATTGCATCCCTTTTTTATGCATATTTACAGACTGTCACTTCAAAGAAATCAGTGGCCCATTGAGGCACCCAGTTAGCTGGAAGAATTGCCTCTTGCAAATGAAAATTAGCAAACAAGCGAGTGATAAATATGAAATGAACAAAGTATAAAAATACTGTTTTGTTCCGAAACTTCCTTGTCATCCCAATTTATACTCCCAAATAGAAGGAGTTTTGAACATAGGATTTGCCTTTTGTTTCAAACGAAGACAGAAAGAATTCTTCCTTAAACCCACTAACTAGGTAAAAGCCTATTAGCTTTTTCCTCTTCTCCCACGCCACCCCCACCCCAAATTTCTATTCACATAAACAGGTTATTAAATCCTGTATTAGATTTGCTTTGGAGTTTGAATAGACAAATGACATGTTAACACTTCAGAAACAATTAACCCTGGGAACTTAATTAAGTTCTTCTGAGTTTAAGGAAGCACATTTCAAAATAATGTTTCTAAACTCTCTGAGTTTGCTCAAGAATAGCAATGCTTTCCTTTTTCTAAAGTATTCCTAAGTTCTACTTAGCAGCAGAAAGCTTTGCCTACTATAAATGGATAAAGGTTATGGTGTTATGAGCCTGCTATAGTATGACTATCTAAGAGTGAGCATAAAAAAAGCCAGCTAACAAAAAGTAACAATAACATTTTCCAAAAACTCTAAACTCTGGGCATGTATAAAAGAGAAGATGGTTTCATAACTATGTCCTAGGAGCCTGGCATAATCAAATAAACTGAGATACAAACTGTATGTTTGTCTGAAATCTTTTCCCTTGCTTTTTAGAGCAACATTTTGAAATCTCTCAACACTACAACAATGTTTTTAAGGCAATATTAGATTTTGGAAAACATGTCACTTTAATATAAGCAGGCCATTTTAATATAATTTAAAATAAACTACATACCAATTAAACTGTAAATACTTTTAAAGGTCGTATGCCAAAATGAGCAATTTTGGGGCAAAACTCAACAAATAAATGGCACTTAAAGTCTTAGCTTACAGCTGAGGTTCAGTGATACTTTATTTGGTTTGGAGTACTATGCATCATTCCCGCTGTATATCACAGTTTCAACAGATTCCTAAATCCTCCATCACTAACATTAGACATACATTGTCATTTGAGAGTTTTTGTTTTGTTTTGTCTTGGTTTACAGCACATGCACAACAACATAAATATTGATATGAAGACTGGGAAACACTGCTATTTTAAGAAACACACTACACCTACATGCCGACTGCTCATTTCTTCCATGAGAAAAGCAGGGTTCTTTAGTCAATTAGTGCTCATCTGTGTGCACCAATTTAGACAATTGTTTTATATCACTTTCCAAATTGCAATGTAATTGTGTGTTTACTTGTCTGTCTTCCTGCCCAGACGGGGAACTCCTTGAAGACAGGAATCTAGTTTTCTGGAAAGATGAATCAGACACAGACTCCACTATCACAGGGTTCCAGGTCTGGAGGGGTGAAGACACTGACACAGCTATCACATACCAGGGAAAGGAACAAAGAGCTAAAGGCACAAAGAAGGGACTGGTTTATCCTGCCTAGGGGGATTAGAAAAGAAATCACACAGTAGAGGACATTGGACCCAGACCTTAAAGATAAGTAAGATCTTTCCCCCATAGGGAAAGGTATTTCAGACAGATCGAACTACGCAAGCAAAACAGAAGGTATGAGGGTAAATGGACCGTTTATGGCAGACAGATTTTCAGTGATCTGAAAGCTCGGGCTGTCTGTGTGTGGGGACATGTGCACAGGAGCATCCACACCAGAGAGAAGGCTATCTAAGTTCTCTATATGATTATGTCACCTTTACCTTCTGTACACTTTTACTCTGGGGAAGACCAAATGCATGGAAAGCTATGTGAATGCTTCAGGAATCTAAAAGTGCTCACAAAGGCTGGCTGATAGAAGTCCTGATTAAGAAAAGGGTAGAACGATTTTAATTTTTGAGGTTCATCTTTAATGCTATCAAATTATATAAATACATATTCACACAGCACATGTATAGGTTGTATCTACAAAACAGTATGACTGATTTCATAAGACACATAAGAAAATCTTACCTTACTAATCTATATGGGCACACTGAGAGATATGTCTCAATCATTCCTGAATCAAAGTAAATATTAATAAATTTCTCTGTGTCCTAAAGGGGCTAACTGAAATTTGGTTCAAGCTTTAGTCCTAAAAATGTCCAGAAAAAGACAGTAATTGCATCTAACATGGCAGAGCTTTTAATGGTTTACCTAAAAATTTATTTAAATGTTTTTTTAACATAGAAAAAGCTTTTGAGAATGTAAAAATAAACAAAAGAGTTACATAATACCAAAACTACTCAGTTGTTTACAGAAATTTTTTTTTCAATATCATTATTCACTGTGTCTTAGCTATCTTATTATATAGATAATACTTCTACAAAATAAAAGGCAAAATAACAATAATAGTAATATAGTAGCAGCTAATAATTTCAGTCTGCTCACTATCTGCCAGAGAGGGATGCGCAGACTTCCTAACAAATTAACATTTAATTTTTTCAACATTCCTATGAAGTAGGTATTTTTAGCCTTTTTTTTATATATATATAAAAAGAAACTGAGCTAATTCCTTTTGGCTCAGGTTGTAGGCTAGTTAATGGCAGAGGTAGGATTTCAATATGGGTCACACCTTTCACGGCAGTAACCACGATAACATGCTGCCTCTTTCTAAATAACAGTAGACTATTTTTCTTTCTTTTTTTTTTAATGAACTTGGCTGAATTCCATTTGGAGATAAAAAAAAAAAAAAGATCAAGAGAGAAAGAGAAGAACAAAGAGAGAAAGAGAACAGAGTAGAAAAAGAGGAAAAACAGAAAAAGAGATGGAAGTGTAAAAAAAGAGGGCAGAAAAAGAGAGAAGAGAAAATAAGAGTTGAAAGAAGGAAGAAAGAGAAAAGAGAGTGGAGAAAGGGAGAGAGAGGACAGAGACAGACGTAGAGAGAGACAAATTTTGCTGACTCTCCTGTAGCTCTCACGGTTTTTCATTCTCCACATTTTGTTACTCTTACCCCCTGGTCTAGCTTACTGCACGCTGTGTTACTCCTATCCCCTGGTCTAGCTTACTGCACGCTGTGTTACTCCTATCCCCTGGTCTAGCTTACTGCACGCTGTGTTACTCTTATCGCCTGGTCTATCTTACTGATAGACTATAAGATCCCTGAGGACAGGAACTAAATCTGTCTTGGTCACTACTTGGTCATGCGCAATGGCTACCACAAAACCAGCACATGTGGGTACTCCATACAAGAAATAGAACAATACATTTTCTTTTTCTGCACGACTTGAATATTTTTAGTTTTCAGTTTGTTGTCAGGTTCTATATGGCCTCAAAAAAAAAAAAATGCCAAAGCTTAAGACTACATAGATAGAATAATTTCATCACACGGTACCTATACATTTGCAATAGCAAAATGCTTAGGTCTGTATCATGTCCCTGGGCTGTTGCCATTGCTATAAGCCTCATCAGGTCAACTGCTGCAGTCCTATACTCAAATGCTGTCCTAGATTTTTTGTTCCTTTTCAACTGGACACTAGGTAGACCTGAAGAGTAGAGTTCCTCTGCTTCTTCTAATCTTCCAAAATGAAATTCCCTGTGAGGCAATATGAGGATAACACCATAACCAGAAATTTCACCACCCTCAACATTTCACAGAGATCAAATCTCACTTTAGTCTTATTTTTAACCAAAACATTTACATTCAGCCCAATTAAGGATGATTTTCAATAGGGCTTTTGCCCCATTTCATACTGCCTGTCAAGAAATTATAAGTATTAATATATGAACATCTGCTCTACTTCACATTTGTAAAAATGCAATTTTTAATAAATGGAAATGACCTAGTGGTTAAAAGGCATGTTAAGGAATTGGCCCTTACATGCTGAGTTTGTTGTTTTGCCTAAGATTTATCAGACACCTGTTTTGTACTGAAACCCCTATTAAACGGTTTTATCCTCCCCCCCCTTTTCTGTTCTGTTTTATTTCCTTTTCTCCCTTCTTAAGCCTTTTGCTTTGGGGGCTAAAGTAGCAATTTGTATTTTTATTCTCAGATCTCTCCTTCTCTCAGTGGTCAGGAAAAGAACTTTTCTTTGTGTTAGAATTATTCATGACTCACAGAATGAAAAGAGAGCACAAAATAAATGCCAGCTCAGAGATGGAAAACACACACACATACCCCACAAACGTGTTGTTTGAAGAGGATGGCTTTGGAAAGTCCTCTGAGCTCAGGACAGAAAAAAACAGAACTGGAACTAACTTATGAGCAAGAAGTCAAGCTAGGAGCCCAAGCAAAACAAAACGTCCTGAACACTGATTATATTTTCATTTCAAGAAGAACACCTCAGTCTTCCTGGTTTTTTTGTTTTTGGTGTTTTTTTTTTTTTTTTCCTGGGTTGTTTTGATCTGGCAGTTTATTTGGAGTTCTGCTAAACCCAGAGAAAACCTTTTGTTAAAGAAAACTTTTAACAAAATCTAAAAATGTAAGGGGTTTACTTAATACCTAAAGGTTGAGAAAAGAGAATGAGAGAGAGAAGGAGAGACACACATGAGTGCTATGCTTGAAAGTTTAAAAAATTGGTAAAATGTAATTTGTTCTGAATATTTTTGACACAAGTCACCCTATAATTGCCATTTCTGCAAGGTGTCTCAATTACATTAGTACAGTGTGGCTGTTTAAATGCCTATGCATTTGTCTGAAGAAGAAAAAAGCCACAACATTGTCTATTAAGTGTCAGAAAGCCTTTTCTTTAACTACAGAGGGCTTGGACAGAACTCAGGAAATATTTCAGCTGGAAAAGAAATGTTAAAAGCTACCCTTCAAGCTATTGGAAAACCTATTATCAAATGTTAAAACCTTTAAAAAAAAATAAAAAAAAAATACTATGAGTGTCCCAGCATGATTATGTATCTTTGTTTAGCAAAGGGTGATCACAATTGATAACCAAAGACAGTGGATGCAATGGAACTGCTAATTAGGAATCACGATGCTTAAATGAAGAAACTCAGGGAGAACAGGTATCTGATTGCGTATGCTCTCTCGATGCCAGCACATGGACTTACAGAAGATGCAGTGAATGCTTCTCTTCATCCTGTCTCTAATGATGTCAGAACTTTGGGTGCTACTAGCTGTCACTGTAAGAACCTAAAGAAACACACACACACACACACACACCAGCATAACTTTCCTTCAGAAGAAAACACTGTCTGGAAAAATATACACAGTGTATATGCATATGCAGACAACCTTTCACTATTTCTCTCGGTTCATAGGACATAATGAGAATTAATTAGCACATTCCTAAATCATTAGCCCCAATTTCCTCTCTAATGTGTGCATCTACGCATAACTGAAGATTTCGTAAAGAAAGGAGACAGAAAACAGAAAGCTGGGGTCAGAGGCAGATGCACAGATGCACGGATAAATGGATGTACTGTGAGTGTGCTTCTTTGTGATGAATAATTACAAATGATTTTAATTCAACCCCTTCACTAGGAGCTATCCTTTTTTTTTTTTTTCCTGTTCTAAATACGGTACCTACAAGTCCCCCAAATTCATTTCTTGTAGACTTTGAAGATTTAAAAATTTCTCCAAAATGCCACATGTCAGTCAAAAAAGAAAATGATTGGCTTTTAAAATTATAATTTAAAGCACATTCACTAAAGGGTATGTTTTCATTAATATTTAACCCATTTTAAGCTCATGTGTCTGGGGCTTTGGGGAACATACTGAAAACTTGGATTTCTACCTCTGTATTCTTCTGCAAAACAAGAGCTACAAAGTACAAAAAAAAAAAAAAAAAAAAAAGAAAGAAAGAAAGCTCAAAATTACAATAAAGAGTAAGGACCCCATGTTAACATAAAACCATGCCCTTCAGTACATACCTCACTACAGTGTTAACTGTTCATTTGTTTCAAATATACAGAAAAATCAAGAACCTACACCTGTGAAAATGTGTAAAAATTAAATCTAACATTTAATTCATGTATGGGAACTTCATCTTTGTAATGGAATCATTTTATATTCTCTAAAGGGAATCATTTTCTATAGACAAATGCAACCTTTCTGTACTATGAAAAACCACTCTCAATATCATGGTAATAGTCCATTAAAACAAACTACTATATTTTAGAAGAGTAGGTTATTTGGCAAGGTACTCCCAAGCATGACTATACCATACAACATAATGATTGATTGTATTTTCCTTTTGTTTTATGCCAGCATTTAAAACACTCACTCACACACACACACACACACACACACACACACACACACGGCTTCACAAATCTATAGGTGATATAATGTAACAGAACTATACTAAACAATAATGAGCATCTAAAATCTGATGAAATACACATAAGTTCTATAGTCGGTTTAACAGTATTTTGTCAACACCAATTCCTGTTTTTGACATGTACTATAGTTATGCCAAATGTAACCATTGGGAGAAGCCAGCCGAGGGGTATATAGTACCTGTGTACTATTTCACAATGTCTTAGGAGACTACAATCACTTAAAAATAAAAGATTTTTAAAAAAGAATTATCTCTATATGACTTTTATCAAGTCTGATTTCCCAGGCATGATGGGCTTTCACACTACAAGGAATAGAATAGATTCTAAAATTCAGATTTACAACTTTTGTAGAAATTTCCAAAAGGTTCAGAAATACACTGCATTGACTCAGATTGAGGGAAATCTGATAAAAGTATTATCTTCTAAGTCCTGACAAAGACCAGGTCTCTGATTTTCTCTAATAGCCTTCTAATTCCTTCCAGTCTCTTGACCCACCCACTGTTCAACAGAAAAAATGTCTCCCTTATGAATCACAGTGGTAAAGCTTAGTGGTTAAGAACCTATATTCAAATTCCTGCTCTGACACTATCTACGTGACCTTACTCGAGTTGCTGAACCTCTCAGAGCTCAGTTTGCTTATCTGTAAAACGGGAATGGGGCTGTTGTGAGGATTAAGCAACGTCATGGGTATAAAGCCCTAAACACAACACCTGGCACCTGACAAGCATTGTCAGCTGTGACCTAAGGTAGCACGTCACACATAATTGTGCTATAGCACATGAGTGATGTGGCAGGGGAATGGGATCCAGAGTCACACAGAGCTTAAGGCTCGTCCCTACCCTTGCTGATTACATGATCTAACCTGTTCCCAAGGCACAGTTCCCATGCCTGTAAAGGAGGATCATGATGCAGCACATGGCCTGCGTAAGTGGCAGCACTAGGCTGTGTCATGTGTGTCGTGCTTTTCACGGTACAAATATTCATTGTAACTCTATGCTTGCTGCAGTATGAGACCCTAAAAGGCAAATGTCTGGTATTATTCCATTATTCTATCTCTTGGTCAGGGCTGACAAAATAGGTGCTCCACAAATGTTTGCAGAATTGTCATTTTTCTGAAAAAGTTTATCCATTTATTTCTTCCATGAGCAAGAGAGAGAAAGAGAATGAGGAAGAGAGAGACAGACAGCATCCTCATCAGGGTCTTCACATGGTGATCCACCCCCAACCTCACCCAGCCCTGCATCAGGGGTATGTGTGTGTCTGATGTACTCAGAGAGGTTTCCAGACATGAACCCAGAATCATCCCAGAAGCATCATGTGAGTCAGCCTCACAGAGCATCACTACTCACCACCATCTATCCACAAATTTATCATTTTTTTAAAAAGGTAATGATTGAAAAATAAAACATTAAAATCAACAACTTGAACTGTATCACAAAGGGCCACAGGAAAGAAAATGGCATTACGAAACCACTGTTCCTGCGAAAAATTTTTCTTTTTATATTATGATTATGGTCATTCTTCTCGCTTTTGAGACTCTGAATTTATAACGGTAACCCTCCAGGGGAGTTATACCCAAGTACTGGGTTCTTAACCTTAGTAGCCATCCTCCCACACCCTTTGCTATGAAAACCCAGGTACGAGGGCCGCTAAGTAGGTACAAGTTAGACCCAGGAAGAATATCCCAAATCAATAGTAATACCTCACCCCGTTTCAACACATTCCAAGGTGCTTTTGGTTAAATAATACACTTGGAAATGTCACAAATGCCCAGTGTAATAGCCTTAGCTGCTACAGTTCTCTATAGCATCACTTATTCCTGTGCTCTCCCGTCAGCATTATAAAAAGGCCTCACCATAATCCTGAAGCCATTTAGAGGACTGGAACATCGCATTCAGGAAATAGCGAGCTTTCTCTCCGAAGTACTTATTGACTGTGACTTGAGAAACCCTCATACAGATAAATCTACCACCACAATAATTCAATATTTTTTCTCCAAAACAAAACCATTAGCATTTTATTAGGAGAAATATTTCATCTTTCACTCTCTCTATTTAAACACGCCACAGATGTAGCACTCCGTGTGGGTTGTCAGAAAGTCAAAGAATATAATTTCTTGATTAATTGCCATACACAGGATCCAAGTTATGTACAATTTTGGTAGTTAACCTCACCACCTCGCATAAGCAGTTACTGCTAAACCTTCCAAATAAGCACATTTATGATAAATCACTTGGAGCTATTTAAGTGGATCAGGCCTTAAGTTATTCCTTGGGATAGATCATGTCATTTTCAATGTGCATGAACTACAGGAGAGAAATTCCACTGTAAACCTCTGCTGTGGTATCTTCGTTTCCCTCGCGTGCATCAGGGAGTCTCAGTCAATATTTCTTATCTTATTTTTAAATATCTTGTGGTCTCAGAAATGGTTGGTGATTCAGAAATTACATCAAGAGTCTAAAGATAGACTATGGGCTTATGACTTCAATAAACGCAGCAGTTCTCTAACAGGAAAAGAAAATGCCTGTTGGTTTTAAGACTATTGGGAATCAAAGAGCTATTCTTAGCTTGGCCAGTTAGAGTCTATCTCTCCAAAAGCAGGTTACCACCTCTTCTCAACCGTTCATCACTTAACTGGGAGCATGAATATAAATCACAAGGACTCATATATTTATAAAGTGCTGAATTCTCAGCTATGGATATCTCTTTATAAACTTTTTCCTTTCACCGAAAATTGTTCTGTGACGATTTCCATACTGGTTATTTCACCAATGAGTAAATGATCTGCACATAGAGTACAATAGAGACGAGAGCAGCGAAGGCATGGAAAAGAGCAGGTCTGATATGCACCTGGTGGGTGCTCCTTTATGCCACCTACTTCAACAAGTTATCAATCTCACATTTTTATAATGCCATCTCCAGCATAAAAATTCTTTGCAGGTGACCCTGTAATCCCAACGTACTCCTCTCTTCCCAGAACAGGGACAACTATAAAAAGCATCTCATTTCCAACAGGATGAATCCACCAATACATAAATGGTAAGTAACTGGCATCTCTCACCCTAAAGACCAATGCAAACTCAGATAGCTCCTTGGTTTCCCTCACAGATTATCTTCTCTAGCACTTCGATCTCTAAAAGTGAAATTTATTGGGGATTTAGTCAGACTGCTTCTTTAGTTCTAAGTATTGGGTGGGGGTGGGGGTGGTAGACAAGAGTTCTATCATAAATAACAGTAAACAAATCATGACTAAAGGAAAAACAACACCTCTTGATCCGCTTTTCTGGACTCTCCCACACCCTTCTAATTTCAGGTTAATATATATTCACTTCAAATTTTTAAAAATAGTTTATTTTTAATGTACTTTTAAATTTGCTAACTGTCCCATAATAAACACATACCACTTCTGTAACTTAAGTGTTCTTTATAATGAATTTGATAAAATGCTATATATACTTCTTCTTCTTTTAAAATAGAAAATACCATAAGGGAGTCTCCCCAAAGCCTGAGCCAAGTTTTGTTTGCCTTGGCTTTTTTGTTTGTTCTTCAGTTTTATATTTCCTTTTTCAGTGTCCCTGACCATGCATAGTCACTTCACTATTAGATAACAGTTCATTAAATAATTAACTATTAAAAAGTGTTTTACTGAATACATAAAAGGAAAATGAAAGGGGAGGGGGAACATGAAGAAAAATGTCCTCTAAGTTTTCCTACACATATCCTATAATTTTCCAGTTGGCTTAACCACTCAACATATTTAAATAACCAACCAACATATTTATTTAACATTCGGCAGATGGACATGATAGCAACATCATGATTTTCAGATGCACTTTTATAAGTGCGCTGTTTTCTTCGTGCCAGGATCACAACAGGTTCTTAAGGTAAAGCCGCCCTACCTGCTGTTTCTTCAATGTGGAAGCAACTCTCAACCTAAACATGTCCACTCAGATTAATTTAAATCCCTGACATTAAAGTGGAAATCAAATCATTCTCTTCAATCTATTTTTTACCCGCAGCATAAAAGAGACTATTTTACATGTTAATAGTAATCTGATGTGGTTGTATAAATCTGATATAAATATGATACTCTGTTTGGAAATGATGCTAATTTAGTTTAAAATGGAGATTACATTTCAACTTGTAAAAGAGCAGGATAGAATATTAGCATTCATGGCTGTTATATAATTTCCCTTTACACTACACAAGTGTTACTCAAAATCTTTTCTGAGCCTCTTTGTCCAAAGATTTCCCATTCTCCCTATAAGAAAAAGGACTTCTCTATTTAACTCTAACTTAAACAGGTGGTACAGACCCTTGAAAAAAGATTAACAACAACATTATAAATGCATTTTTGAAGAAACATTTAAAGTTACAATGTAATAAACTGAACAGAATGTCATAAGAATGTCAAACTGGGCACTGTAAAAATAAATGTTATTCCCAAGGAAAATAAAAAGTCTGCATATTTATGTAACATTCAGCAGATGGACGTGATATTAATATAGGGTTTTCAGTTGTACTTTTATAGCTACTAGATTTTCTTGCCTAACTTGGCAACCTGAGGCACCATTTGAGTTTTGGATTTGGACAATACTGCAACAGATGTCCAGACCAATAAAATAAATTCCTTAAGGGCTATGCTTAATTTGTGTAATTGATCAATTTTGGTTACATAGGCCTCAGCTCACCAGCATGTAACTGACTTCCACAAAAGCTTTGCAGTTGGGATTTAGTTCCATATGTTACAAGGTTTATGGACTATCTCTTTGATAACGCTGCAGGCAGAACCAGGCCTGTGGTGACACCTGTTGGCAACAGAGGTGGAAATAATAACGGATGGAGTGGACGCTTCTGGTGCTCGACTTAACCCCCGCACTGTGGACATTTGGGGTCAGTTCTCTAGGGAGGTCGTGCCATGCTCTGCAGGAGGGGTAGCAGCAGTGCTGGTCTGTACCCACAAGACGTGCCAGCAGCACCTTCCTCCAAAATAGTCCCCGTGAGAACAACATCCTTCCAGGTGAGAACTCACAACAGAGTGGGTTCTTCTGGAAAAGCAACACACTGAGAGGCTTAAGATTTATCACATGATTTTTTAAAAAACAACACATATGCTTTTCATGTCTTAAAGTTTTTCCATCTAAAAATAGCTTCACAGACAACACATGGAAACTTTGGCCCAACAGAAGGTATCCATAATACACGTGCCCGAACACCAGCTTCACGGCTGTACTCAAGCGGGTGGTAATTAAGACATGGATTCTGAAACCCAACTCTCAGTGTTCATCACTCACCTATTAAACTTGCCAGAGTTGCTATGTTAATTATCTCCCCGTATCCTTGATTTAGCATAATACGGCCTGCAGCCTGTGACAGAAATTAAAGGAAAGACCAGTGACCTCTTTTGTGATTGTGCTAATAACTACATGATAATAAATTAGTTTTCAATTTTCAGAAGACTTTACACGGTAAAAAAAAAAAAAAAAAAAAAAAAAGGGACTCTATTTTAATGAAAAAC
>NW_006160205.1:316460-320445 GCF_000334495.1 Tupaia belangeri chinensis
AAAAAATTATTTTTCAAGTTTTAGAAGACTTTTCACGGTAAAAAAAAAAAAAAAAAAAAAAAAAGGAGCATGCTTATGATATACAAACTTGATAGAAGATGGCTGATCAGTACCAATGTTGAGCCTTCTTTTTAAAATTAGTTCCCACTCAATGTAAACAGCAAATTTAAGCAAACTGAAATATTACCGGCCTGGCTCAGTACTTTGCTAAAGGTAAAAATGATGAGGAAAAATTATGTCGGTTTGTATTTTACACTGGATAGTTAAGCAATAAAAGCCCACTGGTATGACTTTTTTGAAGGTAGAAGAAACTTGGAGACACGTCGTCTACATACCATGCATACGTACACACACACACAAAAGTTTTCTCCAGTTAGACATATTGACTTGAAGAATTCCTACTAATATCAGGAGAAAAACATGTGAAGTGAAATGACTCATCCAATAGCAAAGAAGTGCCATGACTTCCTGGCATGTTTTGTGCCTTCCTTACATCTGCTCCTGCCTCTAACAGCTTTCTTCCCTTGGCGGGCAAAACACAAATAAGAATGTACAGGAAGCATGGCCCCACTCTGATGTACAATAATATTTAGCTAATTAGAAGAATTCTTCAGCTCATTACGCTAGGCAGTAGGAAGTAAGAAACTACATGAAAGCATGACACTCGCTAAGCCCTAGCATGGTGTCAAAGCGGAACTGGCATCACTTGCTCTCATCTCTTTACAGATCTGGTCGGATGGCAGTTTCATTCCTTTAAACGGAGTTTCGGCTTTCAGAGAGAACGATCCCTTGCACACTGCACCATCTTCTGGTCAAATGCTGAATTACAAATTCTTAATTAAAGTGTAAAGTCCCAGTTTTCTGAGAAGGATTGCCGATTTTGTACCTGATACAGCTTATCATTCCTGTTTTAAGACAGCACAATAGATAGATAAGTAGCACGGGACATTTCCCTTCTGATTAAATTAAAAGGCAGTGGAATTCTTTTTTAATACAGCTTTGTGCTTTGTTCAGTCTCAGTTTTTTTTTTATCCCACAAATAGCCTTGGAAAGCTATTTATGTTTAGCACTTAGCATCAGATCAAAAATAAGCTAACACATGATTCTGGCCCTCTGCAAGCTTACATCTAATAACACAATTATTAACTATAAAATGGATAAATTCTGAACAGCCTAGAAGGGCAGCCGGAATTTAGAGGAGAGATGTGAGGACTGTTTTGGAAAAACTTTGCTGTCGATGGTGAGCCTTGAACTCCTGAAAGACAATGCTGATGCTAATGATGCTTAAGGCATATCTGGCTCTATGCTGAACCCTTACAAACATTACCTTAGTTAATCCTCCAACCAACCACATTTTCAGCAAGGGAGTAGAAGAGGTTAAGATTCAAGTTCAGGTTAGACAGACTCCACATCTTATGCTCTGCTGTACCATCTGCCACGATAAGAACTTGATTCGCAGAAAGGATGACTAAGGGGTTTGGAAAGTAAGGGAATGCAGTCAGCAAAAGGATGGAGGTAGGACTGTCCAGTAGTAGTTCTAGAATTTCCCTGTAGGAGGGACATGTGTCTGGGGACAGGTGCTAAATGACTGACTTGTTTGAAGCTGTGTTGGTAGAGAGGCTCACAGATCCCACCTAGATAAAGTAAAGGGAATCAAGAGGAGGGGTTACAAGAAGGGCTGACCTTTCAAGACACCCACAGCTTCATCACACATCACATGTCCTCACTTGCATGGCACGGAAGAGCAAGGAGACTACCATGGGTACAGAGCAAAGTGGTTCAGAGGGCAATCATAAGAAGAAGAATTTGAAAAGTAGGTTGAAAAAAAAAGACAAAAATGGGGAACCAGCAGTTCGCATAATGGCTATGTCGCTGAACTCCCACGTAGTCAACCACAGTTCGCGTCCCGGACCCAGTGGCTTAAAACTCACGCCGGGCGCGTGTGCGTGCGTGCCCAAGATCCTGAGAGGAGAATGGAGGAGAAGGGACTGTGGCGTGACCATCCCCCCTGGGGGGTGATTTCTTGCTTTCTGTCTCTATATCGCTCTCTGTCTGTGTGGGGAGCGCACGCGCCCTATAGCGAAAACCTCTCCAAAAAAAAAAAAGACAAAAATGCAAAGTGGTAGGTTGGTCTGAAAATATATTTTGTGTCAAATAAGACCTTATTCACATGTTGTACAAGTTCATCTGTTCCCAGTATGTAGGATGAAGGGGAATAGTACAAACCAGTGTATAAAAGACTATCATATCAATTAAGATATTCGTCGAAGGAAAGGAAGGAGCAGGTGTGAGAAGCAGTGCAAAAAAAAAAAAAAAAAGTCAACAGGGCACAGTGCCTGAGCAGGTAGGAGGTGCCCTACAGAAGAGGCAGGAGACAAAGAACTTCCCAAGTGCTTCAGTTTTGTATTTTTTTAAATTGCCAGGTGGCAGATGGCCTTACCAGAGTAAGACAGTGAGAGAGAGGAAGAAAGTAACTCCTAATGGCCAACAGTCATTCCTCAGTCTCTTCTCTGTTTCTCCATCCTCTCAGAACTCTGGCACACATGCACACATACATGGAGTGTTTTTCAGGATGCCAGGGACAGAATTTGAACTGCTGTCAGCCATGTGGGATCTGGCTCCCTTAACCAGTAGGCTACAGGATTCACACCAATTTTTGTGTGTAAGAGCAGAATTACAGGTGGAAATAGGGAGACCAGGAATTGAAGTCAAATTTTCCAGAAGAAAAATGTAGATTTTAGGAGTCCTGTGTTCCTAAAGTTGTGGTCTGTCCAAAACAGAACATCCAATATGCAATGGGCACCAACAGTAACAGCTCATGTTGGACTGAGGTCAAGACTGGAGGTACAGTAGTGGAAGTCATTCACCCCAAACTGAGAGATGAAAACATGAGGGCAATAATGTTTCCAAGAGAAAATGAGGAAGCACAACAGCCAAGCCTCAACACTGTCATCCATGAGCCATTAGGAAGGGATGATGAGAGGAGCCAGGGACTGAGGCAGAGAGAGGGTATGAGAGACAGGAGAAATATTAAAATGGCCAAAGAGTATAATATCGAAGAGCTCATGGCTAATGGTGACTATTACAGAGCAGTCATGAAGAACATTTCAGAAATCTTTACATCTGACAAATATTTACTAAGTGCCTGCTATGTGCCTGGCACTGTTCTGGAACCCGTGGACAGAGCAGTGAGCAGAACAGAATCCACATCCTCTCAGAGATAACATTTTAAGGAGGCAAGGATGGGTGATAAACAAATTTGTATGTTAAATTGAACCACGTGAAACTGTCGATATTTGACTGTTTCTACCTACAACATGTGGTTTTATTTAATATAACACAGGTTCTGGTGAGTGTTCTGAAGACAAGAAAGCAGGGAAAGGGCATGTGGGGAAGGGGGCGTTCTTCTTAGAGAGAGTGGTTAGGGGTCTCCCTAATCTGCTGGTATTTGTACAGAAGCCTGAAGGAAGTGGGAAAAGTGTCATGAGGGGTTCTGAGCGCCTCAGGCAGAAGAAAAAGTAGATGCAGACTGTGAGGATGACTATGTGCTTAGAGATGAGGAGAAAAGGTTGTAGACTTTGCTGCTGGTGATCTTCGGGGAAGGTTTTGTCTGTAGAATGGTGAGGACTGAGATGAGGGATTGAAAACACTGCAGAGACCCGTGACCATCCCCCCTGGGGGGTGATTTCTTGCTTTCTGTCTCTATATCGCTCTCTGTCTGTGTGGGGAGCGCACGCGCCCTATAGCGAAAACCTCTCCAAAAAAAAAAAAGACAAAAATGCAAAGTGGTAGGTTGGTCTGAAAATATATTTTGTGTCAAATAAGACCTTATTCACATGTTGTACAAGTTCATCTGTTCCCAGTATGTAGGATGAAGGGGAATAGTACAAACCAGTGTATAAAAGACTATCATATCAATTAAGATATTCGTCGAAGGAAAGGAAGGAGCAGGTGTGAGAAGCAGTGCAAAAAAAAAAAAAAAAAG
>NW_006160205.1:320578-321997 GCF_000334495.1 Tupaia belangeri chinensis
CTTACCAGAGTAAGACAGTGAGAGAGAGGAAGAAAGTAACTCCTAATGGCCAACAGTCATTCCTCAGTCTCTTCTCTGTTTCTCCATCCTCTCAGAACTCTGGCACACATGCACACATACATGGAGTGTTTTTCAGGATGCCAGGGACAGAATTTGAACTGCTGTCAGCCATGTGGGATCTGGCTCCCTTAACCAGTAGGCTACAGGATTCACACCAATTTTTGTGTGTAAGAGCAGAATTACAGGTGGAAATAGGGAGACCAGGAATTGAAGTCAAATTTTCCAGAAGAAAAATGTAGATTTTAGGAGTCCTGTGTTCCTAAAGTTGTGGTCTGTCCAAAACAGAACATCCAATATGCAATGGGCACCAACAGTAACAGCTCATGTTGGACTGAGGTCAAGACTGGAGGTACAGTAGTGGAAGTCATTCACCCCAAACTGAGAGATGAAAACATGAGGGCAATAATGTTTCCAAGAGAAAATGAGGAAGCACAACAGCCAAGCCTCAACACTGTCATCCATGAGCCATTAGGAAGGGATGATGAGAGGAGCCAGGGACTGAGGCAGAGAGAGGGTATGAGAGACAGGAGAAATATTAAAATGGCCAAAGAGTATAATATCGAAGAGCTCATGGCTAATGGTGACTATTACAGAGCAGTCATGAAGAACATTTCAGAAATCTTTACATCTGACAAATATTTACTAAGTGCCTGCTATGTGCCTGGCACTGTTCTGGAACCCGTGGACAGAGCAGTGAGCAGAACAGAATCCACATCCTCTCAGAGATAACATTTTAAGGAGGCAAGGATGGGTGATAAACAAATTTGTATGTTAAATTGAACCACGTGAAACTGTCGATATTTGACTGTTTCTACCTACAACATGTGGTTTTATTTAATATAACACAGGTTCTGGTGAGTGTTCTGAAGACAAGAAAGCAGGGAAAGGGCATGTGGGGAAGGGGGCGTTCTTCTTAGAGAGAGTGGTTAGGGGTCTCCCTAATCTGCTGGTATTTGTACAGAAGCCTGAAGGAAGTGGGAAAAGTGTCATGAGGGGTTCTGAGCGCCTCAGGCAGAAGAAAAAGTAGATGCAGACTGTGAGGATGACTATGTGCTTAGAGATGAGGAGAAAAGGTTGTAGACTTTGCTGCTGGTGATCTTCGGGGAAGGTTTTGTCTGTAGAATGGTGAGGACTGAGATGAGGGATTGAAAACACTGCAGAGACCTAAAGCAGATATGGGATCTCAAAGAAAGTAGTAAGCAGCAGGTTTGTTCACTCATATCATCAATCATTCATTCATTCAACAAAATGATCAAGTCAAAGGACAAGGATCTGGGAGAGGTGGCATAATCAAGCAGAGATTTTGGAGGTTTGGGAGACCTGCACCTATCTACAGCATAAGAAAGTCAGGAGAGGGAA
>NW_006160205.1:322028-325085 GCF_000334495.1 Tupaia belangeri chinensis
GGGAGGGAAAGAAAGAGATGCTGCAGACATAAGGTATAATTGCAAGGCACAGGTGGGAAGAACATAGCCATCAGTAGAGGTAGAGGTAGAGGGAGCCAGCCTCCAAAAAGACTCCCTTCGGAGACTCATAAATAATGTAATTATAACCTAACACATGGACTGCAAACTCAAATGCAACACAAGTAAATCTGTGTGGTGGGCTAGCCGGGTGAAATTAACAGGGAGTGGTGGAGACTAAGGTGACCTATAGAGGTGATGCCCTAGCTGAAGGAGGCAGCTGAGCCTGCCACCATGCAAAAAATGAGAACCCAGCATCACCAGATGCTCTGATATTTCAAGACAAGCTAAAACGATGGGTTTCTATATGTAGTCTCTCGATGTGTGTGTTGTTAGAAATTTTAAAGAATTTTAAAACATTATGCAGGCCAAAGAAAACACATCTGTAGTCCAGATGGGGCCTGCGGGTTGCCAGTTTAGGACCTCTGGCTTAGAAGAAAGTTGCTAGCGTGGTCCCCAGACTCAGTCACAGCTCTGAACTCCTGGCTCACAGTCCCACTTACCTGCTAGACGGCCCCAGCTGGAGGGCCTGCCAGCATCTCAACCACAACATGCCCAAGCCCAAATTTCTTTTCTTTCCCCTGATTCCTCTTCCTGCCTTGCCTACTTCTCAAGAGTGGAGGCACTGCTGCCAAAGTCCTCACCTTTGGAACGGCCTTCCCTCTTCATCTTGTGGTCATGACCTCTGCGGTGTCCTGGTGTACAGTTTTGTTTGTTTCTCTTCTATCCTCATTCTCATGTACTCCAACTTCTCAAGGCTTTCAACCTGTACTACTGAGATCACCTCCACTTGCTCCCTGTTCCTCCCATCTTTCTACAATGCACTGCATTTTGGCCACCCACTTCAGTCCCAGGCCAGGACCCGGAAACAACTTTCCCCACTGCCTCTCAAGTACAAAGAACTTCAGCCGATTCTCATTTATGAGACTGCATGATGTGATCTTTCTAACTCAGTATTTCTTTCCAGCTGAATTTCCATTCCACGTCTGCACATTGTAAGCTTCCCCACTGTGAACTACCCAGTACCTCAAACTCAGCCGAAGTTTTTGTACATCTAGATCAGGGTTTCTCAATCTTGACACTGGTGACATTTGGGGGCAATTTTTTGTCATGGCTCTGCCCTGTGCATTGTAGGATACTGAGCAGTCTCCCTGGTCTCTTCCCACTTGATGCCAGTAGTATCTCCCTCCAAGTTGTAATACCAAAGAGAAAGAGAAGGAAACGTTTGAGCGCCCATACGTGACATTTACGTGGATTTGGGCTCTCCAAGTGTTCATCAGTAGATAGCAGAGAAGTCTGCTCAGAATGGGTGGAGTGGCCTAAGGTTTGTTGTTCTTGATTAAAAATTATTGTGGGCCCAGCCATAAAGGTGTGCACTGCAAAGACACTGTCCTCGTCAGGCTGGGACCACCTGGGAGGCCTAGGTTCAATTTTAGGTCCAACCTAAAGCCCCAGAGCAGAGATATGCATCTGTATTTCCAGTGATTCAGGAGCTTGCAGGAGGAGACTCATATTTACAGAGAGACCCTGTCCTTTAAAAACAATTTTATGAATTTTAGTGGTGATGACCACAGTCAGAGCACCCTGAAAACAGCACTACCTCTGGGAGGTTCTGCTACCCTGACTCCCCTTTTGTAGGAAGTTCTCTTGCTCTGGGCTCTCACAACACAGACTTCGTCATCATGGCTTGTTTAACTGTTGGTTTCCCCTCTAGGTTTCATACTCCATGAGGGCACAGACAGTGTGCCACCATCACAGCTATATCCCCTGTTCCTAGTACAGTGCCCAGCATACCGGGCACCCAGTATTTTGACAATGAATTATAAATCTCACATGAATAGAGTGATTTTTCCCAGGTCTAGTGCCCAGCAAATCTCAATTACCTTCCTTTAAGACATAGCTCGATATCCTCATAGATATCCCTGACTAATGCCAACTGACAACGGTCTTTTTTCCCCCCTATAAATCTATACAGTACTTTGCATTGCCTTGTTACTCATGATTTTTCATCTATCAAATCTTTATCACCAATAAAATTCAAGATCTTTATGAGCCTTCTACTTTTTTATGATTACCCTTAAGAATGAATACATAGTTGACAATTCTGAGTATTTGTAAGCCAAATGTATAAATGAATGTGTCACTTACTGAAACCATTTTAAAGACTTTCATTACTAAGGTGAACCTTGATCATTGTGATGGTTAATTTTATGTGCCAACATGACTGCAAATAACTAGTAAAACATCATTTCTGGGTGTTTGTGAGAGTGCTGATTGAAAGACATATAGATAAATACACATGCACACACACACACACATATATATATAAAGAGAGAGAGAGAGTTTCATTGGCTCTATTTCTCTGGATAACCCTGACTAATATGGTTACTAAATTTTAAATTGATGATCTCTATCTAAAATACTTACTAAATGTTGTCTTTCTGTATTATAAAATTATTTTCTATTGATTCAAGTTCAATTATTATTTATTTTACAACATGTCACTTTACAAATAATATAGACTAAAACCTTCTAGTCAGCATGTATTATTATTCTAATATCAGAAATGAGTTCCTTTTTAGAAGAAACAGAGAACAGATTTAGCCCAGGCTCAGGAACTAACTTGCTGTGAACTGAAGCAGGTCAACCAACCTCCCTAGTTTCCTCAATCTATAAAATGGGTACATTAATATTTGCCTACTGGCAAGAGTAGGAAGAGTTCATATCAGCTTAGGATTTCAAGTTCTATAGACCAGATTCAGATCTGTATTCTACTTCATGATATCTGTGTGACCTTAGGCAATTATGTAATCTATCTGCCTTGGTTTCTTCAATTATAAAATGGGAATAAAAATAGAACCTACCTATTGGGAGATTTAAGTGATGGTGTATACAGTCAGAGATGTTTCAAGGGCCTGATGAATATAGACCCTCTGGTATAGAGAAACAAATGAGACCAAGTAATTATATAACTTAGAACAAGGAGGAAGCTGGTAGTGC
>NW_006160205.1:325116-385570 GCF_000334495.1 Tupaia belangeri chinensis
CAATGCTCTGCAATGCTGGACTGCTGTTGGCATCCATGACTTCCCTGTACACACTACACTTATAGGCATGACTGTGACTCAGTCTGGCTGAGGCTAGGTATGGATCAGTGTAAAGACCATATTGGGGGATGCCCCTCTCTTTCTCTGTTTTTCTCTCATGGAAGAAAAAAATAAAAACATTCTTTAAAAAAAATTTTTTTATTAAGAATAGTTTCTAAGGGGCTAGCCAGCATCATGGCAGTCACAGCAGCTGGATCCCACATGATTGGTTTGAGTCCCAGCCCCGGCAGCTTGGAAAAAGTGCATGTACACATATATCCAGAATCCCAAGAGGAGAATGAAGGAGAAGGGACTGTGGTATGGCCATCCTACCTGAGTGGAGGTGCTTTCTCACCGATGCCTGCCCCCACCATCTCTCTCTGATGAGAGCATGTACCCGATAGCAAAATGAAACAAAAAAAAAAAAGAATATGTTCTGGGAATGACTCATTTCATAATTGCAATTATGGGAAAGTTAAATGAGAACAGTTTCAATTGCCTAATAGCCATTTAAACAAAATTCTTACTTCTCCTTAGTCTTAAGGCGACAAAGTCAGCTCAGAGTTTTTATGGACTGAGACTAGCACTAGGCCCAGGTCACGCATTAGACTTCAAAGTGTATAAACCTGGAATTTTCCCCACAGCTTCATGAAACCTTGAATTTTTAGGAGGTCATTTTGTTATACTTAGTGATTCTGTCTGGAATATCCAAATCTGTTCTGAATCAGCTGGAACTTTTACTGCACCAAAACTGAGGCAAACTGGAACTGTAGGTTCAAAACGAAGTCAAGCTGAAAGGAAGCTTCAAGGCATGGAGGTCAGTTCTCATTCTAATCCATGGCAGGATGTTTTGCATTCAGCAAACAAGGCTGAGAGCACCAGGCTGTTCACATTTGTCTCCCTTGCTATCCCTGAGCAGTACAAGCCTCAACTGCCTCCATTTATGTATGTGTATCTGGCTCTTCCTTATCAAGTTTCTTGAGGCTGAATGAAGTTCAATTAAATTCACAGTTTAGATGGCATTCTTCTCAAAAGGAAAAAAAACACACACACACAAAAGAGAAGATATTTTGACTAATTCAAATTCAAAATCTTTTTGTAATATGTATATTTTATTCACTCAACAAATACTTATCTTCAACTGAAATATCAAATAAATGTCTCAAATTTCCCTTTCACTTTGGCTCTGAGGACCTGGATTTTGTTTGACCTTGAACAAGATTTTACTCTCGAATTTCCCATCAATAAGACTGAGATAATGACAGTATTTGCCCACTGCATGGGGGAATTGTAAAACTTAATTAATTGAAATCTTGGATGAAATGTGTAACACCAACATTCTGCATTACTTCCTGACCTGTATATGAATGAGTGTTAATTTAAAAAGACAAATTCTCCGATTTATAGCATGATTGTAGAGTGGAATTTTACACACGAGCGCGCGCACACACACACACACACACACACTCATCTATATACATATGTATATGCATATGTATAGCTTGGCATTTATACGAATGTGTGATTTCAGCAGCAAATCAGCCAAAGGAAAAATTAGCTCCAGTTTTTTTCCAAGGAAAATAATTTTCTGTTCATGATCTGTTATTTTCAAAAGACTCTAATGCTTTTATTTCAAAACTAAATGTCCTCAAACAAAGCAAAGACAATTCTTCATTGAATTACGCTTGCAGATGCCAAATTTTCAGTATTATGTTAAAGTCCTACAAGAATTATCCTCAAAATTTTAAAATGTATATGTAAACATTCTTTTAAAAGGAATTAAAAATACTCCACCCTGTTAGGATCAGATAACTTTAAAAAGAAGATGAATAAACATTCAAAAAGAAAGAGGGCAATGAGGAAGATACAAAAGAAGGGCATATTTAAAGAACTTGTTATCCTCAACCCATGAAAAAAAATAAAAATCATCTGCAAAACTTATCCTGCATTCTGACTTAACCAAAATCGAGCAAGGTCATTTGTGACAAAGTGATAACATTAAAGGACTCTGATATAATTTAATTGGAGTATTAAGACACTATTTTTCTCTTTGCACAGGTCTTTTCGGCTCTCACATACATAAATTCTTGCATGCCTTCTTCGGGACACAGATTAGGTGTGTCTTACATATAAACGTTTCTCTGGATGCAGATATTTTCATAGCATGTTCATTGACTAAACGCCATCGTATTTTTAAACTAGTTCATTTTTATAGATCGGGTTTTTAGTCAACATGACACCAGTTAACTTTGACATCAGCTCATAGGAAAAGTTTAGGCAAGTGATACGGACTGGCCACCATCTGACTAATGCAGTGGGAAGAACATAGGGATTAGGGCTGTTTATTCTGTAGTATGAATGAGAATCTTTAGTTAATTTAAATAACACTATATTTTAACACCTAATAGAAGTGTTAGATGTGAAGCATAAACATTTTTATAGACACACTATAAATTTTAGTATCATGACCCAGCCTGGTGGCACAATTGGTAGCAAATGGAACTACAGTGCTGGGAACTACAAGGCCAACTACAGGTTCAACTCCCACAGTCATCCTGAAAACGCACAGGACATGTACACTTGTGTCTCAGATTCTGATGAGCTAGAGGGCTGGGGCAAGAGGACTGCAGTGTGATGAGACTCTGTCAAGGGTGCTTCTCTCATTCTCTCACTCTCTCATGTGTACACGTACATCGTCGTGGATTTAAAAAATGTAGTATTGTTTAACTTTATTTCATTAAATTATTTTCTACCTAGTCTATGTCCACTAATATCTTTAATAAAGAGATGAAGAAAGAGAAGTCATACGTAAAGCATCAAATAGGACTTAAAAGGAAGTAAAGGGGGGGGGCAGCAGACAGTGTGGTAGTTAAGGTGCTAGACTCTCATATGGCTGACCATGGTTCGAGCCCCAGGCTCAGTGGCTTGAAAATTATGCTGAGCATGTGTGCATGCATGCCTAAAATCCTGAGAGGAGAATAGAGGAAAAGAGACTGTAGCATGGCAATCTCCCCTTAGGGGTGATTTCTCACTTCTCCTCTCTGTCTTGCTGGCAAAGCCATGTGCCCTATAACAAAATACTAAAAGGAAAAAAAGGAATAAAAAAGGGGAGGAGAGGTCTTTCTATACAAATATACACAAAAAGAAAACAAAAATAGTAAACCTAAAATGTACCATAATAATTTGGGACCAGATACAGCTTTAAAGAGATGTCATATCTTTTCTTCCACTGTTGAAATCTCAATTTTATTTAACTTCCTTATTAACTAAAGGGAAGAAATTCTGTCTATTTTGTTTATTACCAGATCCTTGGTGCAGAACACTGCTGAACACATAGTCTGTGTGAAGTAAATCTTTGTTTAATAAAGGAAGACTGGGTGAATAAGGCACATGGTGCTGGTTATGAAATTTGAGATTGGTAATAAAGAAAAAGGAATTCCAAAGAGCCCTTTGTCTGTCACATTATGGAAAAGGAAAGAAAATAAAAGGGTCAAAATCACTCAATAAATGGGAATCTTGCTCAGTCTGCCCAGACATTGGAGAGTAAGAAAACAGAAATTGGGTTGGCCCTGTGGCCTGGTGGCTGAGGGACCCAGATCCCACATAGCCAACTGCATGGTATGAGTCCTGGCCTTAGCTGCTTGAAAAACATGCCAGGCGTGTGTATATGTGTGTGCCCAAAATCCTAAAGGGAGGGAGAAACAGAGCAGAAAGGATTGCAGCATGACCAGTCCCCATTAGGGGGTCCCTTCTCTCTTTCTCTCTCTAGTAATCACATGCATCTCTGGCAAACAAAAGTTTCTTTAAATTTAGCTATTTTATATTATCAATTTTTTTTTCCCTATTTGCTATAGAGTACATACGCACACCTGAGACAGAGAGGGAAAATGAAAAAGCCAGCCACCAGGTCCGGGACTTGAATTGTGGCCTACCAAGTGGAAGTCCAGCACCTTAGTCACCACATCACCTGTTGGCCAGGCAGATTTTTTTTTTTAAGACAGATTTTTTTGCTATAGGACACATGTACTCACTAGAGAGACAGAGAGACAGACAGAAAGAAATCGTCCCCTGGGGGGATGGCCATATAATAATCCTTTCTCCTCCATTCTCCTCCCAGGATCTTGGGCGTGTACACACACACACACACACACACACACACACACGCACCCTGCATGAGTTTTAAGCTGCTGTGTCCGGGATTCAAAACACAGTTGACTACATGGGAGTCCAGCAATGTAACCACTATGCCACCTGCTGAGCCCAGCCCAACAAATTTTTTTAATTACTTGATTTTAAAAAGAAAATAGAAATTGCTCAAAGGATCATTAGAATAACTATTTTGTTCAAGAGAAAGACATCATTTTTAGCAAGGAAGGAATGGACTTGAAGTAATGAGAAGAAATAAGATGAAAACAGTGCCAGCAGGATAGGAAGTCAGTACATATCTCTGAATCAATGAAAGGCTGACTGTGTACTAGAAACCTTTAAGGCACAAGGATGACAAATAACAATTGTCATCAAAGGGTTCATAGAAGAAGGAACACAGTCTGGGTCAGATCCTGATGGAAAAGAAAGGAGAGGGACCAGCAAACGGCATAATGCTTACCTCTCTGGACTCCCACATAGTCGACTGTGATTTGAATCCCAGACCCAGTGGCTTGAAAACCACGCTGAGTGCATGTGTGTGTGTATGTCCAAGATCCTGGGAAGAGAATAGGGACTGCGGTGTGGCCATCCCCCCTGGGAAGTGATTTCTCGCTTTTCTGTCTCTCTGTCTCTCGCTGTATCTCTGACAAGCACATGCACCCTTATAGCAAAAATCTCTCTTTAAAAAAAAAATGAGAGAGAAAGAGAGAGAAAGATAAAAAAAAAAGAATGGAAAAATAAGAAGGGTGGCAAAGTTGAAAGAAAAGTTAGTCTCTTCTTTTTCCAACACAAAACACATTTTGAATTTGTGCCAAGTTCCACGCCTTAAAGGAAAGTATACAATGGATCACAAGACATTAGTTCGACAAAAAGTCTCTGACATGCATGTTGATAAATTTGAGAATTTTTATACAAGGAGAGAATAGGGGTTTCTTCCAAACAGGTAAAAGCTTGGGGGAAATGTGACTAGAGATTTAAAAAGTTATAAAGGTAATAAGGACAAACATGCACTTGCTCAAAAAAGTCCAAGAATTGTGGAATGAAGGACAGCTCTATAGCATTAGAGTGATACATTTATAATAAAGTTTAAAAAACACCATAGCCAAATATAGTACAGACTAAGAATATAGATAGACTGGGATGTATATAGAAAAATTCATGGATCAGAGACAACTATAGTAGCCTAAAGTCAAATCTGGCCTGTGGCCATTTTTTTTTAACTCTTTATTACGGAAACTTCAAATATATATATACAAATTTAAATATGTATACATTCATCTTTCATCTGACTTCAATAATCAACCTGTGCCCAATCTCACCTCATTTTTAACCATTGTTTCATTTATATCTACTTTATGACCTCAACCCCTGGGTCATTTTGAAGTAAATCTCACATACGTCATTCAATTGTAAAGAATTCAGTGGCTATTTCCAAAATAAAAAACATTTTAAAAAACATAACTACAATAATATTATCATGCCAAAAATATAACAGTAATTACTTAACCTCATCAAATATCCAGTCAAATTATAAGTTTCCCTAATAGATACACACAGTTTTTTGTTGTTGTTGTTAATTAGGAGATAATTCTCACATTTTAAAGCAGAGATAGTCTGGGACCAGTAGGTGGCGTGGTGGCTAAGGCACTGGACTCCCACGTGTCTGACTGAGGTTCAAGTCCCACACCTGTCAGCTTGTTTCCTCCCCCTCCTACCCCTCATCTCTCTCTGGTGAGCGCACGTGCACTATAACAAATAAAAAATAATGATAAATAAAATGGAAATAAACATTTTTTTTAAAGTTGAGATATTTCAGCCAAAGACTAGATTTCCAACTTCTCTTAAACAAACAAAAAGATCTTGCAACTCCAGTACTCATTCCCAGATTACATCATTGAGCAAAAAAAAGTAGCTGCTCCTCCTTTTAGGTCAAGTCCTGAACTCCCCAGACTACCATAGTCCTCATCAGTCCCTGTTGTCTTGTCTCCTGCCCACTCCATCTGTCTACATTACCTGTCTGGCTCTTGGACACAATTGACTTTGCAATCCTGAATATAAACTGTAAAAATTATAGGTGTTTGAAACCCAACGTGTAGTTTGGGGGGATTAATATTATAAATGGTTCTGTCCTTTGTTTGACCTTCATATCTGACCACTGGTCATAGTTTAGTTTTACAGACTCAAGCAAATCATAAATAGAACAGAAAGTCACAACCCTAAAGACAGAAAGGACAGAACAAAAGAGGATGCAAAATCAACAGACAAGGGAGCCAACAGGAGGAATAGAGAAGTTATGAAGCACACATTTATTTGATTAGTTCAAGAATTATTTGGAGAACCAAATTATGTGCTGGGCTCTCTTTTTTGCCATGTGTTCCAAGATGCAGAGATGGGTAATGTTGCTTTTAAAGGAGTTATGCCAAGTCCAACACTACATAAAGCCTTCTCTCCTTCCCCATTTGCTTGTCAGTTTTGAAACCTGAGACTGTGAGCACAGTAGGTTAAATTAAAAGTGTAGTCATTGAGGCGAGGTATTAATGCTCTTAAAATTAAAACTAAAATTAAAATCTAAAACAGAGTTTCTTTCTTACCCTTGCCTATATCTCTATATGTTGATTCCTTTGCAGATACTCTGGAATGCTCAATATTCAATGTAAGAAAATAAAACAGTAGGAGTTTGACAACCAGATGCTTTTAAAATTAAAAGAGCTTAATTTTAAGACTGGAAGAAAAGAAAATGCACAATTTGCTTGTCATGCACACAGTAAATTAAAAACCAAAAAAAGGCAATGAGTGTGAAATATTAAATATTTACTTCTCAGGGTATTTTTGTGCACTCTAGTATTAATGGATAATAATAATTACTGTACCTTATCCAAGACACACCTAGACAGATAAATTTAATTCTCAACATATGGGTATATCCACCTGTCGATGCACATGCATAATTTCCATTAGTGTTAACTAAGTGTACCAGAGGAAATGCGGCAATGAAAAAAAAAGCAGACCCCAGAAACATAATGGGAAACCTGAACATGTCTGTTTCCCTGAGAAGTAAGTGAATTAATTCCATTACAATTTCTCAAATAAATATGCATCCAGGACACAGAAAAACTGAGTGCGTAAATGACTTCATAGAAAATGCTCACAAAATGAGAACGTGTCAGTCTACTGAAGTATTGAAAATCTCAAGATGACTTGGGACTCTAGGTGGGAGTTCAGTCAAGGAAATCCATCATCTAATGGGGAACTCACTATTGCTAACACCTTTAACAGGGAGATGCTTCACCTTTCTGTTCTCTTTCCTCTGTGTTTTTTTTCTTTTTCTTTTTTTTTTTTCCAGCTAACGCTCTGATCTTCCTGCTCATGTGAAATATATTGAGCAAAGTAATTCCATAATTGTATTCCTTTTCTTTTTCTAGTGGCTCATGCACTCACCAGAGAGAAACAGAGACAGAGAGAAAGTGAGAGGAGAAAGCACTGTGCTCCTGTGAGGAATGGTCACCTACAATCCCATCTCCTCCATATCTTCCTCCATTGAGGACTTGGGGCATGCACATGCACTCAGCATTTTTCTCAAGCCTCCAGTCAGGGACTTGAATCATATGGTCAACCTTGTGGGATCTGACTGCCTTAGCCATCAGGCAATATAGCTGGGCCCATATTTCATTATTATATGGGTAAAAAAAATTGGGGGATACCTTGTTCTTTTTCTTTTCTAAACAAAATGTTTAATTTTTGACCTGGATGATTTTTCTTTCATCATGCTCTTTTCTTTTGAAAGCATACTTATTACACCCATATAGGTTATTTGTATTCTCCCCAGAGTTGATGATTTAAGATAATTTTTTTCTTACCATTTTCTTTCTTTTTTCTTTTCTTTTTTTTGAGAGGTTTTTGCTATGGGGTGCATGCGCTCACCAGACAGACAGAGACAGACAGAGAGACAGAAAGCGAGAAATCAACCCCAGGGGGGATGACCATGCAGCAATCCCTTCTCCTCCATTCTCCTCTCGGGATCTTGGGCACTCACGTACACATGACCGGCATGAGTTTTAAGTCACCGGGTCTGGGACTTGAACCGCAGTCGACTACATGAGAGTCCAACGACATAGCCATTATGCTAACTGCTGGTCCTCTCCTCTGTGTTATTTCTAATTTCCCATCAAAGACTCTACCTGACCACAGTGGCATACACATCAGCCACTAGGGCAAATACAACTCAGAGCCATACCTCCAAGTGATGCACGGAAAAGGCTGCAAGCTCATCACCAGGGAGTGGGGGTTAATGTGACTTGGGAGGCAAGAGGCTGGAGTTCTAGTTCAACTTCTGCTATTTAACCAATTAGATGACATTGATCTAGACTTTAGCATTTCCATCTGTAAAGAAATAAGGTAATAATCCCTACCCACTCACTTCATAAGATCGGATGCTCCAAACGGATAAAGGTATGTGAAGGTAACTGCAGATTTCAAAACACTATCTAACAGCAACGCCCAAGAGCAACGAAGCATTCTATATTCTGCTTTTCAGAGTTTTGATTAGATTATGGATTTTGTGTGTGCATGTGTCTTTGGACCTTTTTCTTTATTATACAAGTAATTTCACGTTTTATTGCATATGCATTAAAACAAGGTAAATTGAAAAGAGAAGTTATCATTTATGTCCTCACCACCCTGAAATAATACCCATTGATACTGGGGTACATGTATATCAATCTAAGCCAGTGCTTCTCTGATGGGAGCAATTCTGTGTCTCCCTACTCTATATTTGGCAATTTCTGGAGCTTTGGAGGCAGCTAAATATCCTATAGTGAACAGGACATCCCATCACAATAATCACTCAGCTCAAAATAGTTGTGCCAAGACTGACCAATTCTGTTCTAAACATACATGCACATATGTAAGTATAATATCACAAAGAACATTAGTGCTAGATGACGGTTCTAAATGTCTTTCAGGAGCCAGACAAGTGTTACAGTAGTAAAAGGGGATACTCTGTGAGGCTGGCCCATGTGGGAAAAATAAATAAAATTTTAAAATATCTTTCACCAAACTATGCTAAGTGAAATGGTACTCCCCAAATATCATATTTAACCAATATTTGCTTCTACTGTAACAACATATATGCAATGTACACTAAAAAATTTACCACTAAAATTATAACATGTTTCATCATGCACATTTAATGGAGGAAGTATCACTCCCAATTTCTTCTACAAGAGCAGGAAGCTTGTAGTATCAGTGTAGAGGGGAGAAGAAATAGTTTTTGCTCAAGCAGATTTACTTTGTCATTACATTTACAAAATATATTTCTTGACATCACAACAGGGGCACACTGATAGTAGACTGACCATCTAGAGTATGTGAAAATACTGTGACAATGTTAAAGTGGTATATCCTTGCTGGTATAATTTTTTAGTAGCCTTTCTAATGAATAAGTCATTACAGAGTTAAAAAAAATAATTAGGCTGTAGGTTTTAGAATTTTTTAATAAAATTAAATATTACTTTTCATAAAGCTAAGAAATTAAACATCAGAATTCCAACAAACTACATTTATAACTAAGTTAATAGAAATGGTAAGAAGTCAAGTAGAAAAGACACCTACAAGTTTTTAACCTAAAAATAACACAAAAACATGCTAGTTAAGTGGGATCATAGTCATAATCACAATCAGATTTACCATGTTATTTTCACTTAGCTATATATATAATATACATCTTTATGTGTCTACAAGGATAACGTAAACATTCTTTTTTTATAGGATTTTGCCTCAGGGCATGTGCACTCACTGGAGAGAGCCAGAGACAGGGAAAGCAACAACTCACCCCCCTGGGGGAGATGTCCACACTGCGATCCCTTCTCCATTCTCTTCTCTGGATTTAGGACAATGTGCATGTGTGCCCAGTGTGATTTTCAAGCTGCCCAGTTTGAGACTTGAACCATGGTCAGTCATGTGGGAATCTAGTGCCTTAACCACCATGCCATCTGCTGGCCCTAAACACTACTTTTAACATCACAAATAATTTTATTGCATTATGTTTATAATTTAATCAATTCACTACTGTAAATATTTATATTATTTCGAATCTTTCACTAAACAATGTTATTGTGAATATCTTCACTTTTAAATCCTTACATATCTTAATTTATATCATTAAACTGGTAGAAGTTAAATTAGAAGTTGAAGTGTAGAATTCAAGTGGCCAAGTTATCCTCCAACAAATTTCACAGAAAGGCAAAATTCATGTTTACCTTTACACTTTGCTTTTCATTTTCTAAAAATTCACTTCTATAAGTACTACTCACGGGACCAGTAGATGGTATAATAGTTACATTGCTGGACTCCCACAGAGTCGACCACAATTTGAGTCCTGGACCTGGTGGCTTGAAACTCACACCAGGCACATGTATGCTCATGCCCAAAATCCTGAGAGGAGACTGGAGGAGAAGGGATTGCTACATGGCCCTCCCCCCTGGAGAGTTATTTCTCATTTTCTGTCTTGCTGTCTCTCTGTCTCTCTGGAGAGTACTCACACCCTGTAGCAAAAATCTCTCTCTCTCAAAAAAAAGTACTTCTCAGGACCAGCAGATGGAATAATGGTTTATGTTCCTGAACTCTCACATAGTCAACTACAGTTCTAATGCTGGACCCAGCCACTTAAAACTCACACCAGGGGGCTGGCAGGTGGCATGGTGGTTAAAGCACTGGGCATTCCCACATGGCTGAGCACAATTCAAATCCCGGACCTGGCAGCTTGCTTTCTCACTGCTCACTCACTCTCTCTCTGTTCCTCTCTGGTCAAATTAGAAACAAACAAACAAACAAACAAATAAATAACACCTCACACCAGAAGCATGGGCATGCATGCCCAAGATCCTGAGAGGAGAACAAAGGAGAAGGGATTGTGGTGTGGCCATCTCCCCGGGGTGGGTGGGGGGTGATTTCTTGTTTTCTGTCTCTCCAGCAAGTGCACACACCCTGTACCAAAAATCTCTCTCAAAAAAAAAAAAAAAAAAAAAAAAAATTTTTAACACACTAATGGGACATTTGATAAAAAAAAAAAAAAAAAAAAAAAATCTTTACTACTCACTTACTCACTACCATTCCTGATGAGCATGATCTTTTCCAGTGACATGAATCATTCTGTGCCAGTATGTCCAAAACTGCCTAAATTTAAATGACTTCTGGATTCAATTCAACCACCTGATCACTGATTACTGAATTATCATTCAAGTCAAAGTTCACAAAGATAGACCCATAGTAAATCTGATTCAGCTATGAGGGGAACCCTAATTAACAGCCTGTCATTCCTTTAAACTGACCTTTAATCTCATTCAATTGTCTATGTGTCAATTCATTTAACATATGCAATTAATTTTTTTAATGTTGTTCCCAAAAACTACATATAGGCTTCTTTCTGAGGGGTTTTCAGCAAATACACTCACAAAGACAGACATTATTTGAAATTTCAGGCCTTTCTTTTGATGTTCCTATTGACAAGATTTGGATCTTTTTTCTTCTGAGAACTACTCTGCTGTACAGGAAGAGCACTGGAATTGGAAGTGGTTTGTTAACCCAATCCCAAGATTCTGGAGGAGGGAAAGGGAAATTTAGAAATAAACTATATTGTGTTTTTTAAAAAATCATCACAGCTGAGTGATGTGTGTGTGCCTGAACAAATGTGCTATTTCTATGAACTGAGTACAAAATATGTTTAATCAAGTGGAATGGATTCCCCCCAAATATCCAAAACCAGAGACTATAATGCAGTAGACTTTGATGCCATCGTGCTGCAGTTCTTGTCTGTGGCCACTAGGGAGCCATTTTCAGCCCTGCGAGAGAACTGGCTAGACAGGACCTTTAGCCTGTAATAACTCCTTCCAAGTGTGAATTTATTCTTTCCCTCCTTGCTGGCAATTTTTACTTTTCCAGCTTGGCGCATAGACTCTTGCAAGTCCCCTTGGAAGGTGACTCATATTTGAATATGAATGGGGCAGCTGGCTTCTGTTATCTTAAAGGGTTATATTATGTCATTGCACAGTTTCAACTGGAATAAAAACAAACTGTGCTCTTTCCACATGTCAATTCCAGTAATATATATTTCTATGAGATCACAGGGACATATAAAGTATCTGAAATTTTTCCAGCCTGAAAAAATTAAGACCAACATACTGTTTCTTAATAATTCAGCCACAACAGCCAAAATTCCTTCATTGTGCTGTTTGGGATTTATTCTTAAAAAACTATACTGATGATGATGACAACAATATGAATGATAAGGAAAACAAAGATGACAATAAACATTCATATGCTTTAACCATTTACCATACAGACCCCGTATCAACAGTTTTTTATGCAGTATTCACGACAATCCAAAGAGGGACTCTTACTGTTCCCATCTTCCACACAAAGACTCAGAGACTTAAAAGAAGTAAGGTCCAACAGCTAGTAAATGGCAGAGGCAGGATAGTACTCACTTTTCACTCCCGATGAATGATTATGTTGTACATTTATCTACACACTGCAGTAAACAAGCCTTTAATAAACAAATCTTGAATTCCCCTTAAGATGTACTTCCTAAGTGAGAAGGTGAGGTGAGATGCCCTGAATTTTCCCAAGCATTACATGTATGCTGTTAGCATAGGTGGCAATCTTTTTAACAACCTGTTCATAGTCACTACCTGCCCTCAGGATGGACTGAGAGTCCCTTGAGGACACAGACTTAATCACCTCTAATAGTACTTAGTGCTTGGAAGGCACACACAGAATGAACATGTAAGTTAAAGTCTCTTTATCTTAGAAGTGATGTCTCTTTGATCTTTTATCCTAGAAAACACAGCAGCAAGGTGAAATCCTCAGTGGTACATTCCTTTCCTATTTTCACACCCTTCTCTAGCACACAGCTTGCTTCACTGGAAAATTAAGCAACACAGGCACATTGACATGAATGGTGCCTGGCACATGACAAGACATGAGTAGAGGTTAAGTGCTATAGTAACAGTAGCTATAGTACCAGTACTAATAGTTTTCACTGAAAAATTAAGCATGAGAAAATGGGGAAGGAAAGTTCGGTCACAGTTTCATATTCTCAAAATTCATAATGCTTCTTAATGCAATTCCTATAAAAACAACTTCCTCATCAGAAATAGAACCATAGGCTGGTTCAGTGGTGCAGTGGTTAATGTGGTACTCATACAATGCCAGATCCATTTGGGAGATCATGAGTTCAATTACCCAGTTGACTTGTACATACCAGGCACTTGTGCCCATAATCCTAGCGGGCTGGAAGAGCTGGAAGGATTCCAACATGAGACCCTGTTGAGGGTGTTTGATTCTCATTCTCTCAAAATAAAATAAAACTTAAAAAAAAAATCTTCTTTAGGTACCAAATAATAATGATTTTTAAAGTTACAAAATAATAGTTCTTATGTGCCAAGGACTATGCCAAACATTTTATGTGCAATAAGTAATTTGATATTCATAACCTTCCAAGGTAAATCCTATTAACCTCAGTTACAGGAGAGAAAATCAAATTTCAGAGAGGTTAAGTCATCTGCTCAGGAACAGGCATAAAAACCGAATGTGTTTATTTACTTAACAGCCTGCCTCTTCCACTGGACTGAATGCACCGTGAGGGGCAAGAGAGTGCATCTGCTGTTCGCCATTGTATTCTCAGCCTAAATACAGGGCGCAATCAGCAACAGGGAATTTTGAAATGTGTGGGTAAAATAAATTAATAGATGGATAAATAAATCTAGACCCTCACCTTTAAACAAAAAAAAACCCTCTCTCTTAATTATCTGAGATAGTTTGGGTTTGAACGTGTTTTCCAAAATCTAGAAATTTGATTCTCAGTGTAACAGTGCTGGGAGGCAGACCTAATGAACAGCATTTAATGTCATCAATGCTCCAGTCTCATGAATGGGTTAATGCCACTATTTAAAATTGCTTGCTGGAGTGGGCTCTTTCTTCAGCTCTTCTGCCATGTGAGGACCCAACATTTGCTATCTCTTGCCTTTCCACCTTACATCATGCGAGGATGCCCTAAGAAGTGCCAAATGCCAGCGCCTTGACCGTGGACTTCCCAGCCTCCACAATTGTAAGAAAGAAATTTTCTGTTCTTTAAAAAGTACCCAGTCTCAAGTATTCTGTTATAGCAACACAAAGAGACTAAGATGTACATTATAGGCAAAATAAGCTGTTTGAAAAATGAAAATAATATTAATGATATGTGCTATTTACTGAGTACCTAATACAGTCATTATTTCTGTGCAAGAGTTTTGATTAATTCATTTCCTTAAAGAATATTCACTGAGTGCCTACTACGCAACATTCAGGATCTCAATTGAAAAGGTTATAAAAGAGGTATTAAACATATACAGCAGTAGCTATTATTCCTGTTGACTTTATCTTTTTATGCATGGTAAGCAGAATAATGACTCCAAGGATATCTGCAATTAAATCCTGGGAACCAGGAATTTGTGATCTTATCTGGCAAAAGGAATTTGCAGATATAACTAAGGATAAGGATCTGAAAGTATCTATTAGTATCTAAGCTTCTAAAAATTTACTAATCACTTAACCCAACTTCATCCCCTCCTTAACAGAACCTCCTCAACTTCCCATTGAGGTTGGAGTAGAAGAAGATATAACTATGGAAGAGGGCTAGAGGGAAGCAACAGCCAGCTTTGACAAAGGAGGAAGGGTCCATGAACCTTACGAGGCAGACAGCCTCCAGAAGGTAGAAAAGGCATAGAAGCTCCAGAAAGAAACATAGCCTTACCAACACCTTGATTTTGTTCAGTGAGACTCAGACTCGACCATAAAAAGTTTTTATTGGGACCAGCCAGTGGTGTGGCAGAAAGGTGAGTAGATCTCACATGACCAAGTGTGGGTTTGAGTCCCAGATCTGGTGGCTTGAGAAATACACCAGACGCATGTGTATGTATGTCTAAAATCCCCAGAAAAGAAATGGAGGAAAAAAGATTTCGGTGTGGTCATCCCCCACAGGGAATGCCTTTTCACTTTTCCACCCTCTCTTTCTCTGTCTCTCTCCAGCAAGTGTACATGTCCTATAGCAAAATTTTTTTAAAAGTATTGTTTAAGCCACCAAATTTGTTATAATTTGTTACAAAAGTGATATAAAAGTAACATTATGTGCAATGATAAACAAGATTCAAAATTCATAGGATTCCAAGTCATAAGAAAAATTCTATCAAGAGTAAATATTCATTTTTATGCCTAAAAATTGGAAAGTACAAGAATATAATGAATGACAAAATTAATATTAGTATCAGATGCACTGGATGCAATATCTATTCCATGTATCACATTGCAAATCTTCCAAAATCAATACACAGAACAAGTGTATTAAACTGAGCTCCTTCAACAGTTGGGATGGACAGTTATTCCTTATCAGGAGAATTCCAAACCTCATCTAGAAAATGTGCGTGGAGCACTTGATTTTCACTGTTTAAATAGTTTCAATGGTCACATTCACCTATAAGATTGTTCTTTTGGAAAAAAAAAATGTGTTTTCCACTCAGATCACTTCATATAAAAGAATAGGAAGGGCCACTAGTGACATGGTGTTTAAGGTGGCTGGGTCCCACATGGCCTGCTATGGGCTTTGAGTCCCAGATTTGGTGACTTAGAAACACACCAGGTGTTTGTGAGTGCGTGCCCAAAATGCAGAGAATGCAGTAGAAGGGATTGCAGCATGTCCATACCCCCTGGAAGTAGTATTTGTCTGTTTCTCTCCAGCAAGCATACATGCCCCTATAGCAAAGATTTTATATTTTAGAAACAGAGGCTAACACAACACAACAGAATACTAATAAAGTCCTTTCATAACAGTTTTCCTAAAGATTACTTGCATTTTAAAAATGCCTTTTATATTGCCCCAAGTGATGCTTAAAAAAATAAATCACCTCTGAACAAGAGTTACTTTTCTTTGCATTTCTGGTTAACTTACATATGCTTTTGTGAAGTTATCCTTAGTCAAGGAAACTTACCAAAAGAAAAGATCGTCTACAGTTAAAAGAAATATAATTTATATGATTTAAAGAAGAGCTAGGAAAGCCCAAGATTTTCCCAAGGTGACACACACGTATTAAAGGTCAATATTTGTGCTTAACAATTGGGGGGATAGAGAGTACTTGTTTATTAGTTCACAAAGCATATGTTCATTTTATGTGTATTGAATATATGCAACTTTAAACCCAAGCTTCTAAATATTTACTAATTGCTTTGCTTACTAATGAGAAACGAATGCACCATGCTTTTAGACATTAGTTTGGGAGTGGCAAGAGAAGTGCAAAACATTTTAAGAAACTACATTTCTACTTTTCTTTTCTCAAAGAAAAAGAGGGTTGGATAAAGAAAATGTTAATGGTGCCAGAGTGTTGGGCCACTAGTGAGCAGGTGTGTGCTGCTGAATGGGCCTCTAGTGAATTGGAAGCTTTTAAAAGAGATTGATTCTCTTGCTTAACTAATTATTCAAACATGCTTTTAAAGGTATTAATTACTTGTGGAAAAGAGTCTCCATTTGCTTCTAAATTGTTTCCTTGGGTGATTCTTTGCCTGCAAAAAATGTCTGGGGTAAAAGTGAACATTCTGTCACCATAATTATAAATAAAATATTTATATTTAAAATTTAAATATTAGTATTTAATTTGTGTATTAGAAATATTTTACTTACAATTAGTAAAATATGTTTAAAGTCAATTAGTAGTGTATAAAACATCTAAAATTATAGAACATCTTTAAAACGATTTGTTTTATATGCATAATTAGACATTTTATAAGTATTGGCATTTTATTTACTGAATATATACATACATATAAGGGCTCAAATATTCCATAAAAGAATAACCAGGTTTTGTTTTATTTGTGCAGATGTGTTTGTGTGTATACTATACAATGATATGGAAACTTCTTCTCCATCTTGAAAATTGTATAAATTATAACCAGACACTAACCTATTCTTCACTGCCTTCCATACCTATTTCCAATGATATGAAGTTGTTGATTCAATGATTTTCAGTTTGATCCATTAAAAGGGTTCGTACATACATAGAAAATGTGTTTGGCTGGTCCGAAATATTTTAAATACATAGGACCTAGTATTAAAGGATAGAACCTATTGAAATGTTAAGTACAATTCCATATTGCCTTGTAACTTGTTTGGTTTGATCAGCCTAGGACATTCAGGGTCCCCTGAAAAGCATTCTTACAGCCCCTTCAAGTGCAGCATATTCTCACATGCACGAGGAATAATTTCCAGTGACAAGAGGCCATTTTGCCAATTTGCCATTTTGCCAATGAGTCACAGACAATGGAATAAAGAGGCTTAGTACTCTTGGCATTAATAAGTAGGATGAGGACTTGTCATTGAAATGCTCTTTAGTAATTCTATAAAGTAACAAGTAATACTTTAAAACAAACAAAAAGAGACAAGCACCTTGATGTTTTTGAGCACCTACTTGATTTTAACTCAGCATCAGCCAAAATTTGTAAAGATACCTTTCTTATGTCAAACTGTATGTGTATTTGCTGTATAAACATTTTGAAACAATAAAAAACTAAAAATTTAATCAGATCTATTTTGTTCCCTCTAACTTTTGTTAGGTTTTTAATCATACTAAACCTATTCACTGTCACCAATCCAGTTTAAAAGTTTCAGCCCTACTACAAAATATTTAGATAGGTGATGAAAAAAATCTACATCAAAATCACATCTTTGGTTAGCCCAAAACACATTTTCAAATATTGAACACACATCCAATTGTTAAAACCAACACAAAAGACTGAAGCCTTTCTCTCAATGTTCCCAACAGGATAACACAGTCTTACAGTTTATAAACACAAGGCAGGAATTAAAATTAAAAATTACCCCAGGTCAGAAATGATATCACTTCATAATTAGAGGAAAAAAACTACTGGTACCCAGTGGAGATTAAGGAGATGGTTCTGAAAATGTACATAAGAGCGACAAAAATAAACAACTTCCACAGTCTGGTGGCACAATTCTGTTCCCTTGTGATAGAAACACAAAAAAGAGTCTCTAACAAGCTCCAAAAATATGTGTATGTGTATTTTAAGTAAAACTTAGCTTTCCAGCCAACTACATTTTTTTTCTTCTGGAAATAATGAACTAACGTAAAAATGATATAAGGATGCGTGTAAAAAGGACATTTAAGTGAAACAGGTTGAAGAGCTCCATAAATTTACTGAAGATTAAATTAAAGCTGAATGTGTAAGATGTAGTGATAAAACAATTTGGGGTGGTTCTTTAAGCAAGGATGCTTTGGGCTTTATCAGAAACCAAGCTTGCATATCTGATCAGTGGCAGGACTAGTCCCAGCTTTGAAATGGGAGTCCCAAGCAGACCCTTGTAATACATATATGCTCAAAACTCATTACTTTTGATATGCCTTGTTCTTGACCTAAATGCAATAGAAATTCTTCCTTGGGGGTGCATGATATACATGAAAAAGTACAACTTCTTTTTAAAACGCCATTAGAATATTTTATTGTGTGTGGACATACACTCTTGTTACTCCTAAATGCTATTCTATTGAGTACAGTTTATATTCACTGGCAAAGTGAAATCTCCGGGGAAGCCAGAGAGGGAATGCAATTTCTAGTAATAACAGCTCACAACAGTGAATACTCTCCACTTATCCCCACAATTTCCAGCTATTTTGGACTCCTTTCTGAATTAACCTTTCATATCAAAAGGAGCAATTCTGCACACTAGAGACTCCGGCACAATTTCATGCATAATTTATTCACTCAGTTCAACATTAAACGCACAGTCCTTGACTTTGTCAAGGTGGATTCTGTTGGCAGACTTCACAAGCAGCAAAACAGGAGAAATGAGATCTACAACTCAACCTCTTCACCTGTTCTGTCTGGTGAGAGATGGAGGATGGGGACGATGGAAAGAGAAAAATAAGGCAAGATTCTAGTACAGTACGTTGTCATCTGCAGAATCTCTGGCAAGCACGCAGTATTCTCACATCATAGTCTTGCTAAGGTTTTTATTCTTTTTTAAAGTAAAAAAGAAGAAGAAGAAATCTAGTGGTATTTGTTGCCTTTCCTGACAATTCACCATTTGTGGGAAAACAATACTTTTGCCTTGAGTTAGTAGGCACTGTTGGAAGAAATTACTCGAAGTTGTTATTCTAACGGACCCACACATTAGCTGCAGGTCACATTAGAAGGGCTCATTTCAGAAATTTAAATAAGACAGACTTTCCAGTGAGGTCCCAAATCCCAGATTTGCACTCCCAGATTAGCCTTCAAGAACACAGACTTTCATTTTCTCTTACTAAACTGCCCATTTGAACCCTCAAATGAGGAATATGTGCAACCATTTGTAAAAACGGAACCCTGGTACACTATGAATCTGCTCTTTGGAATTTCTGTTGTCGGATCAAGCTCAGAGTAAATGGAAAATCTATTTTCCCTCCTTCAAAAGGCAACCTTAATCAAAGCCAGTGAATCCAGGCACTAAACCCAGCATCATCTGAATCAAAACTCACACATTGCTCTGTTTCTCAATCTTTTGGATTACAATTTTTCTCCTCCTGTAAACAGAGGGTTTACTCCCTCATTAATAATGACTGTATTAGCTTCATAGTATAAGTACTTGACATATGCCAGCAACATCACTAAGGGTTTTTAAGAGCATTATTAGATTTATTCCATCTAACCTCACCAAGAAGTAGCTGTTAACATCCTCATGTTGCACATGAAGAAACTGAGGCTCAGTGATCTTAACTACTATGCTTTCTATACCATCACTCTTAAAGACTTCCATTTTCCCTGAAAGGAAAATTTGAAACTAAAGCAATAATTAAATTTAAACACAGAAACTCTATAATTTCCCTCAATCCATTAGACAAAGTGATTTGGTCTTTAACTTTCACACTTGCCCTTTAAAAGTATTACTTTCCAGAAGCATGCAAACCCCACTTTCCAAACCTGTGGATAATATGAGGCCTAGGAGTATACAACAAGACGTCTTTGGAAATACCACAAAAATGCTGGAAATGTTCACACAGGACACTTTGACGAAGGTCTTTAAATCCAAACTTTCCTAGCCAGCTGCCCCCACAGTCTACTTAGAAACAGCCCGACGCGCATAAATTGGAGTCTTACCAAAACTGAGTCTTACTTTTATAATTTGCCTTGAAATTTACTGCAAGACCATGAAAATTAAATGCCTCTGGAACAGTCAAAGCAGCTCACTGAGGGTTTAGCAGTCGTCCTCGGTTACCGTTCAGCAGCCCTTTTATTATCTCGAGAACGTTTCTGGATTTAGACCAAATCATTGAAATCTGTGAAAACTCAGAGGTGCAGCAGGTTTTTAGTTTATGACCTTTTCAACCCACGAGACGCTGATTTGCATCCTGATGATGACATACCAAAAGGAAGCTGGGAAGCCTCACTTTGCCCTGGATTCCATTTATCCACTTCCCCAGTCCAATCTGCAATCTAGGATAATTGGCTGGTGCTGAAATTAGCACGAGGCACATCAGGCACCTGGGCTCAGGAGGCAAATGGCTACATCCGACCTGGAGTCCAGGCATTCACAAGGTGGTGAGAGTTTACATTTAAACTGGTGGACTTTGACGGAAATAGTCCTCCATGATGGGGGTGGACCTCATCCAATGGATTCAATGCCAGAATAAAACAAAAAGACTGGCTTCCTGGAGTAAGAGGGAATCTTTTGCAGACTGCCTATTTTATTCTGGCATTCAACCCATTCGATGAGGTCCACCCCCAATATGGAGGACAATCTGCTTTAAAGTGCACCAGCTTCAATGTCAACTTTATCCCTCTAATGTTATGTGCCCACCCTCTAAGTTGGCACATAAGATTAACCATTGCAGGAGGCTATCCCCAACCTCCCCGTTCAGACATCCAGTCATTCACTGATACATTATTACAAGGAAGACACATCACAGGTACAATTTAGACCCAAGATTCATATCATCTTCATGGATCAGACTGAAGTTAGGACTTTACAAGAGATCGTATCTTTGCTGGGCTCTCTCCCCTTCTGGATTCTGCTTCCATCTTTCTCTTATGGGTTTGTCATAAGGAGCTGTCTCTCAACAAGTACATATAAGAAACCGAATCCCTGTCTCAGGCTCTGCTGCCACGGAAACTAACACAGGATGCTCCCTAATAGCTACTGACCAGCTCTTGAAATATTCCACACTTTTTCGCTTTTATCCACTCCTAGCCACTGAACTACTTGTGTTTAACACACCCAATATGTTCTCCTGTTCTGAATTATGCTATTTTGATTCAGGTACACCTCTCTGTTTTAAACATTGCCCCTCATCACTCAATCCTTTTCTAATTCGCAAAGGCTTCATCCGGGTGTGAGGCTCTGAGTCCAATGTGAAAACTCATGCTTTATGGAAATTCTATTTATTTCTAAATCTTGATCATAGTTTCACAGCATTTACTGAGCTGCATTTACAGTGACTGACAGTTATCTGGACTGTCATTCTACTGTTGTATTTGGAGTCAAGGATGCCAAAATACCTTGCAGAATTAACTACCTTATTTTATGATATTCAAGAAGTTTTTAACCCCCTTGGAATGGATTTAACAAGAAAGTACCACAAAGAATAAACTTACCATATGCCAAATGCCATACCACAGTGTCTTAGACTTACTAGGTCATATTCACTGACCTGTATTTTTCAATTGCAGTAACTCTCAACATGGAAATGCCAGGTTAATATAATCAAACACCTTAATACGGCATTTAAATCCTACCAATTTTTTTTGTTATTGAGAGAGATTTTTTGCTATAATATGCATGTGTTGGCCAGAGAGACAGAGAGATAGAATGCTAAAAATCACCCCCCAGGGGAGATGGCCTCGGTGCAATCCCTTCTCCTCTTGGAATTTTGGGCACACATGCACCTGTGCCCAGCATGACTTTGAAGCTGCTGGGTCTGGGACCCAAACCATGGTTGACCATATGGGAGTCCAGTGATATAACCATTACACCATCTGCTGATTCTGATCCCAGCAAATTTTCAGCTTAAGAACTTATTAGCTTATCTGAAAACTCATCCTTTGTTAAGTTTGGAAAATACTTTTCATGTAATCTTGGATCAACTGAGAGAATCTGCATCAAGCATTTCCTCGAGAAGCAATCTAAAGGTATGTTCAAGCTCAGATAGAAAGAGTGCTGTGATAAACTAGGAATCTCTGAATGTCTGCTATAGATGCAAGAGTTTTAAGTGACATATTATTAGGCTCCCCTTCCCAAGAGGGAAAAAAAGTACTCAAACTCACTTTACAGAGGGAAAAAGTGGGCTAGGGGATAATGACTCACATACCTGAGAAATCCATAATGATGTTGGGACCAACAGTTGGCAAAATGGCTATGTTGCTGGACTCCTATGTAGTCGACCATGGTTCGAGTCCCAGACCCGGTGGCTTAAACTCACGCTGGGCGCGTGTGCATGAGTGCCCAAGATCCCGAGAGGAGAATGGAGGAGAAGGGATTGCAGCATAGCCATCCCTCCTGGGGGGTGATTTCTCGCTTTCTGTCTCTCTGTCTCTCTCTGTCTGTCCGGTGAGAGCACACGCCCTATAGCAAAAACCTCTCAAGAAAAGAAAAAAAAAAAAAGAAATCCATGATGATGCCAACACAGATATTATCACTAGATTTGTCTCCATTTGTCCTGCCTGTCTGTCTCCTCTCTCTCTCTTTTTAGTTTCTTCTATAGAGTGCATACACTCACCAGAAATAAACAGAAAGAGAAGGGAAGTGAAAAGTCACCGAACAGGGGGCATAGTCACACCACACCACAATCCCTTTTCCTCCATTTTCCTCTTGGGATCTTGGGCATGCATACATACACATCTGGTGTAATTTCTGAACTGCAAAGTTGGCTATATGGGATCCAGCCTCCTTAACCTGCACAACACTTACTGGCCCCCTCCATCTCTCAGTTCAGCCCACATTCCATTGGGTTACACTCTCTTACTTCCTCTTGGAATTTTGGGCACACATGCACCTGTGCCCAGCATGACTTTGAAGCTGCTGGGTCTGGGACCCAAACCATGGTTGACCATATGGGAGTCCAGTGATATAACCATTACACCATCTGCTGATTCTGATCCCAGCAAATTTTCAGCTTAAGAACTTATTAGCTTATCTGAAAACTCATCCTTTGTTAAGTTTGGAAAATACTTTTCATGTAATCTTGGATCAACTGAGAGAATCTGCATCAAGCATTTCCTCGAGAAGCAATCTAAAGGTATGTTCAAGCTCAGATAGAAAGAGTGCTGTGATAAACTAGGAATCTCTGAATGTCTGCTATAGATGCAAGAGTTTTAAGTGACATATTATTAGGCTCCCCTTCCCAAGAGGGAAAAAAAGTACTCAAACTCACTTTACAGAGGGAAAAAGTGGGCTAGGGGATAATGACTCACATACCTGAGAAATCCATAATGATGTTGGGACCAACAGTTGGCAAAATGGCTATGTTGCTGGACTCCTATGTAGTCGACCATGGTTCGAGTCCCAGACCCGGTGGCTTAAACTCACGCTGGGCGCGTGTGCATGAGTGCCCAAGATCCCGAGAGGAGAATGGAGGAGAAGGGATTGCAGCATAGCCATCCCTCCTGGGGGGTGATTTCTCGCTTTCTGTCTCTCTGTCTCTCTGGCGAGCACACGTGCCCCATAGCAAAAACCTCTCAAGAAAAGAAAAAAAAAAAAAGAAATCCATGATGATGCCAACACAGATATTATCACTAGATTTGTCTCCATTTGTCCTGCCTGTCTGTCTCCTCTCTCTCTCTTTTTAGTTTCTTCTATAGAGTGCATACACTCACCAGAAATAAACAGAAAGAGAAGGGAAGTGAAAAGTCACCGAACAGGGGGCATAGTCACACCACACCACAATCCCTTTTCCTCCATTTTCCTCTTGGGATCTTGGGCATGCATACATACACATCTGGTGTAATTTCTGAACTGCAAAGTTGGCTATATGGGATCCAGCCTCCTTAACCTGCACAACACTTACTGGCCCCCTCCATCTCTCAGTTCAGCCCACATTCCATTGGGTTACACTCTCTTACTGTAGATAAGCACCAAGGATAAGGGCAGGAGTTATGTTATGATCACAAACTTTCAATCTACAAAGACATGGAGGGATTTTTTATTTTAACATCCTTCTGTATATTCATTTCCAAAGAAGGACTCTGTTGACGTTTCTCTGGTCATGTGATAGCTGCTTTAGCCAACTGTAGAGGCCAGAAGGAGGGGACAATGTGATTGGCATTCTAGAAATAATTGAGTAAAGCCACAACCAAAGGAAAAGAGGTGTTATTTCCCTAAGAAAAGGAGAAAAGGCAAAGACAATAGATACCCACTACAGGCAGTGTGCAGAAAGTCACTCTCATCCCTACTCCACATCTTAAACCGCAGAAATGGAAAGTATTAGAAACTCCATTTCCTCCTCTATTAAATCATATTCAATATCCTCTATTAAATATTTTCTTGTATTCTTTTCTAAATTTGACATTTTATTAATTATCACTCTAGGCTATCTAAAAATTTGTCCTCTCTCACCAAATACAGAAATAATATTTCCTTTCTTTACTTTCTCATAGCAGTTTGTTAACTCCCCTATTCAGCATTAAATTAGTTGGCTTTCTATTAGAGACACGGCATCATTTAAGGATATTCTGACAGCAAAAAGATTTTGTTTTTTGTTTTTTGTTTTTTGTTTTTTCCAATGGAGTACTTATATTCCAGAAGAGGTGAAGAGTAATTCTAGCTTCTGATGATCAGAACCCACCACCAAAATGCAGTCCTCTTAGCCAGGTTGTAGGCACTGTTAAACCTTTGAAACCTATACAAAGGTTTCTCAGAATTGTCTGCTTGAAGTCTCCTGGAGTCTTTCTCCACACCAGAGATTGCCACTGGAAGAATTAACTACAAGACATTTTTACTGTATACTTCTAGGTCCTGATGTTTCAGAAAAAGTCCCAAGCAGAAAAGCTGAGAGGCAGAATTCCCAATATGTGAGAACTATCCTTGCTTGGGCAACAGAGTCAGAGGTAGGCTAACGGAATGCAATGAAAGCACCATTTTCCTTTTTTGCAAAGTTCTCTGTTACTCCCCCAGAGAGTTCTCCCAAAGTCCTATGCGCTCAGTCCTACTACAGCTCTTACTACAGTCAACTATAAATGTCTGTCTGTCTATTCCTTCTTTCCTACACTGGGCCTTGAGTTCCTGAAGAGGATGTAGGAGAGCAGTCGGCCCATACTAAAACTTCTCAAATGTTCGCTAAATGAATCAATCTGTAAAGCTCATCCTAAGCCATTCCATTGTATTAAATGTCAAAATCTACATATTTCGAACACAGATTTTAAAAAGATAAGAAACCGACTTGTTCACAGGAAGTTTAAGATACGTAGCCTGGCCATCAAATATTAAGACCAAAAACTACAGTGAAATTGTTTTCTTTTTTGCCTTTGTAATTTAAAAGTAATAAGTAAGGGAGAAAGAGAGAGCAAAATTCTCCAGGCTGAAAGAATTTTAAATGAATAGATATAGATATAGATATATTTAAGTCACTGTTCAATACATCTTCATTATATTTTTTAAATCTTTGTTGTTATAAACTCAATCGATAAAAAGTTACCTTTAAAATAATTTAAACAAGTGGATATATTTTTTCTGTTCCTGACTTACTCAAATTAATTTGAAAGATTTTTTTCTGTACCTTTCTCCTCCTGTTTGCTTGATGTACTCTGACATAAATTCAATACAAATATGGGTGGCTGTTCCAAGGGGTAGCCTAGAAATGTTAATTGGCTGATCAAAATAACAGCCTCATCCTAATTCTATGCTGCTCTCATCCCTAAAAGAATCATGTTTCCAAATTCCTATAAATTTAAAATAGAATTCCAGTGCCTTTGATTGAGTGTGCCAGTTTGCATTATTTTTCCATTTGATAAAACTTATGGCTGAGAAAAATGTGCATTGCACACAAAATGTGTAAAAGCCAGCTCATAAGTAATCTTAACAGTTAAAATGATTATGTAGCTGTTGACTTTTAACAAAGTTCGGACTTCTACTCAGCAACTATTTGACTATATAACAAGTGCCTGACACTGTGCTACTGTGTCCTCTGAATCTGTCCTTTTGAAACTCCATCAACCCACAGATTTTTAATGTCTAAAAAAAATCAGACTCTTTTGGAATGTCAGGTTGATTCCATCTAGCAAAGTTAACCAATATCCCACCAATTATGCATACACCTAAAATAAGGGATTTTTTCCTGCAAAGATGTTTACCATCTGTTAAAACTGATAGTCACTACAATTTTAAGCAATGGCTATACTTAGCTTTATATTTTAGTTTTAACCTAGTGTTTTCTTTGCCCAGCAGTTTTTTACCCCCTTCTGCATGTGTCTGTGTACATATTTTGTATGTGTTTTATATATAACATAAAATTTACAACCTTAACAATTTTAAGTGTACAATTCAGTAGCATGAAGTACATTCACAATGTTGTACAACCATCACCACTATTTCCAGAACTTATTCATCATCCCAAACAGAAACTCTATATCCATTAAATAATAACTTTCCATTTCCTCTCTTCACCAGCCCTTGTAAACTCTATTCTACTTTTATCTTAATGAGTTTGCCTATTCTAGTGTTTGAGTTCCTTTTCTGATGCTAAAACAGAATGCCACAAATTGGGTAATTCATAACAAACAGAAATTTATTTGTCTCACAGTTCCAGAGGCTAGGAAGTCCAGTATCAAGGGGCTGCACCTGGTGAAGGCCTCCTTGAATCGTCTTAAAACAACAGAAGGTATCACATGGTGACTAAACTCATGAGACAAAAAGAAAAAGGGAATAGAACTCCCATGATAATTAAATCACTCCTACAATTATATCATTAATTCATTCATAAGTGCAGAGCTTTTTGTGGGGCTGGACCAAATAATAATTCTATGTTTACCTGTCTGAGGAAAATGTGAAACTGTACAATTTCATATTGCTATCAGCAATGCACGAAAGTTCCAATTTCTTCATATCCTTGCAAACAATTGTTATTTTCCCTTTTTAAGATTATACCCAACCTGGAACTATAAGGTAGCATGGCAGTTATGGCACTGTGCTCCCACATGGCTGACTGTGGTTTGAATCCTGGACCTGGCATATCTCTCTCTCTCTCTCTCTCTCTCTCGGGAGTACATATATAGAAAATTTTAAAAATAAGAATAAATAAAATTAAATTATTTTTAAAAAAATAATAATGCCCAACTTAATAGGAATGAAGTGGTGTTGATTTGTACTTCCCTACTGGCTAATTGTAATGTTGATTTGTATTTCCTTAGTGTCTCATGTTGAGCATCTTTTCACATATTTATTGATCATCTGTATATATTCTATGAAAAAATTTCTATTCAAGTCTTTTGTCCATCTTTTATTTGGACTGTGGTATAGTTTGGATAATGGTTTGTCCCCTAAATGTTCATGTTTTGGAATTTGGTCTTAATGGGCAGTGATTGAATCATGATGGTGATTAGATCATAATAGTGCTAGTCTCATGAATGGATGAATGCTGTCTCGTGAGGGAGATGAGTGGGTTCTAGCTTTCATGAGAAGCATTATTTCTCTCAAGAGCAGATTGCTATAAAAGAAAGAACTGCCCCTAGCACTCTCTCTCTTTCTCTGTCTTGCACTACACATGCCTGTCAGTCTCTCTACTTCTGTCAGTCATATGGATATTGACTACACTCTGGTCTGCTCAGAGTTCCAGCTGTGGCTGGATTGTACAAATGGTGGTGTCTTTCAAAAGAATAAATCCTAATTTCTGCATTTAGTCACTCTGCTCCCTGGTAAAATTAGACCCATCATTAATTATTAGCTAAAAGATTCTGTAAACAGGGTTATGTTTAGTTCAGGTCACAAAATTCCCTGGATGCAGAAGCAAGGGTAGGAACAGAAATGGAAGTATTTGAGCGACCTCAAACATCATATTAAATGTAATGTTTCCCTTTGATCACTTTATCTGACAAAAACAAACAAAAGTTGTGGCCCATCCATAATGTCTCATGCTGGCATGACCAGACCTCGATGCAGGGGTATTTTCTCTGTGTCTGTCTCTCTCTGCTGTGGTGCAACAGTAATGTAAGTGCCTCTGCTGGAAGCCATATAGCCAATCATGGGTTTGGATCTCTGGGCCAACTTGATGGGGAGGGAGCTCATCTAGGAACCTAAGAAACCGGAAGGTTGAGGGACAGGGATGGCAGCATAATGAATTATCTCTCTTGTGTATATGAACAAGTGCTATCATAAATATATATATATATATATATATGCCTGCTTCAATTCAGATGGCAATGCATAAAATCACTCAGAACAGTGACTAGCAGTGCCCACTATATTTGAGTTGAGCTCTCACTACTATCATTATCAACAATGGGAATACTTCATTGCCTGGATATTTGAACTTAAATTTTATCCCTGGGAAAATATTAGACACAACTTATTTGAAATATGCCTAAAGAATGGGAAAGAAACTATTTGGAAAGGCTTCATCCCTAAGTAGTAGGAAAGGATTCTGCCACAATTCTTGCTGTCCTTATCACAGAGAGAGTATACCCACAGCCAAAAGAAATGGCTTCACCAAAATATTCCATTACATGTTTCATTTTGCCTCCCAGTTTCTCAAATTCAGGGTTGTTTCTTTCCCAATGAATGAATAACTGGGCATTTCCTGGGCAGAGATGTGACACAACTCTGTGGCACAGACAGGAATTTGCCATCTACCCACAAAACTTTTGCCAGGACAAGAGTCTTCCAGCCACAAATCTTCCCAGTCAGTGCATCACTCTGGCTTGGGAACATATACTCCTGCTCAGAGGAAAAAGTTTCAAGCAAACTACACATTCAAAGAAGCACAGAGCATTTCATCCCCACAAAGAGAGAACAAAGCCTCAACTGTTGATTCCTCTTTCTGTCAAACAATAACTTCAGGTGTTTTTTAGATGTCCAAAACAACATATAGCTAACTCCAATGAGAAAAAGCATTAAATGATTTTTAACTAAAGTCTAGAGCCATGACATTTATCCCAATACTGCTTAAGCATTTATTGTAAAGACCTCTAAATACTGTGTCAATATTACTCTCAAGTGAAATGGCTCCTAGATGTCTTCTGTATTCTCTGCTGGGCCTCAAAAAGAAATCACTGCATTACCTTGCATTTGCTCTTAGAGTCATTAGCCTTAGACAGCACCATCATTTAAGAAATTTATCATCAGCGCTGTCCTTCGCACAATGTATTAGTGCAATACATTATAAGAACACCTCACTCTGATGATGTATGGCTCTAAAGATGGCAACATCTGGGGACGAATGGGTCTAAGAATAGTTCTGGTCTAAGAGAATAAATGTATAGCTCCACCTTGGTAGCGTTATTCTGAAATAAGGCACTATTTGTTACTATCCCTCCAAAACTCATGTAACAATTTTCACAATGTCCCTGATTTAACAAAAAAAAAACAAGTCTTCATAGCATTAAATTGATTTTTTATGACAAAAAAGTGACGGTTTCTAAAATTAGTGAATTGGTACATTGAGAGATAATCTAACACAAGCCTGATGATAAATCTCAATCATGGCTTTCAAGAAAACTCTAATTTAGTCCACCTCTTGTTCACTTAAATTTTTCAGTAGATTCTCCAAAGGAGAGAAAGGAGATTAACGTCTGATGTCTTCAAGGGTATTAGAACAAAAATTGAGTCACAATTAATTAGTCTATACTAAATTCTAGCTTTCTACATGGCTGATGATACATTTTTACTGAAGCTCAATTCTCCCATTTCCATTCTTCAAAGTCCAGAATACTGCCCTCTCCATTACTTTGTCTAAATAGGACGCAAATATTTTAGCTAACTACTGAAATAAATCATTACGAACATCTAACCTCAAAGAAAGTTACAGCAAATGAAAATGCCTCAATGGTGTGATTCATGGATAGTAGAGTAATCTGCAGGGTCACAGACTTCTTTGTTGAAGGAGGCTTAGAGTGTCCATTTTACAAACTTCCAGTAGAGTTTGTAAACTGGCCCTACTTTTTCATTTTAAGTGCTGTGCCTCCAGGAGTCAGTGCTAAAGCAATGCACCAATTGAACTTGTTGTCTTACCTAGCATCTAAGGATGCTTCTTAAACTGGAGTTAAACAGTACTCTTGATGTTAAGATGAAAAGAAAAGATTGAGAGGATAAAATACCACCCATACACAATCCCCAAATTATGTGTAATTAATGTACAGATGCTTCTTAAATTATGATGGGGTTATTTCTTGGTAAACCCATCATAGCTTGAAAATATCTTAAGTTGGGGGAAACCAGCAGTTAGCATAATAGCTAGTTGCTGGACTCCCACGTAGTCGACTGTGGTTTGCGTCCTGGACCCGGTGACTTAAAAATCACGCCGGGTGCGTGTGCGTGCATGCCCAAGATCCTGAGAGGAGAATGGAGGAGAAGGAATTACGGCATGACCATCCCCCCTGGGGGGGGGGTGATTTCTCACTTTCTGTCTCTATGTCTCTCTCTCTCTCTGTCTGTCTGGCGAGCGCACGCGCCCTATAGCGAAAACCTCTCAAAAAAAAAAAATCTTAAGTTGGAAATGCATATAATACACCTAAGCTACCAAACACTGTAGCTTAGCCTAATTTACCTTAAATGTTCTCAAAACACTTACATTAGCCTATAGTTGAGAAAAACCCTCTAACATAGAGCCTACTTTATACTAAAATGTTGACTAATTCATGTAATTTAATGAATACTGTCCTGAAAAACAAAGCAAAACAAAACAAAACAGAATGGCTGAGTGGGAACTCAAGTATAGTTTCTATATATGTATAGAATGTATATAGCTTTCCCCTTATTGTAAGGTAAAAAAATCTGGAAGCCCAACCATCACAAGTTTGGCACTATCTGTATTTCTTTCAAGTATGTTGACATGCCAATCTGTTTGGAATCAGTGTGTGATCTCCAAAGATAACAGCAACTTTTCCTCCATGCTCACCAACATAAATCTCTAAAGAGACTTAGAGCTTCCCTCAGCATCTCTCAGCCTACCATAAGATCATCATAGTCTAAACTCTTAATAAAGAATTTTCTTTCCACAGATGTTGTGGAGGGAGAAAAAAATCTTAGTCTAGACCACTTGTCTGCAGTGATCAAAAAACTCGGTATGTTTTTCATATTCTTGTAATCTGTCATCTTTAAACTCTGGCAAAGCAATTCCCTCTGTTAATTGTGAAAACTTGAATAACCACCAGGAAATCCTGATTTCAGTGGGAAAGAAAAGACAGAAAGAAAGAGACCCAGACAAGTCAAGATGCCTGAAAGATGGGGAAAGGTAGAGGAAGAAAGAAATTTAAAAATGGGTAAAAGAAACAAATTGCTGAGCTTCAAAATGTTCTACATCCTATTAGTTAAATTTAAATCTTTAGGGACCAGCAGATGGCATAATGTTTACATCACTGGACTCTCACATAGTCGACTGTGATTTAAGTCCCAGACCTGGTGGCTTAAAACTCACACTGGGCATGTGCATGTGCATGTAGGCCCAAAATCCTGAGAGGAGAGGAGAGAAAGAACTGTGATGTGGCCCCCTGGGTGGTGATTTCTTGCTTTCTGTCTCTTTGTCTATCTGGCGAGCACATTCAACCTATAGCAAAAATCTCTCCAAAAAAAAATAATAATCAAATAAATCTTTAAAATATTATAAATCTAAAACACTGTCCATGAAATTAAAAATCTTATTTTGAAAAGTTAAATGCCTATTCAATGCCTAGAGAGAGACAGTAAATATCATCTTCCAATGATAGTATTTCTCTTCATCAAATAAACATAGAACCTTAGCACAATGAAATATTTAATCAAGAAACATATTATTGGGTCATCCAATAATTTTCCAAAATTTTTTTCTTTTTTACTTTTATAAATTATCAAACTTTGACTGCTTGCCACTTCCAGTATATTCATTTATTTTCTGTTTCCTACTTTCAAACATCTTTCTGAGAATAGGATTTCTGGTATAAGATGGTTGTTAGCAAAGCAAATATGAGAAGACTTCAAAAAGTTCACAGAAAATGCATATTAAATATGAAAAATCTATGCATGAATTTCAATATTTTTTGCACCAAAATAAACTTGTACTTTAATTTCATTTTTCTAGGAACTCTTTGAAATTTCATGTATAAAACAACTATATGTGAAATATTAAAATATTTCTACTATATTTATTCTAATATGTCTTTTTCTTTAGATTCTTTCAAGCAACAGTGTGCTATAAAACTTTACCATGCCCACCAAGCATTCTGAAGTTTAGTGTAAAATAACATGTTTTTATACCTAAGTAGATCTTACCCATGGTGGGGTTTATGGGAAGCTCATGGTATCTTATAGCCTCTTCCCTCTTCATCCTTTCTTCAAGAAAAGTACAAGCTCATGCTCTAAATAGTCTTCAGGTCATTTTTCTTTCATCTATTCACCACAATTGACTAAACAGACTCAAGGAGTCAAATATTCTTGAATTTTCTGCGTATCTCTTTTCTTTTGCTCTATAGCTTTCTTTGCCATCAATGTTAAGATGCAAAATTCACATGAGGGAGGGAGAAACATTATCTGGGGCTCTCATCTCTGGAAAACAAAACAAAAGCCTTCCATTGGGACAAGCTCTCAGTGATAGAATTCTAATTGAGATTTAGAGTCACATCCCTGGTCAACAACAACAAAAAAATCCTGATGCTTTTCTTTGCCTCATTCATGCATGTATCTTTCAGAGACATTGTAGGAAACAACAGATTAGGACAAAGCAAAATCCATCTGGAAGGCAATCAAGCTGGGAGTGGTCCTCTGACATCAGAGTTGTTGCTGCTAGCTACTGCTTGCCTGTGAACATACAGCGTACTTTGTCCATGATCCATTTCCTTTGGAAGCACATGGTAAGTTATTGGTAATATCAACTATCTTATTCTTGAGATGCTAGTCTATTATCAACTGTAAGCTTATACTCCAATCAGAAAGGATGTCTACCTAACTTTTAATTAGCATCAAATAAAAGAAGTGGATTTGTGGAAAAAATAAAAAAGGATAAATTATGAAAAACAACAGCAAACTGCTGTGTTTTTACCATGGTACAGTATACTTGTGGTTCCCCCCCCCCAATCATTTATTGGTTCCATTCATCAGATATTAATTTATTATTATTTTTTAAAGAACTATTTTATCTCATTTTATTTATTTATTTTAATTCGACCAGAGAGGGACAGAGAGAGAGAGAAAAAACAAGCCACCAGGTCCAGGACTGGAACCGTGGTTGACCATGTGGGAGTCAAGTGCCCTCAGCCACCACACCACCTGCCGGCTCCAATATTCATTTATTAAGCACCTACTGTCGGTCTGGACTTGTGTTGCTCACTGTGGGCGTACAAAAGAGATATGAGACATTGTTCTTTAGGTAAAAAAACTGCCATTCTAGCTGAAGAAATGGGTGATATATAGAATAATGAGAGAACAATTCCAGGCATAATAGAATAGACCCGTAAGTGATTGAGATCTGAAATGAGGCATGGACCACTGTGGTTGATAATGGTGAGAAGAGAGAAAGGAGCTGAGCCACGCCTGGATAAAAAGGGTACACATTCCAGGAAGAGAGCTCAATAAATACAGAGCAACAGAGATAGAAATGGACATTGTAAGAACTGGAAATGAACACATCTTATTTCAAAGTACAAGCAGGTATAGACAAATTCGTGAGTGTGGACAAAAGGGAGCCACTGAGAGTTACCAAGTCAAGGAGAAACATGAGAAAAGGATATAGCAAAGTGAAATTCAGATTTTTATGTACAATGAATACTGTTTCCTAAATGTGAATTTTGACTGGTGGTTATCAGTAAAATTATCTACACAATAAGAAATTTGTGACTATAGAAAATTAAAGGATAGACAGAGGAAATTATTAAAATTGGATACTAGGTGGGGAACCAGCAGTTAGTGTAATGGCTATGTCACTGGATTCCCACATAGTCGACCGTGGTTCGCATCCCAGACTGGGTGGCTTAGATCTCACGCTGGGCACATGTGCGTGCATGCCCAGGATCCCTAGAGGAGAATGGAGGAGAAGAGATTGCGGTGTGACCATCCCCCCTGGGGGGTGATTTCTCGCTTTCTGTCTCTATGTCTCTCTCTGGCTGGCTGGTGAGCGCAAACCTCTCAAAAAAAAAAATTGGATACTAACAATTATTTAGTATTTGTCACTGGAGTGAATGTTTAAGGAGTCAACGTCAGTGGAGCGATTATGAGATGAGTTGAGATTCTGCAATTTTGAAGTCATACCAAGATGTTTTAGAATCTACTAAAATGCCACACAACAAGGAATTTGGGTCTAATTCTTCTAACCATTTTAAATCATTACCCATTTTCTTCCTTTTTTCATTTTATGAAAGAGATTTTTGACAGAGTCTTGCCACGTCATAGTCCTCCTGACTCAGTCTCCCAGTTAGCTTGGACCACAAATATGTGCCATCACATCCAGTCTGTTTAGATAGGGTTGAGAACAGAACCTGGACCTCCCATGTGGCTTCAGCCTCCAAGTAGCAACATCTTAGCAGAATGTGCCACCGAGGCTGAGCCCCTAAACATTTTAATTCAAGACAATCACATGAAAATATTAATCCAACTTTCTCTTCACAAGAAATGTATTTATTTCATCGTTTCTCCAGAATTAAAAACACAAGCTTTTTTGTCATTGTTAGAGGGTAAATGCCCTTGCCAGAGAGACAAGGAAAAAAGAGAGAAACAGAAAGAAGAAAGCACTCCCCACAGGAAATGATCACACCATATTCTCCTCTTCTCCATCTCTTCCTTCCTTCAGGATTTTGGGCATGTATTCACAAACCCCCAGGGTGTTTCTCAAGTCACCAGGTTTGGTATCCAACCAGGCAGTTGGCCATGTGGGATCCAGCTGCCTCAACTACCAGGCCACAGAGCCAGCCCCCCAAAACTATTTTTAAATGACAGAAGCTGTTATATTTGAAAATGATAGCAGATATCATTTTTTAAGATAAGACTGTTAAACCAAATGGAATGTCAGTCTTATATACCCTTTTTCGTTGTGCATCAAACTTGGTCAGAATCCATAAATTCTCTAATAACATTCTTGAGAAACAACCCAAGAAGACAAAGTGAAATGATAAGATCCTAAGTCCAAAGGGACCTTACTTCATCTAGTCAAATAGAATTGTCTTTGGAATTTACAATACACATCGGAATGCTACATAGATTTTGCAATAAGCAATGAAATTAGTCCCATAAATGTTCCCACTGAAAGACCAAAAGAACCACAAAATCCACAAGGACTATTATAAATAATTGGTGGGTCCCTTTTGGGCCAGTAGCCTTGTCACTGGAGTGAGGGTCTGTCGGGTTCTTTACTTCATCACAGGAAAGAATTCAAGCATGAGCCAGTGAAGCAGAAAAAACTTATTGAGCAAAGGTGAGAATAAACTCCATATACAGAGAAGAAGGTAATACTGAATGTCCTTGGGGATCTCACTTTATAGAAAACTTACATGCATATTCATGAAGGGGATTGGATTTTTGAGGTCCCCTGTAGGGGTACTCTCTTGTGCACACGCTGCCTAGGTAAACATGCTTGAACATAGGATGTATGTGTTATTATCATCCAAGATCTCCTCCCTGGGGTGTGATTCCAAGTATGCCAATGATGCAAACATTCACTATAGGTCATCTGTGGTACTAGTGCACACGTGTGAGCATGAAGCCACTACACCCCATGGTGGACAGGGTCCTTACAGTTTCTTTTTTCCTGCGAAGTTTTGTTCTGCAGGTTGTCTTTGTATCCCACTTGTTAACCCATCTCAGTCTCAAGACAATTTCAATGAAGTCAAATCGTGCACATTTGGAGAACTGGTTGGGAGACATGTTATCATTTGAATCCTTTGTGTTACTGTGGAGAATCAGTTCGTAGAAATCTCTCTACATCCCAGCCCCAACTCAAGAACAACAGATTGTTGGAGGAACAAAATCTTTAGGTTGGTTAAACACACACACACACACACACACACACACAAAAGGGCCTTGTTAGCATGTTGCCTTTTAGCAAGCGCTATTCAGCAGGGGATGTGAAACTCTGTCACTCAATGGTCTCTGGTGCCTAAACCCGTTTAGATCTCCAAGGCTTTCTTCCCCTCAATAGGTACTACTTCTTTAAAAATGTGGATGAAGATTTCATAGGTTTCTTTCAAAATAATTATTAAAAAAGAAATGACTTCCAGGCTTTATCCATGCATAGCAATAAGTCTCAGCTGCAAGCAAATTTTTTTAAGTCAAGATTTTTGCTTCCAAAAAACAGATTTGTAAAAATACATTTTAAAACCTTATTAATTGAAGCAGGCTACAGTCCAATTACACCAATGGCTTGAAAACAAGTACAAAATAATAAAATGTATAATAATGATGGTTGTTTTCTTGTTAATATCACCATAATCAGAGAATTCCTTAGAGCCACTGCACCAAAAATGATTTGAATCTTTAATGAAAATTAATTACAGGAGACCAAAGAGGTTTTGAAAAGTAAAAAAATAGAATTGAGTCTAGTAGACATATCCTTGGTATTATTTAAACAAGCTATGTTTTTCTTTTTTCTTTTTCTTTTTTGAAGAGGTTTTTGCTACAGGGCTCATGTGCTCACCAGAAAAACAGAGAGAGACAGAAAGACAGAAAGCAAGAAATCACCCCCTAGGGGGGATGGCCACACCGTAATCCCTTCTCCTCCATTCTCCTCTCAGGATCTTGGGCACGCACGCACACGCACCCAGCGTGAGTTCAAGCCACCAGGCCTGGGAATCGAACCACACTCAACTACATGGGAGTCCAGTGGCATAGCCATTACGCCAACTGCTGGACCCCCAAGCTATGTTTTTCTTGACTGCTTTTTCAGCATTTGCCACCTCTTCATTTTGCCACAGATGTTTTATGTGGTTGAACTTTGTCACTTTCAGTGCCTAGAAGTATAAAACAGCAAAAGGATAACGAGGCTGAAAAGATAGGCCATTTGCTAGCTTTTTTCTTAAAAAGTAAACACCAAACACAAAAGAAAATCTAACATGAAAAATATGTACATTTTAAACTGAAAAAAAAAAAAAACATTACACAAATTACATTAACAAGAAATGTGTTTTGGTATCTTCCAACTAGTGTCCTTTATTCTAGTCCCTACCATACACACAGACACACACACACACACACATTATTTTTTCCATGAATACACTATGAAAAGGTCTCGAAAGTCATTTCCTATGAGGAATAAAATTCTCACTTGACTCCCTTCTTGGCACTATGACATCATCTCCAGAATGCTCATGTTAAAATACAAATAGCATAATTAGGCAGGTAAAACATCTCACTATTACAAACCCTTTCGAAACTTGCTCCTGGCATTTTCTCACTCTGTGGCACTGAAAAACGACTTAGATGTTCCAAATCTCACTCCTTCATTGGTAATAACAATACCTATTTCATATGGTTGTTGGGAAGAAGAAATGAAATGATGTTTGTAAAGGGCTTACATCGAGGACTTCCTGAATATCATGCCTTGTGAACTGTTGAAAGTGTTCAATCAACAGTAGCTGCTACTGATATCATCATTATTATTTGTTATTATTACTATTTCCACTAGCTAATAGACAAGTAATGAGACCTGAGCTCAATCAGATGGTTAGAAGACAGAAAGAAGTGGTCAGACAGTGGCACAGAGGTAAAACACAATGCTCTGCAAGGCTGACCAACATGAGAAGGTTCCAGGTTCGTATCCAGAGATCTTCCTGAGTACACCAAGCATGGTATGCCTATGATACAGGACTAGCTAAGGCTGGGGGTAGACTGCAGCATTAAGAGCCTATTGGGGGAACCAGCAGTTAGCGTAATGGCTATGTCGCTGGACTCCTACGTAGTCGACCTCGGTTTGCGTCCCAGACCCGATGGCTTAAAACTCACGCCGGGCGCGTGTGCGTGCATGCCCAAGATCCCGAGAGGAGAATGGAGGAGAAGGGATTGCAGCATGACCATCCCCCCTGGGGGGTGATTTCTCGCTTTCTGTCTTCTCTCTGTCTCTCTCTGTCTGGCAAGCGCACGCGCCCTATAGCGAAAACCTCTCAAAAAAAAAAAAAAAAAAAGAGCCTATTGGGAGTGCTTCTGTCTGTCTCTGTCCCAGTCATTCAAGAAGAAAAGGGGAGAGAGGGAGGAAGGAGGGATAGAAAGTCCAAATGAAAGCAGTGGAGCAATTTCAAGGCTTGGTTCTCATGCTGCACAGGCAAGAGAAGAGTCTGCAATGACCATCACCTCCTTGACCAGGTTGCCTGTGGCCAGGCCTAAGTGTGTTGACTCATCATATGCCGCGGATACCATAATCTCCAGATCGTCGGTGAGTGGGTCAGTGGAAGGCAATCTGCAAATACAAGGCATGTGGATAATTTGGACTCCTTTGCCCACTTCCCATGAGATGTTAACATTGTACTCTTTTGACTGGAGTGCCAGCAAAACCCTTGTTGAATTTTTGCTTTCTTTTTAAAATTTTTAGTGCTCAACTGTGGGGAAAGGGTAGTTGAGGAGACAGAGAGGACTAACAGAAAGGATAAAAAGGAATGAAGATGACTTTTACACTCAAATGTCTGTGCTTAGTGTTCATTTTTGCAAGATTCACTTGAGGCTTTGGCTCATCACACACTCACGCAGTTGGTGCTCAGCCACTCCCTCATGTGCTGCAGAAACACTGCATTTGTCTGGCTCTGATGCACATGGTGCATTGTGTGAACTCTACCCTTAAGGTCTTTGGATCCTATCTGCCTATAAGAGAAGTCAAGCAAAATTTCCTGAATTTCTGTTTCTGGATTTGAGAAAATATTTCTTCACAGATAATCTTCAGAGAATTTGCACCAAATTTTAATAGTTGTTGTCACACAAGCTTTCAATAAGCATGAGAAAGACTAAACCAAACAAAGACTAAACCAAACAGGTCCCATATTGCAAGACTTCTCAGAGCCTTTGTTGTGCTAATATGGAATGTGAATACTAGGAAGGGGCACTTCCCTGATCATCCAGTCTTTTTTTCACAGAGGATTTCATGGGATTAGCATCTCCTAAACACTTGGAGAAATGCATAGTGAAGTCCCAAATGGTTTTACATTTTGATTTGCCCTTTTTGTCTTATTTTGATTTGCTCCAAACTCAAGTCCTTATTACCCTTAAATAAGGGAAGAATTTAGAAACCCTGTGATCATTCTTCGTAATGCTGATTACTAATTAATTACTAATTATTTATGACACAGAGCTCTGCATTTTTAATTAAAGTCAAAAGTCTTTGAGATATAGAGATGAATAACTCAAACAAAATCACACATTTGACATTTATGAAAAATCTTTCTCAGATCCCAGTGTAGATAGTTGAGGATTATGGCCAGACGTTACAGTGAGGATTGGAGAAAAAAATGAGGTGATTGCATTCTCCATAAGTGGCACCTTTTCTGATTCCATGGAGAATTTACTTACAGATGGGTACCTCTATTGTGTATTCAACCTCACTTCTATCCCGCCTAACAAAACCAGCACATATGAATTTGGCTGAAATGCATAGACTCAGAGAAAGGTAATGCCTTGACTGCAGGCAAAGATGGCAAAGAACAGAATGCATTTATATCCTAAGGAATCCGGGAGCACTGTTTTCAGAATCAAGCAACTGCTCTTAAGTCTTCTCTTAGTGAATAAGGGTTGATACTGAACACAACCCCCTCTCCCTTTTTCAGTTAGTCAGTATGTGTTATTTTCCTTTTAGACACCTCTGTATCTAAAATATCACCTAGATGTTTTAATTCCATTGGAAGGCAGATTATGTTAGCCAATTAGATTCTCTCTGTCCCCTAATTAAAATCCTGTATCACAGTGACCATGGGGCACTACAAATGGGAGGCTCTTTCTTCCATTTAGAAATAGTAGATGCTAAGCCTACAAGATTGTCATTCATATCATAGCATAGATGGTTTACTTGTAAATGATGTCAACACAGAAGAACACAGATTTGGAAGATAAAAAATTAAGACTTCTTAAGACATTGTTAAAACCCTAGTATCCAACCATGCATCTGAAATAGAGACTTCCAAAGTTTCAACTTACAGAGTACTCATGTCGTCATGTCTGTTCTGCTTAAACTAGTTTGAGTTGTGTCTCTAAAGCTACAATAAGAAAGTAGCTGAATAATCCACTCCTATTCTTAAAAATTCATGTAAAATTTGCATTCTCCTTCATAATACATCCATGTTTGTTTTAAAAGAAAAATATGTTAAATTATTTACCTTTGAGTAAAGTTGACTTTCCAGGAAGATGTGCCATGTGCCCTATTTATATAGTGTCTTCTCAACCCCCCATCCTCCACCTCGGACTCATTGCCTAAGACCTCAGTTTTGAGTTCATAGTTATGGAATAAGAATGTAATAGTGCCTTTTTGTCTTTTAAATGTTGTTATTCTGAAGGTAAAAGAAGAAAAAAATAAAGAATTACGTCCTAGGGAGGCTTAAGCGTTGACTACTGGCCTTCTTTGCCTGGAGCCCCACTTACTATAACTGTAATAGCAATATGGCTGAATTTTAGTGCCATAACAATAACTGGGTTCTCATAATGATCTTTGAAATGGTTACTATTATCATCTTAGTTCGAAGTTGGTGTATTTTATAAACTCACTGGGGTTTTAAGAATTTGGGATTTTAAAAAACCACTAAACTAAAAAAAAGAGTTGGTATTAAAGCCTTAACAACTTAAGAACGCATCATCATCATCACGTTTACTGTATGCCGAGCACTGTTCAACTGTTTTACATAAATAACTCATCAGGTAAGTACTATTATCCTTTTCTCAAAATGAGAAATCCGGGACCAACAGATGGCAAAATGGTTATGTCACTAGACTCTCATGTAGTTGACCAAAGTTCAAGTTCCAGACCTAGTGGCTTAAATTTATACTGGGCATGTGTGTATGCATGTGTGCCAAAGATCCTGAGAAGAGAACAGAGGAGAAGGGATTGTGGCATGGCCATCCTCCCCGGGGCATGATTTCTTGTTTTCTGTCTCTCTGTCTCGTCTTTCCGGCAAGCACACACACTCTATAGCAAAAATCTCTCTCAAAAAAAAAAAAAAGAGAAAGTCAAGGTTAACTTATTTGCCCAAATTCACATGGTATGCCCAAACCTAGGTGGTCATGCTCCAGAATCAACAAATTTGGCCACAATACTGTCTTATTTACTTGGCCTCATAAAGTAGATGAAAGAGAACAAACTGTGCTTCCTTTTAAGTAGAAGAGGTCCTAGGACCCTCATAACAAGTAAGCTATATATAGAAGGAACCGGAACTTTTTACTGAAAACCAAAGTAAAAAGCATAAAAATATTTCACACCAAAGCCTCAGTTTCCTATATCACAATCAAAAGTTACACTTTCTAAACTATGATCTAACTCACATCCCCTGCTTTAACTGAGGCATATTAAGGCCCTTCTGCAGAGTAGAGCAAAAAGGGACAAATAGGTACATTAGCCACCTATTGCTGCTTTTAAATAGTCACAAATTTAGTGGCTTAAAATAATGCATATTTATGCTCATATAGATCTAGAGGTTAGCAGGTTGTGTTCCTTCCACAGGCTCTATGGAAGAATCTATTCTCTTGTTGACTCCAGCTTCTAGAGGCTGTCTATGCTCTTTGGCTTAGGCTTCCTCCTCTATCTTCCAAGTTTACAGTGTAATATCTTCAAATCTCTGACTATAACCCTCCTGCCTCCTTCATTTATAGGGCTCTTTGTGATTACACTGAGCCACTAGGATAATCCAAGGTAATCTTCCCATCTCAAGATTCTTAATTTAATCACATCTACAGAATCCCTTTTACCATATGAAGGTAACATTTTCAGAAGTTCCAAAGATTAGGACATAGTCATTTTGAGGAGCTGCTACTATTCTGCCTACCATAATAGCCATAAGAGATTTTAGTTTCTCCAGAGTCCAACAGATATTTCCTCTCAAAATAATTTCAAGCTTCATAATTTAGGTTTTGAGTCACATCTTCCTCCTCCAGGTCAGGATCAAGGGATAGAACCAACAGACTCTCTTGCTCTGCCTAAAAGGGAGCTCAAACATAGGGCTGGAAGCAGCCAATATAATTATCCCCAACATTTCTGGCCCTAAAGTTATATTGCCTTTTAAGCCAGAGCATTGTCATGTCTGGTTGCCAGGATGCATTCACCTATGGGAACTTGGTTCACCTGATACTTTCAGAATAAGTTTCCACACGTCTTTCTTTAATAACTATGTTTTAAAACATAATACAAATGGTGATTATTTCCTTCTTTAGGTCTGAGATCACCGTGCTTTCCATGGTTCTTAATAGCAAGTGATTTATTTGTTTTACAGCCTGGGTTCTTGGATTCCCTCCCAGGCCATGTCTGAATGGGCATTATCAGATTTTCTCATTTTTTTTTATTCTTTGCTATTAGAGAAATGAAATTGAAATACCTACAGTGTTCTTTTCAGACACTTTTTAAGCAAGTGACTTTACTTCCATAATAATAAAAAAAATTAATTCAATATTTGTTTCAGTCTCATGCAATTCTAGGATCTCTTTACTCCCTTAAATTTTGAATTTAATGAAAGCAGTCATGGGTCAAAATTGGCTTTTGTTAAGGTTACAAATTATACACACCGAATGACTAATAGAAGTAAACTCTTTCAATATACCTACTAGGGCTAGGGAGAAGAGCTCTAAATTTAAGAGTGTCATCAGTCAGACTCTATCAATAGGTACTTTCAAAGATTTGGCCAAATCTATGAAATTCTAGGGGAATTTGGATTGCTCTACATAGAAGTAAAGATAGGAGACTTTGTTTTTTACTCCCTTAGAAAGTAGCCATAAACAATACATAGATGAATAAAATAATTATAAGCCCATAAATTTTAAAATTAGGTGATGGGCCAGATTTGGCCCATGAACTATTAATCTGACAATTCCTTGTTTGATTTGATAACTCAATAAACTCTCACCCCTAACTTGTTTTTCCTTTCTTATTTATTTTTGCTTAAGCTAACTTAAGTCGTGGTTTATAAATTATATTGAATTCTAATACAATTGCTCTCCATTGTATTTTATTTTATACATTTAGAAACATTAATCTGAGGAATCCATAATCACCATAATTCCAAAAGGGTCTGAAGCATAAAAGAGGGAGAGATCCCTGACTGACACCCCAAAGTAGGCAACCAATGCTCTGTATTACATATACTTCTTGGGAACCAATTACTCCTGAGATGACATATGATGAAATTCTGAATGAGTTATTAAAAGATAGCTGACAAACTCTAAGACATGAGAATGACATCAATAAAATAGTATCCATCTTCTCCTTGGTGCTAAGTGAGAGTTTAACAATAAAACAGGACAGACCCCAAAGCTGATCCTGAATAGGACTTCTCCTGATAAGGTATGACACCATTTTCTTGGAGAGGCAGTACAGTAGTGTTGGAAATCATATAGACGTGGTTAAGCACCAAGTCCTGGATTTGAGATTCACTTCCTCTTCTCACTAACGCTTGATCTTTGATTAGTTACTTCATCTCTGTGAGTTTCACTTTCCATTTTTGTCAAATTTTATATAGCTCCTTAGAATAACAAAGGAGAGAATACAATGAAGTAAGGATAGGCATGCAATCCACATTCTCTTGTTCTTCTATATGCCATGGTTACTGGTTTCCCTTGGATGACTATTTAAAACATGAGACTGAAGCATTCCACTATGCGTTAAAAGCACAACTGCTCATTTAGCATTTCAGGTTTTTATTAAGCAAACTGATAAGACTTAAATTCTGTAATTGGTGCATGTTCTTTTTTTGCCTAATGACACTAATCTGTTTTTATCTTAGTCATTTAACTGAGTTTCGTGATTAGCACAGGCAAGGTTTTAGGGATTTAAATCATGTGTTTGATGTTTTTGCTTTTAGGCATGTTTGATTATTTATTAAAATCGATAAAATCAGCTGTGTCAACTAGTTATTAAAACTATAATTCTTTTATTGGCTAATACCAGGAGGGCTGAAGCAAATGAAAAACTAAAACATTACATGAATTCTTGATTATGAAGCAAGTTTCTATAGGGGTGGCCTACATACTTTGCATTAACTGAAGCCTGTTTGGAACAAGTCTGTTCTATCTTTAGCCAATAAGGAAAGGACCAAGTGGGTAAGCATATGCGCAACTCATGTTGTAATTTATGCTTTAAAATAAATACAAGTTTGAAAGAAGCAATGTGCTCTGGTCTTTAGAAAAGAAATACCAAATAAAGCCGTGTGTCACTTAATGACAGGGATACATTCTGAGAAATGTGATCATCAGGTGATTTCGTCAACTGTGCAAATGTCAAACAGTGTACTTACATAAACCTAAATACTATCGTCCACTACATACCTTGGGTCGATAGCATCATCTTATGGGCTTGTCATCGTACATGTGGTCTGTCACTGACCAAAACACTGTTATGCTGTGCCTGGCTGCCCTAGCTAACAGAGAGGGGTGAAGAGTAGCCACAGGTGGCATCCATCATTTCCTTCTCATCCTTGTACATGCATGTCATAACAGATATCAAAGGTCAATTCTCTTTCCCCTCTTCTGAAACTGGGCTTGCCTATGGTCTGTTTTGACCAGTAAAATATGATGGAGGTGATACTCTGCCAGTTCTGGTCAAGGTCTTCAAGAAGCCTTTAAGAGTTTCCACTTTCAATGTAGGGAGCCAGATGCCAAGCTCTAAAGAAGTGTAGGCCACAGTACTAAATGATGAGACACCATGTGGAGAGAGGCAACGCAGGGAGAAGTACAGAGGTATAATGCTGAACAATTAAGTAGCATCTTCTAGGGAGTTGGATCATGGGACAAGAGCAAAATGTGATGCTCTGTGAGAATAACCTACATGGTAAGGTTGGAGCTTGGCATCCAGAGACCTTCCTGAGTGAACCAGCATTTGATGCCTATGGTCTGCAGCTAGCTAGCTAAAGCTGGGGGTGGTTAGTGGTGTCAAGACTCTATGGTGGGTGGTGCTATCTTCCCCTGTCTCTTTCACACACACACACACACACACACACAAACACCCATGGAATAAATAAACTTAAAAAAAAAAAAAGTAGCATCTTACATAGCTTCCACTCCAGCTCACTCCATATGGAACTGAGGAATTACCTAGATGAGCTCTGTTAGCATTCTTGATGCAAGGACTATAAGTAACAATAAACCATTGTCATTTTAAGCTAAGTTCGAGGTTGGTCTGTTATTCAACAATTAGGCAACTTAAATGGGGTAGGAAGGATAAGAGAATTAACACAGCTAACCAGATAAATGCTTAAAATAAAGTAACAGTTGTCCCTCAGTATCCATGGAGATTGATTCCAGTATTCCCTGTAGATACCCATATCCACAGATGTTCAAGTCTCTTATATTAAATGCCATAATATTTAATATAACCTGTGCATGTCTCCCTGCAAACTTTATATCTAGATTACTTAAAAATAATGTTAGCATCAAATATAGTTTAAAAGCAAAACATATAAGTAAACTTCTTCAGCATCTTTCTTTTATAGGCTGTCTCTTCCCCTATTTTATAACAACTGGCATAGCCTGATTGCAACCTTAGTTGGCAGTATTCACAGATGAGGAACCCAACTATAAAGAGGGCCAACTATGTCTCGCTGAAAATGTGAGCTAGGAAATGAGAGCTATCAGCTCAGGATTATTTCTTCTTCCTTTTAAAAAAAAATTCCAAAGGAAAGGTCTCCTCTTTTGAAAAACTGCAGGGGAGAAAGAGAATGTACCATGTTGCACAGTTGAGAAGACATTAATCTATAAATTGGCACTCTGGCTTCAGCCTTATCTCCACTGGAAAAATGTTAGGTAAAGCAATTTGTCTTCTGAGCTTCCATGTTGTCATCAGTTGAATGAGAATGGACACTGACAGAACCAATAGGGGTTGGGAAGAAGGCTGATGGAGGTCATTTGGCCTGACCTTTACAGTCACCAAGCACCTTAGATGCCAATTCCTAAACATAAGCTCTATGTATTATTTTGTATATAATCAGAGAAAGACACTCAAGTATAGAAAATAGACAGTCTATAATATTGTGTTAATATTTGCTTATAAAAACTATTACTTGTGACAAACACAATTATGCTGCATTATATTTTGGATGTTTGCTAAGAATTTTAATTTGAAATTTTCAAACTTTAAAAAAATTACAATTTTTTGTGTGTCATTTTGGGCATATCTTTATTTTTTATGTATGGGAAGTGTTAGAAGATATTATTTAACCTGTTAAGTCATACAAGCTCTAGGAAATCCTGGGTCTCTGACTATGTTGTCTCTTTTAGTTCTAAAACACTGACTATCATCCAGGTTTTCTCTCATTATTGCATTTAGGAATAATAAAGTAGTTGTTTAATATAATTGGTATTTTTCTGACATCTTTTTATGGTAGAAAGACATCTTTTTAAGAGCCAAAAGCATCCTTCTGAATTGATCAACCTTACCAAAGAACAAAATTTGTCCTGTCAAAATATAGTAACTGTCCACAATGGTTTAGAAGTCTTGGTGACATCAAATATATGCTTGCCCACATGAAGAGCTAAGAGTTTCTAGACAGGTATCTTGCATTTTTGGGTTTGCATGGACACATTTGTACAATATACAGACAGGTTACCAAAAATACATGTAACACTTTAATCTCAGATGCTTGAAGAATTTAGTCTCTCTTCTTCTTATGGAGTAGATAATGATTTGTTCCCTAAAGTTTCATGTTTGGAATTTGGTCTTAGTGGAGTGTGTGGATTGTAATGACTGGATCATAAACTGTCTTATGAAGTAGTACTGTCTCATAGGAGAACTGAGTGAGTTCGAGATCTTGGTAGAAGGGGTTAATTCTACTCCCTTAAGAGAAGGTTGTTATAAGTAAACTGTGAGGCTTACTCTCTTTCTCTGCATGTGCCTGAGATCACTCTGCTTCTGCTGGTCATGTTCCAGCCACCAGAATCGTGAATCAATAAACCTCTATTTCTTTATAAACCCAGTATTTCTGTTAACACTGCAGTAACAAACTAATATACCTCCTCTCCTGGAAAAAAAAAGAAAGAAAAAAGATGCTTTTAACATTATAAGAAATTAAGTACCCAAAAGAAGAAAGAAAAAATGTAGTAAATATATAAAATATATGCAAATTAAAGCAGTATAATACCATTATCACCTGTCAAACTGGCAAATTAAGAAAATTAATTCCCAATGAAGGCAAAATAAAGACATTTTCATCCTAAAAGACTAAAAGAATTTGTCACCAACAGATACTTACTAAAGAATATATTAAAGAGTATTCTTTTTGTTTTTTTTTTTTTTGAGAGGTTTTTGCTATAGGGTGGGTGTGCTTGCCAGAAAGAGAGAGGCAGAAAGACAGAAAGCGAGAAATCACCCTCCAGGGGGATGGCCATGCTGCAATCCCTTCTCCTCCATTCTCCTCTCAGGATCTTGGGCACGCATGCACACGTGCGCCGTGTGAGTTTAAGCCACCGGGTCCAGGACTTGAACCATGGTCCAGCGACATGGGAGTCTAGCAACATAGCTATTACGCTAACTGCTGGTCCCTTAAAGAGTATTTTTTAAGGAGAAGGAAGATTATCCCAGATGAATGAACAGAGATGTCAGAAAGGATGAAGAGCAACAAAAATGGTAAATATGTAGATCTTGCCGAATGAATATTAAATATACATAACAATAATACTGATGTCCTGCTGGTTTTAAAATACATAATTATAATATACAATTTCCTATTAATCAGTTGGGAATAAATATCACTAAAGCAGCTAGCACTAAGGTTCAAGATTGGTTAAAAATAATACCAGACTTTGATAAGTCAAAGATAATAACCACCATGTAAACTTCAAAAATAAAGGGTGGGCCCCATGGTGCATTGTTCAGTACTATACACTGGAAGCTGGATCCCACATGGCCTATTGTGGGTCCAATCCTGGCCCTAATTACACTAAAAAACATACTGCGTGTGTGTGTGTGTGTGTGTGTGTGTGTGTGTGCCTAAAATCCTGATAAAATAGAGAATTGGAGGGAAAAAAGTACAGCATGACCATACCCCATGGGGGAGGCAGGGTGCTTTCTCTCTTTCTCAGTTTCTATTTCTCTCTTTCTCTGGTGAGTGTATGCACGCTCTGGGGGGAAAAAAAGCCAGAAGTATATAAGTAGAACTTCTAAACTCCTAGAGAAAAATATAGACTTTCAATTTAATTCATTCAAAATAATGCAAAAAGACAGGCCAGAGAGAAAACAGTCTGTAATATGTCAATAATGTGCATTATCTATAAATGTACAAAATGCCCCATTTAGGAACCAGCAGTTAGCGTAATGGCTGTCACTGGACTCCCACGTAGTCGACCGCGGTTCGCGTCCCGGACCCGGTGGCTTAAAACTCATGCCGGGCGCGTGTGCGTGCGTGCCCAAGATCCCGAGAGGAGAATGGAGGAGAAGGGATTGCAGTGTGACCATCCCTCCTGGGGGGTGATTTCTCGCTTTCTGTTTCTCTGTCTCTGTCTGTCTGGCGAGCGCACGCGCCCTATAGCAAAAAAACCTCTCCAAAAAAAAAAAAAAGCCCCATTTAAATAAAACAGACTATCTGACTGGATATAAAAAATAATCCCACACATATAGTATTTAAAAGACCTACATATAACAAATTAAAAGCATTTTGTTTTGTTTTGTTTTGTTTTTGTTCTTTTCCATAGGACACATGTACTCATCAGAGATAGAGAAAGGGAAGTGAGAAATCTTCCCCCAGGGGGTAGACATGCTGCAATCCCTTCTCCTCAATTCTCCTCCCAGGATATTGGGCGGCACACACACAGTCTGGCATGATTCATCAAGGTCTGGGACTTGAAGCATAATAGCCAGCCAGTTCCTTAACCACCATACAACCTGCTGGCCCAAAAAGCAAAATATTTTTTTAAAGAAAAAAGATATGCTATGTAAATTAATAAAATGAAATCTGTGAAATAACACAAACGGTATTTTAAGTAAAAAACACTATGGGTAGAGAGATTCATGGATGGCCACTCTGTTCTGCGCTCTTCTTCATGATGGAATTGTCTGCAATACATCCACCAGCTACAGGCCCTGGACCTTAGACCTTCACACCATGAACTCAGTAAACCTCTAGTTTTATAAATAAAAACAAAAAAAACCACTACTGGCATTGAAAAAGGGCAACTTAAAAAGTAACATACTTAGATCATAAGGAAAATACAACTATTCTAAACCTCAAGTCATCCTTACCATAGTTCTAAGCGACTTCAGTAAAATGACTTTTTTTTTTTCCTTTTTTAAGTTAGGAATTTTCAACTGTTCCGTCAAAAGAAGCGCTCTACGGCATTTCTAAAAGGCCAGGATCGCGCCTCGCACTCTGTAGCCGAGTGAGGTAAAGCACGAGTTCTGTGAACAAGCATCACGATAGCGGGCGAGATCTGTAACAACGCTGAGCGACTCACCCCGGAGCCCCAGGGCGCAGCTGCAGGACCAAGCGGTGATTTCACGTTCAGGCGGAACGCCTCGAGATTTTGCCATGCTACTCAGAATGGAGGGCAATTTAAAACTAATTATTTTCTGGATTTATCCATTTAATATTTTCAGATGATGGTTGATTCTCGGGAACTGAACCATCGAAGGTGAAATTGCAAATGGCAGGGGTAGGAACTACTGCAGGTATTACTCTCTTTTTTTGAAGAGGTTTTTGCTATAGGGCACGTGCACTTGCCAGACAGACAGACAGACAGAAAGCGAGAAATCACCCCCCAGAGGTGATGGCCATGCCGCAATCCCTTCTCCATTCTCTTCTCTGGATCTTGGGCATGCATGCACAGGTGCCCGGCATGAGTTTAAGCCACCGATTGGAACCGCAGACTACATGGGAGTCCAGGGACATAGCCATTATGCTAACTGCTGGTCCCAGGTATTACTTTTCTTAAATTCACTAAGAATGACCTTCTCTGGGGCTAGCAGATCAGGTGTGGTGGTTATGGTGCTGGATTCTCACATAGCCATCCTCACTCACACAGCTCAAGTCCCAAACCCGGCTTTGAAAATCACTTCTGGCGTGTGTACATGGATGCCCAAAATCCCAAGAGGAGAATGGAGAAGGGATTGTGGTGTGACCATCCTCCCCTGGGGATAATGTCTCACTTCTCCCTCTGTCTTCTCTACTGCCAGCGCACTTGCCCAATGACAAAAACCTAAAACTAACTAACTAACCAACCAACCAATCATCCAACCAACCTTTTCAGGGCTTTTAGCACAGTGGGTTAAGGCAGATAGATCCTACCTGGTCAAGGACATGATTCAAGTTCTAGACCCACATGGGAAAAAGTCACATGTGTGTGTGCGTGCGTGCCCCAGATCCCAACGAGAATAAAGAAGAGATTACAGGTTGGCCATCTCTCCTTGGGAGGTGACTTCTCTCTTTGCCTCTCTCTGTGTCTCTCCCTCTGTCTTTCTCTGGCAAGCACACACACCCTATAGCTACTTAAAAAAATTACCTTTTCAACCTAATGACTATAAAGAATTATTACCAATAACTGTCATTTTTTCCCATTATTTTAATTCTGAATCAGTAGTTTCTACTCTTACTGAGAGCCTTTGGAGCTATTTGATGTTATTTAGAATGTATAAATTCTTGACCCAACAATTGCATTTATAGAAATTTATCTCCCCGCAAAATACATTCACATTTGTCCAAAGGTAGAAATCCAAGAATGTACATTTTCGTATAGATGTATATTCTGAAATGTTTAATAACAGAACACTAGACACAATTTAAACATCCACTTACAGGGGGCTGGTTGAATAAACTGTGACACATCAATAAAAAGGAATGACAGGTACTAGCAAGGACTAAAGTAAGTTCTATATGCTGTGTTGCTGTATGTCTTCGGTTAAATATCTTTGGTTACAAACAACAGAAGTAAATTGGCTTACAAAAGAAAAAGTGAAATAATTTGGGGAACTTTGAGTTGGTCTGGGGAATGGCCAGGAAGCTGGAGAGCAGAGCAGGGACCAGCAGCTCCAGACCACTTGGCCTCGGGGAGGGCCCCATCATCTTGTCTGGGTGTGGGCAATGCCCTTCAAGTGTTGTTTCCATCCTGGAGTTGTTCGCGCTGAGATTCCCTCTAAAGAAAAGAACATGGGTCACATACCTAGCCCTTGCTACCACAGGACAGGTGACCTGATTTATTATCCCATAAGAGTATGCAAAATGAGGAAGAGGTCATTCCCGAAATAAAATCAGAGGGCTATATGGAAGGAAGAAGGAGCTCTATATGGTAATAAATACACATTCTCTATACCACTACAGGAAAACACAAAAACACAAAAGCATATGTACAATAAGTCACCTTTATATTCAAAAAAAAATGAGAAAGGGTGGGGGCTATCAAATAGCGCGGTGGTTAAGGCACTGGATTCCCACGTGGCCAACTACAGTTCAGGTCCCATACCCAGCATCTTGAAAATTATACCAGGCATGTGTGCATTCATGCCCCAAATCCCAAGTGGAGAATGGAGAAGGGATTGGGTGTGGGTCCCCCCCACCAAGGGAGTGCATTCGCCCCATTGCAAAAAAACAAAACAAAACAAAACAGGAAAAGAGACCATGTATTACATGTGTATGTATATAGGAATGGTCTTTAAAAAAAATGAAACATCTGTATCCCTCAGTAGGCCATCAGCTCCCTGAGGGCAAGAACTGAGCCTGTCCCATATATTTCTGCATTTCCAGTGGCAAACGCCATGTCTCACACACAGGCAGCACTTAATACATAGTGACAGAGTGAATAAGAGAATGTAATTGTAAGGAGAAAAACTGGGGAACTAGAGAGACTTCCTTTTCATATGGTAATAAGTGTACAACAATATTTTGGGGGGATCTCAAAAATTTCTTACTCTAGGAAGTTTGGGTATCATTGTTATAAACGAGTGAGCTGCCAAATTTCCCCCCTGGCCTGAACCATCTCATTGTGTACATGGCCATAGACAGAGCCAAACAGAAAGGGCTTCATTGTCCAATGAAACAAACCAGTTTCAGTAGGAGAAGCTTCTCTCCCCCTGCAGTGTACACACTGCAACTCAGCTTCTCCAGGGCTGGAGAAATAATGACTTGTGGAAAGATAAATAGTCAAGGGTTATTTGGTCATCACACCAGGGCTCTAACTCTTCAGAAGTCTGCACTGATAGCAAAAACATTGTGGAGTGTCTAAATAATTTGAACGATATTAGTAGGGACACCCTGGAAAGAGGAAAGCAACAAAGGCTCGATGACAGCCAGATGACAATGGAACAAAATTCTGTGGGCTGAAATGATTGTAAAAGCAAACAATGGTGATATTGTCCTTCTGGTGTTATTGTGTAATGCTCTAATTTATGGACGAAGTAGAATTTCAAGCAAAATAAACAGACTTGAATTTGTTAACTAATACAGTAAGCATAGAACATTTTGTTATGTGAGAAATGAGAATGTTTTATATACTCCTGCTATTTGCTAAACAGAAATATGTTTATATTTGGCATAAAATCTTACTTTTGTTTTTGCTGGCTTTATGAGAATATCCTTTTTCATTTAATCTTGAACACAACATAAAATGTGGGTTAAAGAGAAATATTGTTGATATATATCACTGTGCAATTTACATTATAGGTCTAGAAGTTAAAAAAGAAAAACTATTATTTCTCTAACCAGGGAAAACTAATTCAGTCTTTTTAAAAAGGGGGCGGGCAGTAGTCTCCATGTGACACAGTGGTAAAATGTGACACTCCACAACAATGACATAAATGGGAAGGTTCCAGATTTATATCCAGAGACTTGCCTGAGTCCTCCAGACACATGCTTATAATCCCAGGCTGGCTAAAGTTAGGTGCTAGATCATATGATCAATATTCTCTTAGGGGTGCTATCTCTCAGTTGCTGTCTCTGTCTCTGTCTCTTTTTCTCTCTCATGAAAAAAATAATTTTTTAAAATGAGAGAGAGAGATGGGCATTTTTTTTTTGGACAGAGTCTTGCATTTGCAAACCTCTGCCTCAGCCTCCTTGCTAGCTAGCATTGCAAGAGGGTGCTACTATATCCAGCCTGCTCAGGTTGGTCTGGGATGTGATACCAGACCTCCCGTGTGACCTCAGCCATATTGGTGGTGCCCTACCACTCCTACCACTGCAGCTGAGCCCTAATTTACTCTTTTCTTTGAAAGCCTGATGCCTCTTTAATCACAAACAGAGTGGTGATATGATTACAGTGAAAACAATAAGAACTGCTTCTCTATTGCAAGTAGTCTATGGTATGATGTTGAAATATTTGGTCTTACTTATAAAAGAGAAAGTATTTTTTCTCTGTAAGCTATCAAAAGAAGCTTCTATCACAGTAAGCATTGTTATAGATAAATTACTATGATTTATAAAATTCTTGGATTCACCTTACATACCTGGGTAGAGGGCAAATTATATGTCTTATCTATTCTCAATGCTGGGAATAGTGCTTAGCACCTTGTAGGTAATCAGCAGATATTTTGTTGAATGAACAAATATTCAATCCTTTTTTTTTTTTTCTTTTTGAGAGGTTTTTGCCTTAGGCATGTGCGCTCACTAGAGAGAGAGAGGAAAAATGAGAAATCACCCCCCGAAATATTCAGGCCTTCTTAAGGCAAGGTATCATTCTAAGCTGTGGATATATCTGTCAAAGACAAAACCAAGTACGAGGCCAAGTAAACAAAGGTTGTTATTTATAAACTTGCAGCAAGGGAACCCATCTGCTGTCACTTTCATTTCACAGGTGTTAGAACAAAGAGTGAATTTTCTGTTTCTCTTTTGCTAAGGGGCTCATAGGCTCACTAGAAAGAGAGAGAGAGATGGAAAGTGAGAAATCATCCCTCAGGGGGATGGCCACACCACAATTCCTTTTCCATTTTCTTCTTAGGATTTTGGGCATATGCATGTTCACATGCACGCACGCATGCATACACACACACACACAAGAGGATGTTTTCATGTTACTGGCTGGGTCCGGGACTTTATGGAGTCAGCCATGTAGGGTCCAGAGCCTTAACCAACACTGCACTCAAAATGAATGTTAGGGGTGGAGGGTTTCTGATGGCCAAACCATTTCTTATGGGACAACCTTGTCCGGGAACACACAGTGTCCACTAAGGTACATTATTATTTTTTAAAAACATTTATTCATTTAATTTTGTTATTATTTTTTAATTTGACAAGAGGAGGGAGAGAGAGAGAAAGAATGAGAATGAGTGAGTGAGTGAGTGAGAGAACAAGTCTTCAGGTCTGAGACTCAAATTGTGGTCAGCCATGTAAAAGTCCAACACTTTAAACACCATGCCAACTGCTGGTCTCAAGGTGCATTTTTTTATAGTTAAACTGTCCTGACAGTATGAGAGCTGACTAATGTTTCTAACATCTGGGTTCTTTCTCTCTGTTTCAAAACAAAACAAAAAACTCTCTTGTAATTGCTGAAAACCTAGAAAATTTAAAGTAAATAAAATTTTAAATAAAAAAAAATTCCACTCCCACTCAAAAATTCTAAATAAAAATAGAAAAGTGTTACAAATTCAACCGTTCATAGGACTTCATCTGATGCAAGTAAACCTGCATTTTTATATTCAAGCCAAATTCAATCATGACATCTCAAGGCAAAAATAAGTACAGTATTTTACTCATGTTTGAATGGTATCAGTAAAACATTGTCCACAAGATTCAGTAACACACTTTCTAGAAATATTACTATGTTTACTCTGCAAAATAACCACCTTAAAAAAAAAGGCATTCAAGAATTCACAACCTTTTATTGGCTTTGTCTTATTTATTAATTTATAAAAACTACCATCTGGGAGAACAGTATTAGTGACCATGGGAAATTTTAAGTAGAAATTAAAGAGACCTTTGGCTTCATGCCTGGAGGGAGGACAGTGGGGAGGAGGGGGAGAGTTAGTCCCTGTGTAGAAAACCAGGCAAAAGATAAAAAAGATTCCATTATATCTATAATACAATCTTCTTATGGCTTTAGTACAAGTTTCTTCCCTGCTAACAGAAGTCCCTGCAGAAGGTTTAAACAATCTCAACAATTTCATTATGTGAGCGTAGCTAAATCCAATAATGTAAAAGGGCCTAGAGAGCCTTCCCATATGCTCCATTCCATACCCTTTCCTTCTAGGGGAAGTCAAAGAACTTGGCTCTCCAGAAACTGATTCTACTCCAATTGCCCGAAGCACAAATCTTGCTTTGTTGACATCAACGCAAGCTCTCCTGGGGGCACACAAAGAAGAAAAGGAGCCATTAGAATTTCTCGTGACCCTGCTCTGAGCCAAATCCAGCTTGCTTAAATGAATGAAAATGCTTGTTACATGGCCTAAGAAGCTACTTTGTCCATTTGAAAATTAATTAGACCGTAGCTAGATGAACAACCCTAAAATGCTTTCACAATGTTCTTAGATGGATGACCCTGGCGGAGTTCCCAATTTTAACAAGTTTACCCTAAAGCAAAAACATGGCCTTTTGGCTAAGCTAGTGCTACAATTAGAATGCCTTCCTGAGTGGTAGCTGCTAGACACAACCTTGCCAGAAAAGGAAGTTAGAAAGAGCGCAGCTAAAACTTTTACACGCAATAGTAACAGAAGAGCTCTAGAAGGGTATTTTTGTTTTTGTTTTGGTTTTGGTCTCTGGGAGCCAATTTAATGATTGATTTTACATCAAAACTTGAACAAAATATGGAAAATGTGTATATGTCACCATCCACTCTAAATTCAAACTACTTGGGGCACAGGAATTCTTCCATGTTTGGAGTTTAAGTATAGTGGGATCACAGAGTTGGCTGGTTGACTAGATGTACAAAACACAGAGCCGACGTAAATCTGTTTTCAAAATGTCAGCCTGAGTGTGCTCAAGACTTGCTATTGATAAGAGAGAACCTTTGAGTATGTAAGATTCTGAGTCACTCCACTCACAAAGAGATTAGCGCATATTTATAAAGTAATCTTTACATTGCTACATTTAGGAATGTCCCTAATAACTACAGGAATCACATAACTGATCCTTAACTACCTGTCTTGTGGAGTTGAGGGAAGAGATAAGAACTGGACATATTGTGTGGGAAATTAAATTCCAGAAATTACTAAAAATAGAGAAATTTTGGAAAGGTGCACAACTCACAAATGTCTTCAATAATAAAAAAATTTCCAAAGGTCACTATCCCCATCCTGGCTGATTCAGGCAAGGACAGACACCTGACTTCTGGAGAGCCAATTCATTGGCTAATGACACCATTACATTCTTTCTCTATTCCCTTTGGGCTCGCTCTCAGTCTCTTCTGAGCATGCTCCCTCTGAGCTGCCTATTGAAGGTCTTTAGGCATATAAACAAATGAACACATGTGCCAGTTAGCCTGTGTAGAGAAGCAGAATAATATTTCAGGTGTAGTGTGAGGGACAGAGACAAGAGGCTATGTCAGCTTTAGTTTCTTAATATGAAGGAACACTGTTAAAGCCTGAGGAACAACAATGGGGAAGGTCACCAGGCACTCTTTAGAATTCTCTCCTTTTGATCATCCCTTATTACCATAAAAAATTATTTAATTTCTTAAAATTTTTGCTAGAGGGTACATGTGTTCACTGGAGAGAGACAGAATAAGAGAAAGGGAATGTAAGAAAGCACACTGTCCCCCACCTCCCCATCCCATACATGAGGAACAGTCATGCTGTAATTTCTTCTCCGTTTTACCTTTTGGAATTTTGGGCATGTGCCCAATGTGTTTTTCAAGCTACCTGATCCAGGACTCGAACTACCAGTGACCAAGTGGGATACAGCTCCCTTACCAATGTAACCAGTTGGCTTAAGAACTTACACTATTTAAATGCAGAGATCTACATATAATTGTACTCTTGGGTCTGTTCTAATGTTGATAATTATTTTAGGACAGCTCTGCTTGCGCTCTGTAATTTCAGACCTTTTCTATGTCCTTGTATGACTTTACTAGGGACGAGTCATTCCTCCTCCCTACATTCCCCAAAAGAAAGTGATCTAGGTCTGGGCTCTCAAAAGTGTGACGTGGTCAGAACTCTTTAGATGGTGCAGTACCATGGATGCCAAAGACTGGATGATGCTGGAAAAGAGGGAAATTGATTACTTCCCCTCATGCTGTGCATTGAGAAGGACTTGGGTTGATCCTTAAGAAATAGAGGTCAAAATAGAATCCTATGAACTGAGTTACAGAATTCCCATGGTTTCTTTTTGTGAAATCACTTGACTTTTCCAGGATAAAATCATTTTCTAAGTTATATGACAGGATGGGCCACTTTTGGGTTATCTAAAACCCATAGGAGGTCGCTAGGGCTAGCAAGGAGAAAAGGTTCTGGGACCATAACTTGGTTTCCCTAAAGTGCATTTATGCTTGGCTATTGTAGATTTGCTAAGATGTCCTCTATCATTTTAATCAATTCCCCTTTTACTAGGTTTACTCATGTCAAATTCTGTTGCTTTGCTTTCTGAAAGTTTGTACCCTCTGCCCGTACAACTAAAACTTTCACAAGACATTCAACAAATAACCCAAATTGTAGATGATGTCAAGTTCCTCTCTTCTATATTTCCTCTTCCACTTACAGCAGAACTAACAGAAGAAATCATCTTCAAAAAGTGGGCTGGCTTGGAACCAGCAGATGGTGTAATGGTTACGTTGCTGGACTCCCACATGGGCAACTGTGGTTTGAGTCCTGGAGGCTTAAAAATCGTGTGTGTGTGTGTGTGTGTGTGTGTGTGTGTGTGTGTATGTATGCTCAAAATCTCAAGAGGAAAATGGAGGAGATGGGACTGTGGCATGGCCATTCCCCCTATGGGGTCATTTCTTGCTTTCTGTTTGTCTGTCTCTCTCTGTCTGTCTCTCCAGCAAGCGCACATGCCCTATAGCAAAAATCCTTAAAAAAAAAAAAAAAAAAAAGTGGGCTGGTCAACAAAGGATTATAAGGAAATACCAAAAGGCTCCCAGGCTAACGGGTCTAATCCGAGCACAAAAGATTAAACAGAAAGTGTTATCTGACAAATAAACAAATGGGATTCAGCAAAAGGAAAATTAAAGTGGTATGTATAAAAAAAAATCAATAATAATAGCTACTTGTATTCCATAGTGCTTAACAGTTTCCAAAGTACTTTTAATATCCTCCTCACATTTGAATTTCACAACAGACTGAGACGGAGGCAGTGTGGTATGATGCATGCCCAGATTGTAGATGAAGAAACTGATCCTCCAAGGGATTAAGAGACTTTGCTTGAAGAACAAATCAGAATTGTGGGTAACTGAACATTCTACAGGGGCAGAGACTTGATTTGGAATTCTCATTCCTGTGTTTTATGAGCAAAATGGACTGGGACAAGTTGTTTGGTCAGTGTATGATATATTTATCTGTAAAATGGGACCAAGTGCCAAGCTACAAATACATTAAATCATTACTCTCCCAACAACCCTATAAGGTAGGATCTCTATTTTACAGAGAAAGAAAAGGAGGCACATAAAGAGAAGGCAACCTGTTTAAGATCACACAGCTGCAAGTGGCAGAGGTGGGACTCAAGCTGAGGCAATATATGTCCACTCACAACCACTGTGCCTCCTCCATACTCCTTTTAAGGGTCGGTGTGAAGAGTGAATGGCATCATGAAGGGACCATCAGTTAGCATAATAGCTATGTCTCTGGACTCCCATGTAGTCGACCACGGTTCTCATCCCAGACCCGGTGGCTTAAAACTCATGCCGGCTGCGTATGCATGCGTGCCCAAGATCCCTAGAGAAGAATGGAGGAGAAGAGATTGTGGTGTGGCTATCCCCCCTGGGGGGTGATTTCTCGCTTTCTGTCTCTCTGTTGCTCTCAGTCTGGTGAGTGCACGCACCCTATAGCAAAAACCTCTCCAAAAAGAAAAAAGAGCTAACGGCATGATGAGATGACACTGTCTAGCACTGTGAAAGTTCAATACATAGAGAACCAGCACTTAGCCTAATGGCTATGTCGCTGGACTCCCACGTAGTCGACCTCGGTTCGTATCTGGGACCCGGTGGCTTAAAACTCACGCCGGGCGCGTGTGCGCCGTGCGTGCCCAAGATCCCAAGAGGAGAATGGAGGAGAAGTGATTGTGGCGTAACCATCCCCCCTGGGGGATGATTTCTCACTTTCTGTCTCTAATGTCTCTCTCTGTCTGTCTGGCGAGTGCACACGCCCTATAGCGAAAATCTCTCCCCCAAAAAAAAAAAGTTCAATACATAGTAATCACACATTTCTCTCTTTGAAGGTTTACTTATTTCTTCTATCAATGACAGAGACAGAGAAACGGTATCTTCAACATGGGCTTCTCGCTGAAACCCACCTCCAGTGTCAGCTGGCCCAAGATCTGGGGCATGCGTGTGTCCAGCGTAGTTAGGGAGGTCTCCAGAGCAACCCTGGAACTCTATTGTGGGTGAGCTTTAGCAGGGCATTGTGTTTTATCGCTGCACTACCACATGGCCCCCATTCTTACCTTTTTTTTTTTTTTTTTTTAAGAGATTCTTGCTATAGGTTACTTAGGCTTGCCGGAGAGACAGAGAGAAACAGAGAGACAGAAAGCAAGAAATCACCCCCCCAGGGGGAGGCCACACCTCAATCCCTTCTCCTCCATTCTCCTCTCAGGACTTTGGGCATGCACACATATGCGCCTGGCATGAGGTTTTAGCTGACAGGTCCAGGACTTGAAGAGCAGTCGACTATGTGGGAGTCTAGCGACATAACCACTAATGCCATCTGCTGGTCCCCCATACCTGTTTTCACAGAACTTCTCTTATGTGCTGGCTTCTTTCATTATAAAATAGAAGGTCTTCGAGGACAGAGATGCTAGTTTTGTTCACCATTTTACTTTGAGAACATAGGTTATGACTGATACAAAAGAGGGGGGGTGCAGAGATAATTTGCAGAGGGAAATGAATGAAATAATAAATGAGCCTTTCAGAGCGGTAGGATGGGGGGGGGGGGGG
>NW_006160205.1:385967-394124 GCF_000334495.1 Tupaia belangeri chinensis
GGCAAGCAGGACACAGGTGTGAGTAAGACTCCCTGCACATATTCTCTAAAACTGGTATATTCTCCACAATTAAAGAAATGCCATAAGGCTCCAATGAAGAGACATCTTTAGATGCAGAGTGAAATAAACAAATGAGCCTTCAGAAGGCGGACCTCGGACAGGTAGAAAAGTGGTAGACGGCTGTTTGTGTGCATGTGCACTTGCATCCCCACCAGTGGCGTAAACCCTGGCTCTCTTCCTCCACCCTCCTCCAGCAGTGCATGCACCTCCATCCCCCAGAATTCAGAATTTGGCTCTATCCCAGGACACACCTCACCATTGTAAGGGTTGAATGAAACCAGAGCCTCCTGACTCGTACCTCAGTCTTCTATCACCCCTGTGACCTTAAATGCCCCTCGAAGAATTCCATAAGGGGGCCAGAGTCCAAATTAAAGAACCAAATTGAACTTAGGCGTAAAAGGGAGAGTGTCCTTTAAATGCCAATAGGCATTGCCTTTGGCATAACAAAGGAGTTAAAACATAATTAAGATTTGAAGGCTGATTACAGGAATGTGTATGATTATTTTTTATTATTTTTCCTCTTTCTATCTTTGCGATAGGATGTGATCAACCTCTGCCATGCTCCGTTGCTTAGTAGCAGACAGTCAGAGTTTTAATTATATACTAAAATAAGCTAAAGAACAGAAAACTGCTTTATGTCTAATACGTATATATCAAGAAAGGCATGTGACAGCATCTAAATTGCTTTGGTGCCTGATAAAGAGTGCCGCTGGTAGGGCTGTCATCAAAAGATCACGAACAGAGTAGGAAAGTATTATTAATAAAGCTGCTACTCTATTTATATGTTCTCCATTGTTTGTGATTCCTCGTTAGAAGCTGGAAATGAATTTTTATCTACCACTAATTTCATCGAGGTTTTTTTTTTTTTTTTCTTTTTTTTTTTTTAGTCTGGGGGAAAAAGAAAACAAACTTTTGTCAATTCCACTGCTAACCTAGTCCTCCAAATCTGCAGTTCTCAAAATCTTCTATCTCACCATTTTAAACAGTAAACAATGAGTTCATTCGTTCATTTTTAAAAAATACTGCCAGAGGGCATGTGAGCTCGACAGAGAGAGAGCGAGAGGGCGAGGGAGAGGAAGAAAGCACCTCCAGTGGGTCATGGTCACATCACCCTTCGTTCCCTTCCATTTCTCCTCATATATGCACATATACTTGATATGTTTTTTCAAGCTGCCAGGTCCAGGATTTGAACCATGATCAGCCTTATGCCATTTGCTGGTCCCCTTAACATATACATTCTACAGGGACCAGCAGTTAGCGTAACGGCTATGTCGCTGGACTCCCATGTAGTCGCGGACCGGTGGCTTAAACTCACGCCGGGCACATGTGTGTGTGTGCCTAAGATCCCAAGAGGAGAATGGAGGAGAAGGGATTGTGGCATGGCCATCTCCCCTGGGGGGTGATCTCTCACTTTCTGTCTCTCTGTCTCTCTCTGTCTGTCTGGTGAGTGCACGTGCCCTAGAGCAAAAACCTCTCCCCCCCCACACACACACACAAAAACATATAAATTCTACCTCATGGGTCAGGAGAGCTGCTCAAGCTCCAGCCATTACATTTGCACGAATGAAAGTGAAGAAAGAATTATGCCTCCTTTCCTTATAGAAAATTTAGTGTTTTTCTCAATAGCCAGAATGCAGTCCATTGCTTTAGAGAAGCTACAATAATCTTTATTCTAGGGTGATTTAATATAATTTAATATAGGGTGATGTGAAATAGAATAATTGGTGCAGAGTGTCTATTCTTACTTATTTATTTTTTTTGGAGAGGTTTTTGCTATAGGGCACGTGCGCTCGCCAGACAGACAGAGAGACAGAAAGCGAGAAATCACCCCCCAGGGGGGGTGGCCACGCCACAATTCCTTCTCCTCCATTCTCTTCTTGGGATCTTGGGCATGCATGCACACGCGCCCGGCGTGAGTTTAAGCCACCAGGTCCGGGACTAGAACCGCAGTCGACTACGTGGGAGTCCAGCGACATAGCCATTATGCTAACTGCTGGCCCCCAGAGTGGCTATTCTAAATAAGGTATTCAAAAGCCTTCTTAAGGAGCTGAGGCCTTAAGGATACAAGTGTGCTTGCCATATGAACTGGGGAAAGAAGGCTTTAGGCAGAAAGAATGTCTTATTTTAAAAGAGACTGACTTCTCACAGAATTACTTTGGCCTCACTTTATAATAATATGCAATTATTAAGTTTTCCTGAGCTGAGAAGATAATCTATTTTCTTCCTAAACTGCAAAGCATGTCAAATTAAGGGAATTTTTGAGTTGGGGGGGGGGGAGAAAGACCCTATTGCCATCCTATAACTTTGAACTTGGTTAAAAGATGGTTGAGACCAAATTTAGTCATAAAATGCTATTTGATATTCTCGTTAGGGGTGAGTCTAAGGGGATTGGTTGCAGGGAGAGATAGCCCAAGCCAAATAAAGTGTGCATGTATTATATCTTTGGAACCACCTTGAGTGATGTAAATAAGATGCCAGATTCAGACAAAACTACTTACAAATTAGGGTATTAAATCACAACTCACATTACAATAACATGATTCGGTTTGGCGTTCACTGGAATAGAGCTGATCGGATGGAACTAATGTGATGTTTTGTGTGAATGTCACATTAGTTATGCATTTGTTACGTGATTTTCGTGGGTGCCAGAATGTAAGTCATTGGAATAAACAGAAGAGCCTAGTGGCATTAAAACCTAAAGCTGTAAAGGGGAATTTGCTTTCATTAAACCCTCCCATACCATAATTCAGCTGACATTATATCCAGTGCATTTTCTTAATGAGTATCTTATACTAACATCAGACCAAAGATATCAGTAATACTATTTATTTCTGCAAATTTCATGTGAATAAAGATCACTATAAAATAAAATAAGTGGTTTTTGTCTAAACATATCATATGATGGCAACAGGTCCTATCAAAGAATACAGGGACACTGAGTATGGGTACATGAGCATGTGTTTCAAAAATTTTTTTGGTTTGTTGACCAAACCAGAAAAATAATTTTTATGTGTTTGGAGAAAGTAGCTTGAAAAGTGTATATGTTTGAAATGGATGAGATTTCCTACACTTCTCTTTTTTTCCTTCAGATTTTTGCCATAGGGCATATCTGCTTACTGGAGGGGGGGGAGAGAGAAAGAGAGAGAGAGAGAGAGAAAGAAGGAAAGTGAGAAATCACCCCCTAGAAGGATGGCAACACCACAATCCCTTCTCCTCTATTCTCCTTTTGGAATTTTGGGTACATACTCTCTCTCTCTCTCTCTCTCTCACACACACACACACACACACACACCCTGATTTTCAAGCAGGGTCCAGGGCTTGAACCGCAGTTGACCATGTAGCAGTCCAGGCCCTTAGTCACTATGCCACCTGCCAACCCCAAGATTCCCTACGCATTTGTATGTGTTGAGCTGTGAACCTAAAACCCAGTCTACAGGAAAAAAGAAATCAGCCCTTATTGCCTAGTAGTTAAGGAAGCTAAAGTCCACATGGTCAACTCCGGTTTAAATCCTGGCCCTGGCAGCCTTAAAAACACTGGAACATAAGCTTGTCCAGAATCCTGATTGGATGGAGAGGTGGAAGAGAAGGGATTGCTGCATGACCTCACCCCATTTGGGGGTGTTTTCTCCCTCTCTGTATCTTTCTCTGGCAAGTGCATGTGCCTTCTAGCAATTTAAAAATAAACAAACTCATAATTTAATTCCAATTTCTCACGAACTTTTTAAAAGTCTACTTATACAGAATATCTCCCCCCCTCACCCCCAAGATATTGTTCCCTCCCTTACCTGGCAACAGCATCAATCTTCTCTGGTTTCAAATTCTATACAACTTCTGGAGTTTTTGCCCTCTCCTTAAGCTTTGGGTTAAGTGATAGTACACAGAACCCATCTCTCTGGCACCCACCAATGTCTCTGCCATCATCACTCTCTCTGACCACTTTTCCCCTAATTGGGAAATCTGGTTTGAGTTTGCTAAAAGAATCTTCATATCAAATATTTGTCCTGTGCTATGAGACTTCTCTGTTTTCCTAGAAAGAGTCACCTCTGTTTTCTACTTTTTGAAGTCCATATGCACAGGGTAGTTGACCTTCAAAAGTTGTGGCCAGACTGAGGAGGAAGTGATGATACCAAGGAAAAGTTGGGTTACAAACTTTGGGTGGATAATACAAAAATAATATTCTTACCAATGACTTTTCTATAGGCAGATGGAGCCAGGGAAAAGAAAAGTGAAGTAGAGTTTAGAGAGCAGGCAGTAATAAGAAGTGCTGTCTGGGGCCAGCAGGCAGTGGCATAGTGGTTAGGATGCTGGGTTCCCATATACTGACCACAGTTCGAGTCCTGGATCCGGCAGCTTGAAAAATCATACTGGGTTCATTGTGTAACCAGAAGAATGTGGGTAATAGTGCTGTGGATAAAATACAGACAGAGATGTAGGAAGAACATTTCAAAAATAAAAAAGAACATGAAGTCCAGTCTTTGATACTTCTCCCACCCAGAGAGGAGCCTGTCCCTTTCCCTGTCCCCTTTGAATAAGAGAGGGATAGTGATGGCTTAGATTGATCTGTAGTACTGCCAAGTGTGAGAATAAGTGTTATTTCATTAATCTTCACACTGGCCCTCTGAGGTAGGCATTTTTACTTCTGTTTTGTAGATGAGGAAACTGAGATTCAGAAACATGAATTATTTGCCCAAGATATGCTGAAAATGGACAACCCTTCTATCTCAAAACTCTGGGTTCTATCCATACTTGGTGCTTTAAACAAAAAAGTCAAGCAAACAGCCAACATTAAAGATTCACAGTTCAGGGGACCAGCAGATAGCATAACGGCTACGTTGCTGGACTCCCATGTAGTCGACTGTGATTTGAGTCCCAGACCCAGTGGCTTAAACTCACACTGGGCACGTGTGCATGTGTGCCCAAGATCCCAAGAGGAGAATGGAGGAGAAGGGATTACGTTGTGGCCATCCCCCCCCACCCGGGGGGGGTGATTTCTCACTTTCTGTCTCGCTCTGTCTTTCTGGTGAACACGCACACCCTATAGCAAAAACCTCTTGAAAAAAAAAAAAAGATTCACGGTTTGGGCCAGCCCATGGGGTGGTAGTTAAGATAGCTGGATCCCATATGGCTGACCGCCTGGTTCAAGTTCTGGGTCAAGTAGTTTGAGAAACATAATGAATACATGTGTGTGTCCAAAATCCTGAAAGATTTTGGGAAAGAGGTAGAAGAGAAGGGGTGGAGGTATGACCATGCCCCATGGGGAATGCCTCCTTGTTTTGCCTCTAACTTTATGTGTGTGTGTGTCTAGTGAGCACATGTGCCCTCTTGCAAAAGAAAAAAAAAAATCCCAAGTTCTTTTCTTAAGGATTTTTTTCCTCCAAAATAAGCCACAGACTCTACCTAGAATTACCAAGTATTTCTTCCATGAGGTTTCACTAACCAGTTTGAGGATATCATAAGCCAAATTTCAGCAAACTGGGAAAAAGCAACATTAGGATCACATTTCTTTTTTAATCTCATAAAAGAAATTTTCACAACAAAACTGGTAAAGTATATTATTTTAGCATACAAGTCCTTTAAACAAAGTACATTTAAGTTGATGGAAAACTCAAACCATTATCCCGATGATTTTGACTCTACCATAAATCTGTGGCTGTCATGGTTTTGGACAAGCATTGTTCTGGGGAATGGTGTTTGGGAACCAACTGTTTAACGGACTTCAAGAAAAATTTTTGCTTTGTTTTGGTGCATGTGTGTGTACATGTGTACATGAGTGCTCGTGCCTGGGTGAGCATATGAGTGTTTTGCCAGACAGAATAAGAATTCCACATTGCTGGCTACTTTATCTTTTACTTAGTAGCTTATGAACACCATTATTAGCTAAGTAACCAAACGGATTTAGCCTAGCATTTTTAGTTACATGCTAATGTCTAAACATGAAAAGAAACCAACACCATTTCAAACAAAATATTTGTACTATCTCACGGCAAAAAAAACAAAACAAAACCAAAAAACAAACATAAACCTAACTGGTGTTTAGGAAACTGGGTAATCATTATGGTATCATAACAATATTTCACCTTCAGAGTAAATTTACTTTTTTTTTTTTTTGAACAAATGAAGGATAGTCTGAATCAGTCGTAACTGTTCTAGAGAAAACATGAAATTATGAGCGATTCTGACGATATTTCAAGTATGATAAGAATAAAATTACCTTTCCCAGTACTACTTTAATTTTTTTTTTAAGGAAGTTTTTGCCATAGGGCACATTTACTCACGGGAGAGAGGCAGAGACAATGAGAGAGAAAGTAAAAAATCATCCCCTAGTGGGATGGTCACACTGCAAGTCCTTCTCTTCCATTCTCCTCTTGGGATCTTGGGCATGCGTGCGTGCGCACACACACACACACACACACACACACACACACTTGCCTGGCTTGATTTTTCAAGTTACTGGGTCCAGGACTCGAATCCCGGTCAGCCATTTAGGAGTCTGGCCACGCAACCACAGTTCTTAACTTCAGCTTTGCTTTTCCCCCCATTACTTAGATACACATTTAACCCAGCTACTCCCATCCAAATCCGTATTTCCCTTCCACGGGGCCCTCTTCCTTTCTGATACCTGTTTCCAACCCAACTTCCTTCCTAGGCTGTCCTCTGTAGGATCCTTTTCCAGCTAGAAGTTTGTGGGGCAATCCTTTCTTTATCTTCAAACAACTACTCTTCAGCCTCATGTTTCTACGACAGCTCTCATGTTTCTCCCTATTCCCCCCTCATTTAAAAATTACAATTAAATCCACACGATCTAAAATTCACCTTCTTCAAGTATACAATGCAATGTTTTTTTCATATATTCACGAAGTTGTACAACCATCACCACTGTCTAATTCCCGAACTTTTTTTTTTGGGGGGGGGGGAGAGAGGATTTTGCTATAGAGCGTGTGTGCTCGCCAGACAGAGAGAGACAGAGAGACAGAAAGTGAAAAATCACTCCTTAGGGGGTATGGCCACGCCACAATCCCTTCTATTCCGTTTCTACTCTTGGGATCTTGGGCACACACGAACATGCACCCGGCATGAGTTTTAAGCCACTGGGTCCAGGACGCGAACCACAGTTGACTACATGGGAGTCCGGCGACATAGCCATTACGCTAACTGCTGGTTCCATCAATTCCCGAACATTTTAATCCACCCAAAAGAAGGACTTTACTGAAGCAATTATTACCTCCTCTCCCAGTCCTTCTACCTCCTTGCCCCATCTAATAACTTGTGCTCACTAAACTAGGAATCCCTGCGTCCTAACCATGTTTCTACCTTCTGCGAACTAGATGCCTGTTCTGTCGCCCTTGAGCTAGATTTTCAAAACAACATTAAGAAAAACATCATTATAGCCGTCTTTTTCTCTAGTCGATCCTAGCACAGTAAGAGCATTTGTATGGGTTTTGTTGCTTCTTCTATAATTTTTGATTTTGTGGAACGCGATATGTAGAACACTCTACATTCAGTCACTCCTTTTCCCAAACTAGATATGATTTTTAAAAAAAAGTTAAGCTGACAACAAAAGAAATAAATATTAAACACTATTTTTTTTTTGTAATAATCTCAATGAACAGATAAAATCTTCCTGCAGGTTTCACTACCCAAAATAAGATAAACTTCCTACATTTTTTGCTTCCCACTATTATAAAAGAACAACTATATTTCATAAGCTTTGTTTAGGAAATACACAAGACCCTTAGGTAGCTTTTAAATTCCAATTCAACTATTCTTATCCAAGCTATAAAGTGGAATTTAATTTGTTTTTGCTTTAGAAGAATAATTTAGATTATCCGATTAAGGTCAATAGAAATAATAAAAATTCTGACTTAATATCATTGAAGAAAATGAAGAGCAAGAAACAAAGATGAGAAGAAAAAAAATTCTTATTTCTAAGAGTAAAGAGTATGGTTTATTGGGGAAGCATAGCTAAGCTATTCTAACAAAAGATGCAAAATACAGGCCTTTCATACAGCAGTCCAGGGATGGGAGGTGGGACAGCTCAGTCATTTCAATGTAAGGCTTCTATCTCTGGATCCAGGGAGGCTACCTCTGCTTTCACTC
>NW_006160205.1:394155-407653 GCF_000334495.1 Tupaia belangeri chinensis
CTAGTCAGTATGAAGAAATGGAGGGCTACTCTCATTCCATTACACAGATTTAATAACATTTGCAAAGGAGGCAGGTAAATATACAACTCAGCCATGTGACTAGGTACTGAGCTGGGATTCAGAGCATTCTATTACTAAAAGGAAGAAGAGAGAAAGCAGATATCGGGGACAATTATTAGTCTCCGCCACAGTCCAGGGGTTGGGAAATTATAGAATACAGATACAATCTGGACTGCCACCTGTTTTTGAACAGCTCCAGAGCTAAGAGTTGCTTTTAAGAAGTAACATTTACAACCCACTTTGAGGCCAGGGAACATGAACTTTGAACTCTAGTATGCTCCCTCACAAACAAAGAATTCCATCTATCTCATTAGTAAATCTGTGTTCCAAAAATTTGTATTCAATTATTATTAAAGATTGAATTTCATCAATGTAAAGTTTGCAGAAATTTGTTTTTTCTCGGGACCAGCAGTTAATGTAATGGCTATGTCGCTGGCCTCCCATGTAGTTGACCACGGTTCGCATCCTGGATCCAGTGGCTTAAAACTCACACCAGGCGTGTGTGTGTGCATGTGCAAGATCCTGAGAGGAGAATGGAGAAGAAGGGATTGCAGCGTGGCCATTCCCCCTGGGGGGTGATTTCTTGCTTTCTGTCTCTCTGTCTGGTGAGCGGACATGCCCTATAGCAAAAATCTCTCCAAAAAAAAAGAAAGAAAGAAATTTGTTTTTTCTCTTGTTATAATCAAATCCTTGATTTTACCTTTAGGCTTGCATAGCCTATTTATTCTCTAGCCCTTTATAGAAGTTTGCTGATTCCTGTCATAGTATGAGTTGGAATAAGCTAGAAATCATATAAGGTGTAGAAAGAATAATGGCTTACCCATGGCTTAAAAAAATTTCATGACCCTAAGGAGTCTCACCAGTGTTTTCTAATTATAGAGAAACTTCTTTAACCAGGTCACATATCCAACAACTTGTATTAGCCAAAAAGTAGTGGAAGACAGAGAAATAGGAGAAGAGAAGGTTTCTGCATAGCCAAAACACAAAGCACTAATGCTCACACAATGAACATCCAGGAGAATGGCCAGACATCTACACAGGACACATTTTTCTTATACGAGCCACAGGTCTGTTAACTGTTAATGATTTCACTGGATTAGCAGTTTTCCCAAACCCATAGCAGAGGAGATCTAGGAGGAAAGGAGACAGAATAAGAGTACTACTTTCTAGGGCCTCTTAATAAAAGGACCAACACCTTTATTACATCTCTGAAGCCCCCTCAGGACATCACTGTATTGCGTTCAATGTAATAATGATCTTAAAGCTAACCCTGAGCCGTCAAGCACAGGTAAAATTATATTCATTATATTCTGTTTCAAGAGGCAGAGATTAATACACTTGAGAAAGAGAAAGTCTGTCATCAAAAATAGTGCAGATGAAATTTTGGCCATTTAAAGAGATAAGTTTAGTTATCTGCAAGTCATTCATGAGACTTTCATTTTTCCAAGAACTCAGGTAAATGATGGTAACATGGTGCTTGTAAATAGATAGCTCCAGTCCTAGCAAACAGATTCTCTTAACTATTCCTTTTGTCTACGCTTTCTTTTCAAACACTGTATTCTTTTTGACAACATCATGGCAAAACGTGACAGTCCTTGTCTACTGATCATGAATATGACTATTTTATATGCAAAGGGCAGGAAATCAACTCTAATTACTTTTAGAATAAGGAAGGGGGAAAAATGCCCAAGGTTATGAAGAAAATAAACAAGATGGCATATTAAGAGGTAGGTAGAGAGGGGCTGGCAGGTGGCATAATGATTAAGGTACTGGACTCCCACATGGCCAACTATGGTTTGAGTCCTGGACCTGGCAGCTTAAAAATCATGCCAGGTATGTGTGCATGTGTACCCAAAATCCTGAGAGAATGTAGGAGAAGAGATTGAGGTGTGGTCATCCCTCCTTGGGGAATGATTTCTCACTTTCACTTTCTCTATCTGTCTTTCTCTGGCAAGCATGTACACTCTGTGGCAACCACCCACCCTGCCTCCCCCCCCAAAAAAAAAAGAAAGAAAGAAAGAAAGAAAGAAAGAAAGAGAGAGAGAGAGAGAGAGAGAGAGAGAGAGAGAGAGAGAGAAAGAAAGAAAGAAAGAAAGAAAGAAAGAAAGAAAGAAAAGAAAAAAGAAAAGAAAAGAAAAGAAAAGAAAAGAAAAGAAAAGAAAATGTAGGTAGAACCTCCCTTAGACAAAAGGGTCAATACCTTCTTCTCTGAGGAGATAAAGTTTAATCTGAAACCTGGATGACTATGAGTTAACGGTTGGAAAAGCAAGTACACATGTATAGGCAGAAAGCACAGGGCCGGCCCACTTCCCTCGGAAAGGCTGAGTCCACCCTTGTTCCATGGATAGGAGTGTGATTAGACACTGCTGATCGGTGTATTCCACTCCCAGAAATAATGAGGGATCCAGGACTAAACATATTGGCCAGTGAGACTCTGGGAGGAGAGGGATGCTTTTTCTAGGCTGGTCAGTAAACTGCAAAGGGTATGTTTGGGACCATCAGCTACTTTGCCACCTCCCAGACAGAGTCTGCTTAAGAATGAAGCCAAGAGAGCAGAACTGCATAGGACACAGAGCAGCTGATTCGTGAAGTCATTGGGGTATCTGAGGTCACCATTCCGAGTTTCACCTCTGGAGTTTTTATTATGTAAACTACTAAAACTTCTCTTTTTGGTTTAAGTCAAATAGAGTTTGGTTCTTAACCATGTGCAACTAAAACCATCCTGATAATCTAGTCAGTTTTGGAAATGACAGAATTGAGTCCATTTTCTATTTGAAGGAATGTGTGCTTAGTGAATCCTCTACCTATTTTATTGCAAAGCTTGGACCTTAGGATTTCTGTCTGATAGAGGACCGAGTAGGTACGTGATAGCTAGATAACCATTTATTAAAACTGCTTATGAAACTAGCCATGAATAACGAGGGGGGTAGAAATTAAGCCATAGGATTTAATATTTTGTCCCTCTATTCCCATCACCCTGGGGTTAAGGGTTGGAAGGAAAATATCCCAATTTGATATATGTGGGAGTGGCAAGAGACTGGCAAAGAGAGCTCATCTGATCCTCTTAAAATCTACAGAAATAGGCATGTGTTGCTTGGCCTTCTTAGAACTCTCTTCTTCCCCTTTTGAGAGCAGTGCCTCCCTTTGGAGTCTGGGTATATCGCACCTCCTTTCTTCTTGGTCCCCATGGTTCAGGTGCTGCTGAGCGAATCAGTGGAGTGGACCTGTGACCCAGACCTGGCCAACTGGCACGTTCCATCTCTACATTACAGTGACCATACCCAGGTAGGCCTGCGCAGAACTAATACAGGGGCTTTGCCACAGCAACTGGGAAAGAGGTGCTGGCTTTCCACACTTGAAACTGCCAGAGGTGACTTTATAAAAAAGACCTGCCTGCAACTAGAAAGGAATGTCCAAGGAAATAGTAAATTTAATGCCCTGTCTGAGCCTTTGAACCCAGGCATACATGAAGTCACATTTATCATTTGGATTTGATGGTAATATGAATCAATAAATTCCTCTCTTCCACTGGAGTGAAATCTTTCTGGTCACCATTTTTTCCCAGGTGAAGGCTGGGGGTGAAAAACATGTGTATCTATTTAACAAAAGACACTGAGTGAAAGAAATCTCTGATCTCATCTGTAAGAAGTGGAAAAGATGTGCTAATGTTTTCCCCTGGTCTTTGTACAGGGTGTTTAAGTTCTAGTACAGTCTTAGTAAGTACTATAAAGTATTACAGGTAAACGATGATTAATGCAGCTTTGTGGACTGGTCTACAACCAATTAACAACTCAACTTTGAGATAGAACCTGGTCCGTCTGTTAGGACTTGCCTGCGTTAAAAAAGAAACCACAAGACTATGCCAATTTTGAATACCATATATTCTTCCTAATGTCCTTCCACCAAAGACCAATAAACAAGACATAGAGTCATAAACCAGTCTTCTCGTAGTCAAGACCTCTAACCTATTTCCCAAATAGTAGTCCGTATTTTAAAAGGTGGGAGACACACAACATAAAAGACCTTTTCTTTTTTTTTCTTTTTTTTTGAAAGTTTTTTTTTTCCTTTTGCTATAGGGCGTGTGCACTCGCCAGACAGACAGAGACAGAGAGACAGAAAGCGAGAAATCACCCCCCCAGGGGGGATGGTCACGCCGCAATCCCTTCTCCTCCATTCTCCTCTCGGAATCTTGGGCACGCACGCACACACGCCCGGCGTGAGTTCTAAGCCACTTGGTCTGGGACATGAACCACGGTCGAGTACATGGGAGTCCAGCGACATAGCCATTACGCTAACTGCTGGTCCCCAAGACCTTTTCTTTTCTTACCACTCATAGAAAAGGTACACTGAACACAGGCATATACATAAGCAGAAATTATATTCTCATTGAAAATGAAAATGTTACTTCTTAAATTGGGGAATAATATTTTTTGAATGATATTAGTATTTTTTTAAACAGAATATATTTTCACTAGAGATAAAAAAAAAACTAATTTTTTATAAGTACTTTTTTAATGACAATGATTTTTACCTGCAGAATTATCAACAAATGTAAGTATACTTACCCTAAGAAAACTGGAAAAATTATCTTTATCAACTCTGTATTATTTCTGATAATCTCCCCAAATTTCCTAAACTATGCTCTTTAGAACCATTAAGAGGCGTCTTACATACACATACAGAGTCCTGAGGCCAAATAATAGTAATATTACACACCATTCCTAGTCCTGAAAACTCACACTGGCAGATCTGAGAATGTGAGAACCTTAAAGTGGAGATAGCTGTTGAAGCTAGTTTCATCAAGCGTTCCCAAAGTTACCGTCCTCAAAATGAACTACTGTGCAACATTCCATCCCGCCACCCAGCGCCACCTCCAAACCCCCATTCTTCAAAGCAACTTTTGAAACAGCTTGTGGAACCAGTGCCATAAAGTGAAGTTTGGGAAACACTAGTTTAGTGGTTTCTATCTACACAGATTTTTCAGTCTGAATAATATGTAAGGAATTTTGAGTGACAATTGCACCCATTTGGATGTATCTTCAACTGACTCCATAATTAGAAATTTAAAATGCAAATTTTGTGAAAGCAAACTGTCTTTACCATGTAGACATGTTGCTGAGATTTATTTGGTTTCATACGTATACTCCTATGACTTTCTCGTGTATCTGGTACAGGTAATAGGCTCAAAGGATCTGGAAGGATTAAATGCAGACACAATGAACCATGTCTAAATTTTATGTACATACAGAACTTTGAAAATTTTAATATGGCTGTGTACTCTATACATTTTGTGTGGGGGAGAGTACACATCTCTTGGAAAAACTGGGATAATGGCGGCTTCTTCACATAGTCTCTGTGCAAGATGTGTATTACAGATGCATGTTAGTATGAGCGAAGACATAAAGCCATTGTTCCTGAGCCTCAGATGTGTTACTGAGCACAGTATTAAGAGATCATCACCACTTCTCTTGAAATATAATGAAAATGTAACTTTGCAAGCCTCCTCTTAAACAAGCTTTCCGCTTGCTACTTGGCTATGCATTAAATCTTGGCATATACAAAGAAATAAAAACAGAGTAATTCCAACGATTCATCTATGTTGACTGGATTATGAAGATTAACTCTTCAGATGGTGTTCCAAAGAAGCCATCAAATATAAGTACAATTGAAAATAAAACCCTGGAAAACATTTCAATATTGATAGGCAAGTGAACAGCATATAGTCAAGACACCACTCTTAGCTGCATAAGATCAGTGTGTAATCACGAAGGATTAAAAAGTTCAATTCTCTAGGGAATATAATAGAGATTTCAGCTTGAGCAAGGTGTAGTTTCTGGAAATAATATGGTATAATTATTCTCGTGACAGAAACACACATACAGGGTATATAGGCTTAATACAACTTAAATTTTAGGTCATTGTGCTGTATATTTTAAAATGTAATAAATTAGCTTTACTATTAATTCCCTAAAATATTCTAACCTTGAGTCTTACAGAGAGCAAGGTCCTCTTCTCCAAAGTAGGCTGTTGGTTGCAGTCAGTTCACACAAATCTTAGACCTATATCATACTGCAGTGTTTCTCCAAACGTGTTGTATATGCCACTGCTGATACATGGATGATTTTAGATGATCCGGGGAGTATTTTCTATTTTAATAACAAAGATGATTATAGTGATAATATAAAAACAGGTGCTACCTACAGAGCATTTACTAGGTACTGCCAAGCACAAACTAGCATATTAACTTACATGGCCTTCACAAGACCACTAGGTGGTACCTGCTATTATTACCTTCTTCAATGAACACAAAGAAGATTGAGCACAGAGAGGCTAAGTACTTGTTCAAAACCACAGAGCTGAACTGGTCAGATATAAGTGTCAAACCTAGGAAATTTAGCTTAGCATTTATAATTTTTCATTTCATAAATACAATTATTGTATGAGTTTTTATTTTTTGGAGCGGTTTTTGCTATAGGGCGCATGTGCTTGCCAGAAAGAGAGAAAGAGAGAGACAGAAAGCAAGAAATCACCCCCGGAGGGATGGCCACACCGCAATCCCTTCTCCTCCATTTTCCTCTAGATCATCTTGGGCACACCCTCACACATGCCCGGTGTGAGTTTAAGCCATCGAGTCCAGGATTCGAACCACAGTCGACTACATGGAAGTCCAGTGACATAGCCATTACACCAACTGCTGGTCCCATGAGTTTTTATTCTTATTTGCTAGAGTGTGTGTGTACTTGCTGAAGAGAGACAGAGAGAGAGGGAAGGTAAGAAGGCACTCCTCAAGAGGGATAGTCACACCACAATCCCTTCTTCTTCCTTTCTCTCTCCTTTCAGGATTTTGGGTACACATGCACTCACACGCAATGTGTTTCTCAAGTCACAGGGTCCAGTACTTGAACCATGCAATGAGCCATGTGGGATCTAGCTATCTTAACCACAATGCCACTGTCTGGCCTAATTAATTTTTTTAAGTGGATTGGTTTCATAAAAAATTAAGAAATATAAATCTGTGGATATAAAATGAAGTCATACAAGTTGTAGGTGTATGTCTGGTCTTCAGGTAACACTGCTCTAACACACAATTGTGTGTTTTGGTGGACATCTGAGATTAAGGATCCTCCTGGGCTGTGAAGTGACTGCCAAGAGGCAAATGACAAGGCAGTAACTAGGGTTAACGTACCAACAAAGACCCCTTTAGAGATGAAGAGCTCTACCTTTTTACTTACCTGCTTTCAATTTCTTCCAGAAAATTCTCTTATTTGGATAGGAAATCTTGCTACTTTCACAAGTTTTTAAGACATCACACAGTCATATTTCTAGGGGAAATATAAATAATTCAAATTATTCTAAAAAAGAAAGACTTCGATTACTGTATATTACAATTTGAGAAAAAAAATTAAACTTAAGAAAAAGCTGACAGTCAGATCAAAAGCATTACAGGAAGTTTCTTGCTCATTTTCTCTGGAGGTTAAACCAGAATATTTTTTTAAGAGGGCAGAAGTTTAAGGTCTAGCTAGGGAATAAAGACATGTTTTGTCTGACACTTCCCAATTCAAATCTAACATTTATCAAATGATTCTTAAGTACTGTATTTTTAAAAAAAGCCAGAAATGGCAGCATGGGTATATTAAGCTTTCATTATTGTAAATTTATATTTTAAAAACCCAGTATCTTTTCTGTAAATAGGCAAGGGTTTCTCTGACAATTTCTCTTTATGAAAAGCCACCTCTTACTGAAACATTTTAAATAAAACTCCTATATCTAAAATGAATTCTTGGCATTTGGGAGTTTAAAAATCTCCCTAAATTCTGGGGTGACGGCTGGGGGAGAGAAAAATTGCATAATTATAGTCATCTTTGTACAAGTCATCGAGTAACAGAAAATGTTTAAACCCAAAAGTAACACCCTAGAGTGGCATCTACAGAAAAAAACCAACAACAACAAAAAGGTACTTACTAACATTTTAAAACTGTCATGCAATTTGCTAATAATTAAATCAGAAGAAAACGTGCACAAGCATTTTTTGATAAAGGCAAACAACATCCGAAATTGGCAAGAACTAAATACAATCGGCCACTGGCTTTGTGAAAAACCAAATGCTTTAATGAGGCTATCAAGAACAACAGTTCAATTATTTCATTGGATACATTAATATTGATCCATAATATACAGTGCTATGGACCATACAGAAATTATTGCTGCATCCAACAGCAGGTGACTATTATTAACATTACAGTACCAAGTGTCCACAAGAGACAGTCATTTGTCATTTTTATCAAGAAATAGGGTTTTTTTTATACTGTTATCAACATCGACTTTCCCCCAGTGCATTTTTCCTCTAAAATATTAGTAAGTGCACTCCTTTCTTACATGGCCTTCACAAGACCACTAGGTGGTACCTGCTATTATTACCTTCTTCAATGAACACAAAGAAGATTGAGCACAGAGAGGCTAAGTACTTGTTCAAAACCACAGAGCTGAACTGGTCAGATATAAGTGTCAAACCTAGGAAATTTAGCTTAGCATTTATAATTTTTCATTTCATAAATACAATTATTGTATGAGTTTTTATTTTTTGGAGCGGTTTTTGCTATAGGGCGCATGTGCTTGCCAGAAAGAGTGAAAGAGAGAGACAGAAAGCAAGAAATCACCCCCGGAGGGATGGCCACACCGCAATCCCTTCTCCTCCATTTTCCTCTAGATCATCTTGGGCACACCCTCACACATGCCCGGTGTGAGTTTAAGCCATCGAGTCCAGGATTCGAACCACAGTCGACTACATGGAAGTCCAGTGACATAGCCATTACACCAACTGCTGGTCCCATGAGTTTTTATTCTTATTTGCTAGAGTGTGTGTGTACTTGCTGAAGAGAGACAGAGAGAGAGGGAAGGTAAGAAGGCACTCCTCAAGAGGGATAGTCACACCACAATCCCTTCTTCTTCCTTTCTCTCTCCTTTCAGGATTTTGGGTACACATGCACTCACACGCAATGTGTTTCTCAAGTCACAGGGTCCAGTACTTGAACCATGCAATGAGCCATGTGGGATCTAGCTATCTTAACCACAATGCCACTGTCTGGCCTAATTAATTTTTTTAAGTGGATTGGTTTCATAAAAAATTAAGAAATATAAATCTGTGGATATAAAATGAAGTCATACAAGTTGTAGGTGTATGTCTGGTCTTCAGGTAACACTGCTCTAACACACAATTGTGTGTTTTGGTGGACATCTGAGATTAAGGATCCTCCTGGGCTGTGAAGTGACTGCCAAGAGGCAAATGACAAGGCAGTAACTAGGGTTAACGTACCAACAAAGACCCCTTTAGAGATGAAGAGCTCTACCTTTTTACTTACCTGCTTTCAATTTCTTCCAGAAAATTCTCTTATTTGGATAGGAAATCTTGCTACTTTCACAAGTTTTTAAGACATCACACAGTCATATTTCTAGGGGAAATATAAATAATTCAAATTATTCTAAAAAAGAAAGACTTCGATTACTGTATATTACAATTTGAGAAAAAAAATTAAACTTAAGAAAAAGCTGACAGTCAGATCAAAAGCATTACAGGAAGTTTCTTGCTCATTTTCTCTGGAGGTTAAACCAGAATATTTTTTTAAGAGGGCAGAAGTTTAAGGTCTAGCTAGGGAATAAAGACATGTTTTGTCTGACACTTCCCAATTCAAATCTAACATTTATCAAATGATTCTTAAGTACTGTATTTTTAAAAAAAGCCAGAAATGGCAGCATGGGTATATTAAGCTTTCATTATTGTAAATTTATATTTTAAAAACCCAGTATCTTTTCTGTAAATAGGCAAGGGTTTCTCTGACAATTTCTCTTTATGAAAAGCCACCTCTTACTGAAACATTTTAAATAAAACTCCTATATCTAAAATGAATTCTTGGCATTTGGGAGTTTAAAAATCTCCCTAAATTCTGGGGTGACGGCTGGGGGAGAGAAAAATTGCATAATTATAGTCATCTTTGTACAAGTCATCGAGTAACAGAAAATGTTTAAACCCAAAAGTAACACCCTAGAGTGGCATCTACAGAAAAAAACCAACAACAACAAAAAGGTACTTACTAACATTTTAAAACTGTCATGCAATTTGCTAATAATTAAATCAGAAGAAAACGTGCACAAGCATTTTTTGATAAAGGCAAACAACATCCGAAATTGGCAAGAACTAAATACAATCGGCCACTGGCTTTGTGAAAAACCAAATGCTTTAATGAGGCTATCAAGAACAACAGTTCAATTATTTCATTGGATACATTAATATTGATCCATAATATACAGTGCTATGGACCATACAGAAATTATTGCTGCATCCAACAGCAGGTGACTATTATTAACATTACAGTACCAAGTGTCCACAAGAGACAGTCATTTGTCATTTTTATCAAGAAATAGGGTTTTTTTTATACTGTTATCAACATCGACTTTCCCCCAGTGCATTTTTCCTCTAAAATATTAGTAAGTGCATTCCTTTGTGCTTTATTTTGTACCATTTAACTTCCTACATATTTTATTGGTTCTTATTGCTTTATTATTTAAAAACAACCACATAGAACTTTGTCATCCTATGACCAGGTTGGTTGTATGGTTTTTTGGCAAAGTCAGAAGGTTTGGTACTTCCATTGCCTTTTCCCAAGGCAAGTGAACGATTTTGGCGTTTTGATTACTCCTTATGGAGGCCCAATCCTGAGCCACAGTTCTGCACCCAGATATAGGGGGAGTGGTGTGGATCATTCTCTATAACAACAATGAGCACAAACCACTGCCTCTTGGCTTACCTAGTCCCTAAAACGAACCCACATTCTATTTGGCAAAAAAGAAATAAATAAAACCACCCCTAAGGTTGCAGCACTCTTCTGGGCTTGCTCCCCGTCATTCTCAGAAACTGTCTCTTAAGTAGAAGGGGACAGAGAGGCAGGCGATGACAAGCTCAGGAGTTGCACGACTCAGGGTGGTGGTACAAGATGCCATACTTTCAACAAAGCTTTCTATCAGGTGGCTTAACCACGGCCATAACCCCTTGGCCATGGGTTAATTAGCCTTGCTCTGTTTTTGAAAACCTTTAAAACCAGCTAAGGAAAACTAGCATCATAGCATCGTGATCTTCAACTTTCACACCCAGTCCTCTCCTTCCCCATATAAATGTGAAGCGAGAAAAACAGACAATGCTATGATTGTATCAATGAACACTATGGTACAAGTAGCTGTTCATGCAGATCTGCATCACTATTCTAAGAAAAGAGCTATACAGTGAAGGGAGTTGAAAGAATGGGAACTAATTTTCCCTACCCCCTTAAGTAATAAAGCTATAAAACTGATAGCATCATCAGTATTTCCAAAGATTCTCATTGCCCAAAGTGCATGGGAACTACGCAGTTGATTATTTTCACCTAAGCCATCCATTCATATATGACAATCACTCCTTCCCTCTGAACCCTCCATCACCCATCACCAATTCACATTTGACATTTAAACACTTTTTAAAAAACCCCTCCTGAATAAGGTTTCCTGATGAAAGAAGTTGGCACTCTGTCTCTAAAATATATTTAATATTAAAAATCTCTGAAGGAAAATTGGAAGCTCTTATATTGTCTACATAGGCACCATGCTACATACTCCTCTTGACTATAGATACCATCTTGAAACTTTCCTCTACGTTACAGATCAGTCAGTGCTAGTCCAAAAAAGACTACTGCTATATTTAAGGCACTTCATTCTGAATGGATATGCTTTATGCCACTTGCTATTCAATTGTAGGCTGTTACTGAGAAATTCCATTCAACAGCCTGGCTCATAACGCTATATGTCATCAGTATAAAACATCTAGGTTTGATACATGGAGCACTACTATTATTGCATAGGACTACACAAGTAGATAATGCACTGAAACTAACTTTACAACATTGCTGCTTGTTAAAACATTGTTATCAAGTAACAGTAATTTGCCAATACAGTATTTTTCTCCTTAAAAAATTGTTTTCAGCAAGCTTGCTGAAAGAAATCCCAATTTAAAGGACCATAATGGGCATATTAACACTATGGTTATCGGTCTCCAAGAATATTGCTATTTTTACATTGCTAAAAATAAATATGTAAGTTTATTCTTTCTAGAAAGCCTGATATTAACCTATTAATATACACCTTAAATGTGTCGAAAAACAGTTCTGAGTGAGGCTGTAATATAGAAAATATTTGCAAAGCTTTCTTTGAACACAAGACCTTGCATAAAAGTTTTCTTTCATAGGTGTACAAAGGATGCGGAAAACTGCCAGTGAGTTGTAAAAATATTGAAAACTTGCCGTTTTAAGATGCATATTCTTACAAATTAATACAAACATACTGAAAAGAACAATGATAATAAAGAATCTGTACAAATCAAATGAACACTAAAACATAATTTAAAAATAAAAAGTCAAGCCAATTAGAAATGTGCCCAGTTGTCTTATCCAAAGCAAAAATGAAAAAAAAAAAAAAAGTAAAACAAATTTTCAGTGCTCAATACTTCACTTAGAGAGGACATTCATTGCCATTTCAAAATAAAACACATTTTATGAAAAATTGAATCACACTCATTGATGAAGAAAACTGAACAATACAAAGTAAAGAGAACAAGACTAGACTCTCTGGTTTAGAGCCTTGGTCTTAACTCCCATTAATTTTGGTTGGTATCAGTTATGTTTTCTAACCAGACAATCCTCATGAAAATGGCTGCTTTTTTTTTTTTTTAAATCTTTTACAGTGTATAATATTTCTTTAAATAGTTTGTAGTATAAAGACTAAATGATGCTAGAAGGGTACTGTATCTTTAAGGCAGTACCAATCAATCAATACATTTATAAAACGGAAAAGGGTTAGTATGGATTTCTTTTCCTCTTTCTTTGAAATTTTTTTGGTTGCTTTACATTCTTTCAATTAAACTTTATATTTAATTTCTAAGGAAGTCACAGGCATAAAAATCTCAAATCGAGTTTCCCCTGAATAAAAATGGACAGACATTTCTCTGATGCAAAATCCTCTTGCTCAGAAAACTAAAGTCTGTGGTGAATTCAGTTCACAGATACTGCACACTTACTGTACAATACTTTGGAGGCATTTGTAGTTGTAAAATAGAATATACAAGTCTGTTTCACAAAATTCTAAAAATAAAATATATCCTGGGCTATTGATAAAGCATGAAAAAAAAACCTTTTTTTCATAATAAAGAAAAAAAATATCAAGAAAACCCCTCAGGTAAATTATTAAATCTACTCATCAAGAAAAGGAAGCAGTTTGTGAGAATGCAGAGCAGGGAGGTTTCGCTAACAAGCGTGCTCGGTTTCTTCCATGCTCATACTGCTCCTTCGGCTGCTTGTTTTGGATGCTCCCGGGGAAACTGAGGAAAGGAGTGGGTCAGTTACGCCGACAGGAGAAAGAT
>NW_006160205.1:407684-436872 GCF_000334495.1 Tupaia belangeri chinensis
TCAGGATATCTTCCAGTTTGGATCCCATTTTCGTGGGGACACTATAGGGTGGGTTGCTCTCAGTCCCAGGTCCGAGGTTGTTGTTGAAGGTGATGGTGCCATCTGTGAGATCAAGGGTCGTCGTACAAGTCAGGTCAGTGTGATGCTGAAGGAGGTCTTGGTTGCAGTTCTCGAGAACGGGTTCTTGTTTGATGATTCGATTCACCAGATCTGGAGAGCAGAGACCCGTGGATGGAATAAGGGAGAGTCCATGAGCTCGAGCCTGCATTTCAAGTTCCTACAACAAAAGTGAAATCAGACACTGAAGTAAGTGAAGCATAGGGTACTTGTAGGGCTGTGAGTGAGGATGCATGATAGCACAACGGCAGGGACATGCCATTATGTGTTTGTCCCAACCCGTAGAGCACACTACACCAAAAGCAAACAGTAAATTATAGATTTTAAAGAATCATGACATGTCGGTGGAGGTGTATCAGTTCCAGTGAATGTACCAGTCTGGTGAGGGAGGCTGCATGGACCACTGAGAGGGTCTGTGCATCAGTGGGTATGTGGCATATGGGAAATCTCTGTAACTTCAACTTGATTTTACTGTGAACCTAAAATTGCTCTAAAAAAAAAAAAAAAAAAGTCTGTTAGAAAAAAAAAATCAGAAACTTCAGGGGAAAAATGTATTCTCATAAGTTTTTTGCTTTTTAAATAAATAAATTCTATATCTCCTAAAGACTAGTTGAGGGGCCAGCAAGCAGCATGATAGTTAGGATACTGGGCTCCCACATGACTAACCACGGTTCAAGTCCCAGATCAGTGGCTTAAAAAACATGGTGCATTTGAGAGCATGTCCAAAATCTCAAGAGATGAAGAGAAGGAACTGCGGCATGGCCAACCTCCTGGGGATGATTTCTCTCTCTTTCCACTCTGTTTCTCCTTCTCTCTCTGTCTTTCTCTACAGAGTGTATGTGCCCTGAAGCAAAAAAAATAAAAATAAAAAAGATTAAAAAAAGGGAGTGAGCAAGAAAGAGAGGGAGAGAGACAGTCTCTTACAGATATTAATGCTCACAATGAGGATAAGTTACAAAATATAAAAATAAGATAAAATGTGATTTAAAAAAATACAGTTGGGGACCAGCAGGTGGCATAGTGGTTATGGCGCTGAACTCCTAAATGCCTGACCTCAGTTCAAGTCCTGGACCTTGAGGCTTGAAAGTCATGCCAGGCATGTGTGTATGCGTGTCCAAAATCCCAAGTGGAACATGGAGAAGGAATTGTGGCATGGCCATCCCCCTGGGAGGTGATTTCTCATTTTTCTCTTTGTCCTTCTGTGTCTCTAGCAGGCACACGTTCCTTATAGCAAAAACTTTCCTAAGGGGAAAAAAAAAGACCAAAAAAATGGGACTGGCCAGTCATAATGGTTATGTTGCTAGACTTCCTTAGTCAACCATGGTTTGAGTGCCGGACCCAACAGCTTAAATTCAAGCCAGGTGCGTGTGCATATGTGCCCAAAATCCTGAGGGAAGAATGAATGAGAAGGGATTACAGTTGGCCATCCCCCCAGGTGGTGACTTCTTGCTTTCTGTCTCTCTGGTGACTGCACATGCCCTATAGCAAAAATCTCTCTAAAAAAGATGTACATATGATTAAAAAAATGTTAAGTAAATAAAGAGTATGATAGTTTCCTGATACCTAAATTGTGCAAGGAGATACCTAAGAGTCTCCCAATGAACTCACAAAGCACTAAAGATTCATTAGAATTTCAAGAGAAATAGCACTAATACCTCGAGAACTACTAAACACAAGATAGTGCTCAGTTTCAGCATCGGATTGTGCTACGTACGTTCATTTTCCTGAGAGATTTTTGCTGTAGGGTGTGTGTGCTCACCAGAGAGACAGAGAGAGACAGAAAGTGAGAAATCACCGCCCAGGGGAATGGCCATGAAGCAATCTCTTCTACTCATTTTCCTCCCGGGATATTGAGCGCTTATGCACATGCACCTGGCATGAGTTTTAAGCTGCCACGTCCAGGTGGTCGATTACATGGGAGTCCAGTGATGTAAACATTACGCCACCTGCTTGCCCCATGCTACATACTTTTCAATCCCATTATATGTAAAGCAGGGTTTCAGGAGATCCAGCTGTGGTGACTGGAAAAAAAAATGTAAAGTGCTGCATGAAAATCAGTGTGGAATGAGAAACAAGGGTGGCGTTATCTAATCTGATTCCAAGGTTTTTGGAAGCTGTGCAGTGCCCAACAGACACATAAGATTTCTTTCTTTCTTTCTATTTATTTATTCTTCAAATGATCGATAAGTTGTTAGGATCGAGATGCTTAATAAGTTTTTTAGATCTGACGTGAATGGTAGGTATTTCTTTTCATCTAGGAGGGTACAGTGAATAGTTACTGAGACACTAAAGGTACTCTGAACTCAAAGAGTAGTTAGTGATGGCAATAGTTGTGAAGGTTGTACAGAAGCAGATAAAGTTCGAGAAGCATCAAGTAGACCATCTAACCATGGCAAAGAGAAAGTACCTTCTTTTTCTTTTTAGAGAGATTTTTGCTATGGGGCACGTGTACTTGCACTTGACAGAGAGACAAAAGAGACAGAAAGAGAGAAATCATGCCCTGGGGGGATGGCCACACCTCGATCCCTTCTCCTTCATTCTCTTCTTGGGATTTGGCCAGGTCTGGGACTTGAACTATAGTCGGCCATGTGGGAGTCCAGCGACATAAGCATTATGTCATCTGTTATTCCCGGGAAAGTTTTTTTCTTAAATTCGCTAAGTAAGTTCTCATCTATAAGATGAACAGTTTCCTCCTATATTTTCTTTACATATCTTCCTATAATGGGCTAAAGTATAGCCCCTAGAAATAAATATGCTGAAGCCTTAACCTTCAACCTTGACTGTCTTTAGAGACAGAATCTATAAAGAGAAAATTCAGTTAAAATGGGGTCATACAAGAGGGCCCTAACCTAATAGGAATGGTATCCTTGTAAGAAGAGATGAGGACCCTGTCTCTGTGACGCAGTTGGAAGCCTACCAGACTAAAGTGTTGGAAGTCACATGGTTCACTTGAACTGTGGTTCAAGTCCTTGGCCCTGATGACCTGAAATCCTGGTTGCTAAGTCCATGCCCAATATTCTGAAAAGCTGAAGGTGTTGATAAAGGGGATTTGACATGATCAGACCCCATTGAGGATACTTCTCTTTTAAACTTTTATGTACATGTACACACTATTATGTACTATTATGAATAATAGAATAACATAATGTAAAACAAAATAAAACATACTTCCAACAAAGAGGAGATTAGAACACACACAAACAGAAAAAAAAAAAAAAGGTAATGTGAAGACACAGGGAAAAGATAACCATCTACTAACCAAGGAGAGAAGCCAAAAAGGAATGAACTCTGCCGATACTCTGATCTTGGACTTCTAGCCTCCAGAACTGTGAGACAATGACTTTCTGTGGTATAAGCTGCCTTGTCTGTGGTACTTTGTTACAACAGTACTAGCAGAACAATCCACTTCCTAAGTCACTAACTCCCCTACTGAGTCATTTCAAAATGAGTTCCAAACCAGCTCATTCCCCTTTCCCATCTGCATAACCCTGTATACTTCTAAAATGAACTGTAGCAACCCCAATCGATTCTCAGGTTGTCCATTTTTATATTGCCAATGCCATCCTTTCTTATGTTTGTGAAATATTAATCAATATTAAGCAATAATGAAATATTAATAGGATATATTTTTGAAATAAGCCAACTTCTCTCATCAAAGAGGACACTATCTCCACCTGACATAGCCCCTCAACCTTTGCCCACAAGCTTAGAAACATGTGGCTGAAAAATCATGCTTAGTCTATTGAAAGGCTGTTGGATCTGCCAGATCCTTCTCGGGATACAGTATGAATGAGAGACAAGAGCTTAAGATGTCACACAAGTATCTGTCTGTTCCTTAAACAACCTCCTGGAAACAAAGTCTCTCCAGGCAAAATTTTAAAGCCCTGGGCTGTTTAATAAAATGGCAGTTCCACTGATATTAAGGCTTCATGCTCTATCTTCTGTGAAAATTTTTGCATGCATCACTTAGACTGAAAATGAAAGGAAGCCCTTAGGCCCAAGTAGAAAACATGGACTCTTGTAAATCTGCACCAACATGCTAATAAAACTAGCAGTTCTGCACACGCAGTTTGTCTTTTCAAATAAATAAATAAATAGTCAGTTAAAGGGGCAAATGTCTTACTCTGATCCTTTGTTGTTTAATTAAAAATGTTTATCAGCTGATTAAAGCATTACCTAGATTTCCAAATAAGACCATAAATCTCATCTAGAGAACTCTGGCTTCACTGCATCTCAGAGCTTTCCTAATTAATAATGTTTTCTATGATATGCAAAAGTTCTAAAGGCTGCCTCACACTGTCACTGGAAGAAAACCAAGTTACCATCACCATGGAATTTCCAATGCACATAGCTGACAATATCCGTATTTCACATGAATATACATGTTTGGAACCTTAAAATAAGTCTTATCTTTCCAAATAGTTATTACATTTTGATACTTGTATAAAAAATAATGCATTAGTAGAAGTTACATTTTTAAAAAAAAATTTTTTTAGATGTTTTTGCCTTAGGGCATGTGTGTTCACCAGAGAGAGAGAAACAGAGACAGTGAGAGAGAAAATGAGAAACATCCCAGCAGGGATGGCCACAGTGCAATACCTTCTCCTTCATTCTCCTCTTGGAATTTTGGGCACGCATGCACACAAACCCAGTGTGTGTTTCAAGCTGCTAGATCCAGGACTCGAACCGAAGTTGGCTATGTCGGAGTCCAGCAAAGTAACTGCTACACCATCTGCTGGCCCCAGTACAAGTTGCTTTTAAAACTAGGTTCAAGAGATTAAATATCTATAGCTATTATTGAAGAGACAGGACATAAAACAAACAAAAAACAAAGAAAGTGGGGAGATGAGAAAGGAAGATTTTGAAATAATAGGTAACCTTTGCTTCACTGTTCAGATTCTAAAACGCATCCCTGGAGAAGAGCCGCCCTTCACTTCCCTGCCCCACGGCTGAGGATGGCTGCAGTGAATGAGAGATGTGAGGTCTCCAAGTGAGAAGTACTGTGGAGATTCAGAAGATTGGCAGAGCCCATTATTACAAATGAGTTGCTCTGTTCAATGAGTTCAAGGTCTAGGATGTGCACTGTTAGGGGAAACAGGATGGTCTCTCAAGCATCATACTTTGCACTGCTGTTTCCTAAAACAGCCCCATAAACAGCTGCACTGGAAACCTGAAAAACAGCCCTTTTTCTATGACAAAAATCTAGTAAAAGATGTGTCGATCTACTGAAGAAGTTACCATGTCATTGATTCTTACGGGTACACTGTGTTAAAAGTCAGAAAGGAAGTCAAAGTCACACTTGCAAACTTCTTCGACTGTTAATAGGCAGTTCTCGAGGCCAGGTTTAGAGTTAATTGTGTTCTTAGATTCAGCACAAGAAGCTGATACTAAAGTGGGATTTCCATCTCCTGCTTCCAGTGGCAAGTACGCGCACTGAAACGGAAAGTACTGCACGTGATGATTTGGGGGTTACCAGTGAAGTTTTACAAATAAGCAAAATCACAGATAATAAGTCCATGAATAATAAGAATCCACTGTTTTAGGATCGTGCACATCAACTCCCTCATGGCTCATTATATTCTTTCTCCCATCTTACAGTGAGGAATATGAAGTGAACTTGGTGCAACACACACCCCTACCTGAATTCTGAGCAACAAATGCCGGTTGGCATGCTCCAGCTTCTTCTGTCGGTTTTCAAGTTCTTTTGCACGTTGTTGTTCTCGTTGTAACTTTCGGATATAGTCCACGGATGCTTTTAAAATGGTTCCCTTGTTCCAACGCATGTCTCTGTGATGAATATGGAGGAAAACAGACAGAAGAAGCTATGGTTAAAAACAAAGATCCCACTATTTGATTTTTTGCAATATACAAGTAGCGTTCTTAGATTTGGTTTTGTTTTGCCTTGTTTCATCATGAGTTATCATGGGTAACTTATCTACTCCCTTTGTATCTACTTCTTCATTTACAGAAGTGTGATCTTACACTTTCACGAGCAGCCTCACGGGTACACTACTAGAATCTCAGGAAGCATTTTTCGTGAATGTATGAGAAAAATTCAGAACACAATTCAAACAGCAGAGTTGGCACTGTGTTAAGGGCTTAACAACAATAATAACTATCTTTCCAAAGCATTTCTTATGTCCGTGGTATGCTTTAAAGTATCTTTTTTTTTTTTTTAAGACATAGATTTTTACTATTGGACACGTGCGCTTGAGAGAGAGAGAATGAGAAAGTGAGAAATCACCCGCCACGGGGCATGGCCATACCACAATCCCTTTTCCTCCATTCTCCTCTTGGGATTTTGGGCACACACATGAACCCAGTGTTCAGTTTCAAGCCTCCAGGCCTGGGACTTAAACCACAGCTGGCCATGAGGGAGTCCAATATCTTAACTATTACGCTACCTTGTGGGCCCTGTTTTAAAGTGACTTACAACTAATTTAATCATAACAATCTCGACAGATAGGGAGTAATATCATCCCTATTGTACTGGTTGGAATCTAAGGCACAGAGAGGGTTTGGTCATTTTCCCAAGGTCACAGAGCTATGAAGTGACAGCCAGGAGGCTCAAAGAATTTGGTTCTAGACTCCCTGGCCAAAACCACTATACCATTCTTTCTCTTATTTTACCAAATCTTCTAAACAACTAGACTAGGTAAGAACATACGGATGACCTCTTTTTTTACCAGATGAGAAAAACATAAAAAAAAATTTCTCAAGGACAGACGCCTGCTTGGAATTTCAATCCAAGCAGACTGAGTGTAGTGCCTGTAAGGTCAAAGTCAGTACAGGTCTAATGTATTTGTACAGGAGAAAATTAAGAACGCCATTAACATGCAGGTGAAAGTGCTTTAGACCATTTAGAACAGTCCAGAAAAAATGATAAGGAGTGAACCCATAATCACATAGGTAATAATTCTGTGGCTTTACATTAATCCGTCTTCTTTCATGGACAGCATTTACCATGATGTCAACAATGATGATGAAAACAGAAACAGCCTGATGTGTGGAAAACCATCTACCCCATGATCTACTCTGAAGTATCAGGTGAGACGTGTGAATGGAGGGCCATTAAAACAAGTCACTGAGTAATTGATCCTCATATGGGTTAGATGAAGAACAAAACAGAAGTTCTCCCATGAGAGGGACAGTAACAGCCCCCAGAAAATTCCCTGGGGTTGGTCCCTGGAGCCTGAGCACCAAAGATGGCAACTAACGGAGGTATCCTGAGATACGCAGAATGAGCACTGAGACCCAGTGTACAGGCCTCAAGTCAAAGTAACAGAAACTTTGACCAGAGAGAAATGTAATGATAATGAATGAAGCCTTGCCTAGGCAGGAAGGTGAGAAACCACGTCAGGTACATTCAAGCAGCCATTTCGTTTTTAAAAAGTGATAAAATTATTTTGGGTTTGGCTCTTTTATGAGATCCAATCAACTAACTTTTTTGAATAAGCGTCTAACCTGAAAGAAAGTTTTTTATTTTGTCTTTTCTTCTTCATTTTTTTTTTTAAATGAGAGTGACCCTTCCTTCATACAGAAGTGTCTACAGATCCCCAATATATGAAATCGACAAAAGCAAGCTGGCTCTGGGGAAAGTGAGGGCCTGGGACTCAGACTATAATCATTAGATCCTGTCCTTATGGCAGCCCCAAAGCACATTCTAGAAACTTGGTGGGGGCAAAACACAACACAGATCATAGTCTGTTTTATCTTAAAACAATGCCTACAATTAAAGATCATTATCAACTCAGATTATAAACACTAAGTATTCCCATACAATGGAGAGGGAAGATATGCAAATAGAGGCTTTCACTGCAGCCCCATAATTTTATAATATGTTACTAAAGAGATTCACATGCTACAGTTTAAAAGAATATGCTAAAAAGTGAAAGCTGATAAAGAACAGGAAAATGGGAATTCAATTTCAACTATCATGCAAGACTGACTATAGGAAATGAAGGTCACAGCCCTTTAGTAGGATAAATTTGTGCTGCAGAACTGAGAATTTGAATGTTTTGAGTTTGAAAATGCTTTCCCTTCAAACCCAGGAAAGCAAAATGTTGAAGATGGAAACTGCTTGCACATTTTATCATAACCACCTCACAATAGGTAATGGTTTCATTTTATTTTGGTACAAATTCCCTGACAATAATGTGAATAGCACATTTAATAAGCCTTGCATGAATAATGCTTGATTTCATCTTTACATTTTATTAGGTAGCTAAAAGGTCATATTCAAAGGCTAATTTCATAGCATGCCTGTGGGGGCCATTAAAATGTATACATTCTCTAGCCCCTTACTTCAAATGGGCCAATTTCTAATAGATAAAAATTGTGTATTTGTGGCCTTATTTGCTGACAGTGCAGGTAACACTAAGCCTGGTGGGAAGGACGTGAACAAATGATCTATATGAACCTTACCTTTACAAGTGCAGGGTGAGGGTGGGCGGGGGAAAAAGTAGGGCTAAAAGATGAAATCCGAATTAGCTGACCTGTACTTAATAGGATTAACGATTACTCTTTTTTTTTTTTTTCTAGCTTAGAAGACCATACAAAGAATATGCAAGTTTTCATAAAGACAATTGACCTTTTGTCTGCTGAATATCATTAAATTTGAAGTCTGCAGTATCCACTCATCGGGATCTATTTAGAAATACCGCACAAGTCCAAGAACAAATACGTAACGCATCTTGCTTTACCAGCCACTAAGACCTCTGAACTATGGGAACTCTTAAAAGAATGATTTTTTCTGTAGCGAGGTATTTGTTTGCCAAGGATTCTCAGATTTCAGAAAGCCACCTAAAGTTAGCCTAAAGCTAACTATCTTAGGTCCAATAATCCTTTGTACAACACAGTGCATTTATTTTAAATTTTAGTTTGATAAGACAAGCCAAAAGAAAGGTGTAAGAAGTATTTAAGAATGAAACCAAAGGGAAAAGGGGGACTTTTTGCCTCTAGTTTTTTCAAGCACGTTTCTTGCAACATATGGAAAAAATGAAGGTATGAAAAATATATGATGCAGATTAACATGCAATTGTACTCACGGATCATTTGACTTGGGAATCAAAGTACCTAGCTCTTTAATGCGGTCATTTATGTTAAATCTTCTTCTTCTTTCAACTTCAAGAAAAGAGCACAGGAAAGGGCTATTAGTAACAGCTCCATATATGCATTTAGTACATCTCATTAAAGGCGTGTGCATAATACATTAATATTCACCAGGTCAGGATAGTGTAAACCTGAACCTATTTTTCCCACTCTTTTCACATATTTTTAGTATTAAGGTTAAGGCGCTTTAGAAAATGAGCTACTTTTGGATTGAACTTTATCATTTAAAAAGCCCTTAGATAAACAATTTCTCATGTGATCCTGTAACAACCTGCAATCATCTGCTTTCCTCACTTTGAAATGATCAAACTTCTTTGGAGACCTCGAGCATGTGGTGAGGACACCCAGCCCAAAGTCAACCCTCACCCTAAAGGATCAGTGGTTGGCTAACAATTCTGCAAAGGGCCAGATAGTGAATCTGTGTGGTTCTATGGGCTACACAACAAAACTGAGACTATTACCTAAGTATTTACATACCAGAGAGAAACAAACTTCACGACTTTATTGACAATAGTCTAACTAACTGAGTCCTTTTTTTTTTTTTTTTTTGAGAGGTTTTTGCTATAGGGCACATGTGCTAGCCAGAGAGAGACAGAGAGACAGAAAGCGAGAAATCACTCCCCAGGGGCGATGGCCACGTTATAGTCCCTTCTCCTCCATTCTCCCCTAGGGATCTTGGGCATGCATGCACATGCACCCAGCATGAGTTTAAGCCACCAGGTCTGGATTTCGAACCGCAGTTGACTACATGGGAGTCAAGTGACATAGCCACTGTGCCAATTGCTGGTCCCAAACTGAGTACATTTTTTTTTTTTTTTGCAATGCAAGTCTACTAATGAAAGGCATTACAATCTACTTATGATACGAAAACTTTTCATGTAATTTTCATATCATAAAATTTTCTTCTTTATTCAACTTTCTGTTTGTTTGTTTGTTTTTGGTTTTTTTTTGCCATTGGATGCATGTGCTTCATGCAGAGACAGAGACATATAGAGAGAGGGTAAGTGAGAAATCACTCCCCTGGGAGGGTGGCCACATTGTAATCCCTTCTTTTCCATTCTTCTCTTGGGATTTTGGACACTCATGCATGTAAGGCTGGGTGTGATTTTTTTTAAGCAACAGGGCCTGGAACCCCAACTGTGGTAGGGCATGTGGGAATCCAGTGCTTAACTACCACACCACCTACTGGCCCCAGATGTTTAAAAATATACAAGACAATCTTAGCTCCTGGGTCAAGTAACAACCCCCTACACTCTTAACTCAGTGACAACCAATAGAAATAGCATGTATGTTAAACTTAACATTTTCTAGTAGTCATATTAAAAAAAGGAAGAAGAAATTTATAAAAATCTTGCACTTTACTAAAACAATTATAGTCAAAATATATCATCATAGAGTTTTAACACGGAGTTGACATAAAAACTTACAAAGTAGGTATTTAGAATTCTGCTTTTCATACTATAATCTTGAAACTCAAGGTGTATTTCATACTTGGAGCACATCACAATTTGGATCAGCCACTCTTCAAGGGCTTTAATAGGCACAAGTGGCAATGGCTTCTATTTCGGATAAAGAACGTAGGGCCAGCATTTCTAACTACACAGTGCATCTTTCCAGCACCCCTATGGTATAAATCCAGTTGTATGCTCTACTAAATTATCATTTTCTTATGGGAAGATTAAATAATAAGGCGTAGGATCATTTACTTGGTCTAGCAAATAAATTTCAAATAATTGAAGCTCTAATAAAGTGTTAATATTTTAATTTAAATATCCTAATAGATATTTATATTTGACCCACTCATATTTCATACACTTAGTTAAGTAATATGATTCATTGCTTTCCCAATATGAATCATAGTTTATCTTGGTTGAGTGATTATTTCCATCATTATATTGATTATACATATCTATAACCAAGTCATTATTAGACTTTTATAAAATTGAAATACAAAGTGATGGCTGATGATTCTAGAAATATTCTTAACTCCCTGATCCATTAGTTATACCATCCTTCAAAATGCTCAAGCATAACAACTTTTTTCCCCAAACATATAATACTCATAAAAATTCAAATAATACTGAAATACACAAAATGAAATAAAAGTCCCGTATGATTCACTGTTAAGTTTCCTATGTAGCTCTTGTGATTGTTTTTATGCTCTAAAAATAAATATGCATGGGGACCCACAGATGGTATAATGCTTATGTTGTTGGACTCCCATATAGTTGAGCACGGTTCAAGTCCTGTATGCACGCACACCTGGCGGCCAAAACTTCCTGCTGGGTGTGCACGCATATGTGCCAAAAATCCCAAGAGAAGAATCAGGGAGAAGGGACTGTAGTGTGGTCATCTCCCCTGGGGGGTGATTTCTTGCTTTCTGTCTGTCTCTCCGGCGAGCACATGCACCCTATAGCAAAAATCTCTCTTAAATAAACAAATAAATATGCATGCAGTGGCACAGTCCTTGGAACTCTTCTTGGTCTCCATTCATTCCTGGTAGTCTCATGGCTTCGAATACCATGTTTACATTGATGATTCCTATATTTCTATTCTAGCCCTGGATTCCACATCCTTATGTCAAACTGACTACAAGATGTTCCCATACAGAGATCTAACATATAGCCCAAACAGTCTGAAATGGACCTCCTGATCTTTCTGCTCAAATCTGCTCCATCTACCAGCTTAATGGTAACTTATTTACCTAATGGTAATTACACCCTTCCAGTTGCTTAGGCTAGAACCTTGGAATCAATTCTGCATTTGGCTTCCTCTCACATCTTCCATCTGAACAATCAATCAAATCTGCCGACTCTATCTTCAAAGTATCTGCAGAATCTGTTCACTTCCAACCTTCGTACTACCTGCTAGATATCACAGATTCCCTTGCCTGGAGTGTCGTAATATTCTTTCTTAATTGGCAACTCAGCTGCCCTCAAGCTTATTGCCCTTTAGTCTACCTAGAACACAGCAACTAGAGGAAACCTGTCCAAACGTAAGCCAGAGTCTGTCAACTCTTTGTCCAATTGCATCTCATTTTACGTAGAGAAAATGCAAGTCCTTGAGGTGTCTTATAAAGATCTGGAGGGCTCCCATCTTGCTGACCTCATTTGCTACGTATGTCCTAATGTGATTCTCCTGTAACCCCCATTAGCCACACTGGCTCCTTGTCATTTCTTAACCATGTTAGACACATTCCTCATCTTAGCACTTCATATGACTGTTCTCCTTGCTTAGGAAAGGAAAAAACCTCTTCCTACAGATTTCTGAATGGCTTTCCCCTTACCTGGCTCAGATAGTGACTCAAATTTACCTGTGAGACCTCCTTTTGGGTTGTTGGAAAAGACATGACACATTTTTGCATACAAAATCATAAAAAAAAAAAGTTCTAACTTTTCTGACAAGCCAATATAATTGTTTATTTGTATTTCTTCCATGCATAAGAGAGACAGAGAGAGATAGACAGGAGAGAGAGATACACATACACACAGAATCCCTAACAAGTTCCAGACACTATAATCTATCTCTAGTCTGAGTCACACCCATATCACAGGCACGCATGTGCCCGGTTAAATCAAGGAGGTCTACAAACACCAACCCCAGACCCCTCCCATGTGGGTCGGCTGTGAAGAGTATCGTATCTTGTCAGAGTCACCGTCTGGCTGCCCTAGTCATCCTATTTAAAATCCAGCCATGACCATCCTCCCCATCCTGACACCAGATCCTCTTTGTTGCCATTTGTCTCCTCAAAAATAGTCACATACTTCATGCATTCATTCCTCCACTCACTCACTCATTTGTTCATTCATTCACTGTTTACTCATTGTTGTATTCCAAAGAATCTTATGTGCCTGGCACACAGTAGGCCCTCATGAATAAATATGTGTTAAAGAATGGTACATTAGAAGTGGGATTGCACTTAAAATGATCCTGCGTCTGTCTCTTTTCACTTCACAGCATATCGTCTACATCTTTCACTGTCGACATTTAGATGTCCCACATCTTATTTTTAGTTAATTCACTCCTCCAATCATTTATTATAAAGGTGATATATAGCCTTGTAAAAATATCTATAAACATAAAAGTCTACAAAGAAAAAAATAACAGCCAACCCTAAACCACCCGACATGTATGTGCCGGGGGAAAACTGTCACTGAGAAGGGTGACTTCTATCTTCTACCACACACATCCATCCACACACACACAAATACACCCCTTTACAGTATGCTCTTTTCACACAACAGGATATTATACATTTACTTTTCAAGTTGTTCTTCTCACTCAGAAGTAGATGAGGGGTCTTCAAGACAGTCATGAAAAACGTCTATTATTATGAAAAATGAATTGGCTTCAAAAAGTTTTTGCACCAAAAAACCTAGTACTTTAGTTCTATTTTCCATGAACCTTTTTTTTTTAAATTTTTTTAAAATTTTTAAATTTTAAGACAGAGACTTTTGCTATAGGGCACATGTGCTTGCTGGAGAGACAGAGAGAAAGTAAAAAATCACCCTCCGCAGTGGGGATGGCCACGCCGCAATCCCTTCTCCTCTAGTCTCCTCTTGGGATTTTGGGCACACATGCACTTGGGTCTGGCCTGAGTTTGAAGCTGCCAGGTTCGGGACTCAAATCACATGAGACCATATGGGAGTCCAGTGACATGACCATTATGCCGTCTGCTGGTCCCACTTTCCATGAACTTTTGAAGTGTCCCTTTATGGTAGATGATTCCTGACTCAAATGTAAGTGCCTATGGGTAGAAAATCTGTTGTCTGATTCCCTCCTCTAGAAAGTAATTCAAAAGGGGAGCTCAGGGGCCAGCAGTTGGCATGGTGGTGAAGGGCACTGGACTCCCACATGGCCGACCATGGTTTGGGTCCTGAACCTGGCAGCTTGCTTTCTCATTTCTCTCTCTCTCTCTCACTTACTCACTCACTCACTCTGTCCCTCTCTGGTCAAATTAAAAAGTAAATCAATAAATGGACAAATACAGTTAAATAATTTTTTAAAAAGGGGAGGAGCATAATAAATAGTAGTGGCCAAATAATTGAGGAAGTAATTGTATTTTTGGGTATGTTTTGGCTAGTATTCTTACAAGATAAATTACTAGGAGAGGAAGAGCTGGGCTGAGGGGCAATCTAACTTTGCCGGTTAATTTCAAATGGCAGATGAGACTGTAAGGTTGGTTTATGGCCTCAAAACATGAGCTAATCTTGTTTGCACTTTACTGACAACTTTGAACTTGAGAGTTCAGGTGCCTAATTAAAGGTGTATTTTGTTTTCAACAAGAGCCAACTTAGTTTTCCACTTCTCAGTTAAGTGAAGCTTTGGCAGTTGCCTAATTATCTTATTTCTAAGGTGTTTTAAAAGAAGAACTATCTAAACAGTAAAGTTACTGGCAAGCTAGAGGGGCCCTTGGAAATATTAGTCCAGATCTTTTGATTAAATGAAGGCAGAAAGCTTCTCATATTTGAAATGAAAACTGGGAAATGTAGTAGCTATTAAAAGTAAAAACAGATACCCTCAGGGACCCAGCAAATCCACTTCTCAGAACCTGCTAAATGAGAGAAACAAACTCTTCTGTGCATGAAGAGGCACATATAAAATGTTCACCCTGGCGCTGTTCATAAAAGAGAAAAAACAGGAAGGACACAAACCCGCAGCAGTTTGGAACCACTAAATTTCATACAGTCACACTGTGGAGTACTGTACAATAGTTTAAAGAAGTAGACGGATTTGAAGAGTTTTTCATAATATGGCATTCAGTTAAAAAAAAAAGAGAGAGAGAGAACCAGCAGTTAGCGTAATGGCTATGTCGCTGGACTCCCACGTAGCTGACCACGGTTCACGTCCCGGACCCGGTGGCTTAGAACTCACACCAGGCACGTGTGCGTGCATGCCCAAGATCCCGAGAGGAGAATGGAGGAGAAGGGATTGCGGCGTGACATCCCCCCTGGGGGGTGATTTCTCGCTTTCTGTCTCTATGTCTCTCTCTGTCTGGCGAGCGCACGCACCTTATAGAGAAAACCTCACCTCTCCAAAAAAAAAGAGCAGCACGTCCAGCAGATGGCATAATAGTTACATTGCTGGACTCCCACATAGCTGACCTCAGTTCAAGTCCCGAACCTGGCAGCTAAAACCTCACACCAGGCATGTGTGTGTGCATGTCCAAAATTCCAAGAGGAGAATGGAGGAGAAGGGACTGTGGTGGCCATGCCCCTCGGGGGGTGATTTCTTACTTTTTTACTCTCTATCTCTCCAGCAAGCAAACATGTCCTATAGCAAAAATCTGTCTTAAAAATTAAAAAAAAAAGCAGCAAGAGAATATACACACTATGATAGAGCTTGAGTTAAGATCTACATTAACACCATTTAGTTTCTGTTTGCATGTGTATGTGTACATATTCTTTAATATATAGAAAAGGGTCAGAAAGAAAGAACACCACCAAATTGAAACAAACAATACTTATTCCTGGGGATTAAAGAAGAATTCTGACCTCGTTCTATCATTTTGATAAAGAGAATGTGTTTATATGTGACTCATAGTGTTAAAAATCAATTGAGAAAAAAGATGATCTGAGGCTAGAAGATAAGAAATTCATGGGACCAGCAGTTGGTGTAATAGCTATGTCGCTGGACTTCCATGTAGTTGACCATGGTTCGAGTCCTGGATCTGGTGGCTTAAACTCACAGCGGGTGTGTGTGCGTGCATGCCCAGGATCCTGAGAGGAGAATGGAAAAGGGATTGCAGCATGGCCACTCCCCCGGGGGGGTGATTACTCGCTTTCTGTTTCTCTGTCTCTCTCTGTCTTTCTGTCAAGCACATGCGCCCTATAGCAAAAACCTCCCCCCCCAAAATAAAATTCACATACAAACTATGCCCTAACTTCAAGCCCAATCTCCCTTTTTATTCTCTCTTTAAACTATAGAGCTTCTCTTACTTGTTTATATTAAATTAAAAAAGTTAAATACTCATCAAGAAAAGTGTAAAGATTTAATCGAGGGCAAATTAAATGTGTACAAAAATATTTTGAATGTTAGAGGACTTCTTTTTTTTTTGCAAGTCACAGTAGATTCAGAAATTTGGGAGACTACTTTACCCATTTACTCCCCCTTCAGGTCTCTCTCTCTCTCTTTTTTTTTCTTTCAAATCTCACTGGAGAAGATGATTCCATAATCCCCTTTTGTTAATAAGTTCCAGTGTGAGGAACACTTATAATTGGGTAGTTGGGGATCAAGTCTTCCTCTTACCAAGGAAAAAAATACACACACACACACACACACACACACATACACACCATTATAAACAAGAAAAATAAGAGCTCTTCAGAAACTGAGAACAGGTATATAAAAGACTTTCAATTTTACCCTCAGATAAAATACGGAGAAAAACATATATATACCTTGAGACCAGTACAATGTACCTTTCACAGCTGCAGAAATAAATTTTCCAAAATTTTTGGCAACATCCTGGTATGTGGAGGAACATTAACTCCAATACTGGAGGCCATGAACGTAAAACCAACTTACTCAAGTTGTGATTGTCCTTTTTTTGCCTCTCTTTGGCCAATGCTCTTGCTTCAGACTCTGTGGGGAAAATACACGCTGTGCACGTGAATGAAGTAATTAGAAACTGGAACTGTTCAGAGACACGACAACTAAGCCACAACACATCCCACCCTCTAAACACACAGTGGCATATCTGACTTGACTCTCAGTACAAATATAGTTTATATATGATGCCTTTCGAAAAGCTTCAAAAGCTTCCTCTTTTTCTAAAGCAATATATACTAGATAGACAGGAAAACTCACCTCCTACAAAACAGTAGAAAAGAGCAGTAACAATGACCCACAGCATACTGTGAACATTGTGCTGAACAGGTATGAACAACAATAAAATAAATAGAAAATGGTGGGAATTTGCTGTCGAGATTCCACGACCGGGTGTCAAATGTTGTTTTCAGGCCACAGAATTTTCGGTCTGGTTTGGTGCCTTTATACTAATACCCTGACATGCAAACCGAGTAGAAAAACTCCCAAATTGGAACTCGGTGTTTACTGGCTGGTTCATGGACAGAACTCATGTTTTCGGGACTTGGAGTCAGGTTCTGTTAGAACCTGCTAGAACAAAGTCATTTACTGCCTCTTAGGAGCAACTATAGACAAGTTCGAGTCTATAAAGAGAAAAATAAGGAAAGCACACAGAGGCTCTGGGTGGCAGCTCCATTTGGAAAGTTCTATTCGCATAGCAAGTCTTATGAGAGCTTTGTCATAAGGCACTACGTGACTTACAGAGAGCACAACAAAATAAAATCTTAAAGATCTGTGTTTTTGGACCAATTCTGGGATGCAGAAAACTCTGTTATTTTTTTCAGAAGTGGTTGTTAAAATGTTACATTCCAATTTAGAACTTTTCCATGAGCTAGAAATCTTTTTCGCATAACTTATAGCCACGAAGCATATACACATATATATTATGAGTATTATTATAATGTTTGTATAGACATATATACATACATCCTTGTATGCATGTGTATGTGTATATATGTGTATATAGACAATCGGTTGTCAAAACCATCATGATGCATTTTTTACATAGAAAAACAAAAAAAATACATTATGATTTTCCCAACAACCCTATAAATACACACACACACACGTATGTACATATATGTGTATATATACACACATGTATTTGACTCTAGGTAAAAATATACTTTTATTTTATATACTTCTATTTTATTAATTTTTTTGTGTGTTTTGCTGAAGGGCATGTGTGCTTGCCAGAGAGGGAAGAGACAGAGAAAGGGAAAGTGAGAAATCATCCCCAGGGGGGATGGCCACGCAGCAATCCCTTCTCCGCCATTCTCTTCCTGGGATCTTAGACACACACACACGTCCAGTGTGGGTTTTCAAGTCACCAGGTCTGGGACTTGAACCACAGAATCCAGCCACTTTAACTACCATGTCACCTGATGATCCCCAAAATATAGTTTTTTTTTTTTTTTTTTGGAGAGGTTTTTGCTATAGGGCGCGTGCGCTCGCCAGACAGACAGAGACAGAGAGATAGAAAGCAGGAAATCACCCCCCAGGGGGGATGGCCACGCTGCAATCCCTTCTCCTCCATTCTCCTCTCAGGATCTTGGGCACGCACGCACACGCGCCCGGCGTGAGTTTAAGCCACCGGGTCCGGGACTCGAACCACGGTCGACTACGTGGGAGTCTAGCGACATAGCCATTACGCTAACTGCTGGTCCCCCCAAATATAGTTTTTCAAAGGCTTTTAAAGTCTTTTGAAAAGCTTGTACTTTTCCAAAAACAATGTAGACTAGATATGTGCAAAAAACTCAGCACCCATAAAACAGTAAATATATATGTAAACACACACACACACACACACACACTCACACCCATAGATATAAATACATATGTGTGTAAAATCTAGAAGATGAGCCCTTCCAATTAGGATGGTCAATTCAAATAATTTTCCATTTTTTTCTTACACAGAAGAATGACAGAAGCTTTTACTTACATATCCTCCACTTTAATGACTCTAAGATTTTTTTGTTGTTGGATTATATTTTTTCTTTCTGGTTGGGGCACCTACTTTTTCTATTTTTTTTTTTTTTTAGCTTTAGATGATGTTTACTTCTTAGTTAGTTAATTAGCTTTTTAAACTCAAATAAATTATTTTCCAAAAAAAATTTCTCCTGCCATAATTTTTTGAAAAATTTTTTAAAAAAGATAACCTTTGAACAGAACAGAAATATTTTACACCAAATCATATCCCATATTCTCAGTCTGTTCATCCAATCCTATAGAATGCAAAAACCAAAAAATAGGAAGGAGGGAAGGATAAGGGCCATAAAATTCACCACCATGGTAGGATGCCAGCTCTAATACAGCTTCCGTCATGTTTTAATGGCCACATACCTTCCCCAAAGTATTAAACCAAGTGGTGAATAGATCATTTCACACTTGCTGCAAGAACAAACAATACCGTCACTCCATTTTATGATTTACTTTTTTCCTTTATGTAATAAATCTTCTGCACGTGTTAAAGCAAAAACAACAGGAGGCGTCTGAGGATGTAAAAAAATATATTCTTACCCCATCCCAACTGTGGACTTGAATGTATATCAAAGGAAAATTCAGACCAGAGTTTCTAAACTCACATGCCTCTAGAGGCTTGGCTGGTAACCAGGCTGGGTGGAGATGTCTAGAGCTGAAAGTCTTGCCTGCTGTCCCCAACCCAGAGGGGACAGCAGGTGAGACAGAGATTGGTGCCAAGCAGTCATGGCAGCTGTAGTCCCCAGTATATTGGGAGATCCTGGAAACCGGAAATGTAAGAATATATCCTCCAAGTTAAAATACTGTGCTACGTTTTAACCACTGCAGACACCTAAAAGCATATGTCCATGAGTGGATCTCTATGGTGTCTCGACACCACCACATTGAGAACTTGGTCTAATCAGGAAGTTAACCGAAAATCCACAGGAAGAGGCACCTTTGCCAGGTATTTACCTGTGAGCTCCCTTTTTATGTTGGGAAGGTTGGCTGGGCAGGAGTTGCTGATGGTGAGGCCTGGGGGTGGCAGGCCTTGGTTGCCATAAAGGTCAATTAAGTTTCCAGAGACCGGTAACTAGAGAGAGGGAGAAACAGGTATAAAATGGAATGAAATGAACTGTTCAACAATTTCTAAGTTTTTCTGATAAAACTCACATCCTATTTCAGGTTTTATTTTAAGAGAAATGATCTCAGGCAATGAGTCATTTTTAAACAATAGAAAAATGAGATATTTACATCTTCATTCATAGGGATTAAAGTAGAGTTACAATGTCTCCTTAGCTAGCTCCCTCTGAGAAAGGAAAGGACAGCATTTCACACACAAAAAATGGTTACGCTAGCTAGCCGATGGGTTTATCTTAAGCATAGAAAATGTGGATACTGTGCTGAACATACTATTTAGTACAACCAGTAGCCTAGGAAATGTTGGCTATTATTGAAAAACAGGGTTCTAAGTCAAAATCTTTTTCACTAACATGAGTTTGGTTTTTAGTAATTTTTTTTAATCAAAGTCAATTTTCTGCCTCCCCTCTCTTCCTCTCTCCTTTTGCATCTCTCTTTCCTTCAACAAGTAAAACAATAAATAAAAATGTCTTATTGCAAAAGAAATGATTTCTAGTGCAAAAAAAAAAAAAACTTCCTTGCAATTGAAATTTTTCACAAAGCCACAAGAGGGAGCCCAAAGACTTTAATAAAAGAACAAAAATTTATACTTCAAAGAAAAAAGGAAATAGCCTTCCCAAGCTAACACTACAATTTTTTCCTCTAATTCCAAACTAACTTTGAAAAGCAGTGAACTCATCGTTTCCTCGTCACTGACTTGTTTTTGTTGTACGTGGTGTTCTCCATAAGTACTTGATTGCAGCAGGTTTACAACCCGTTTTTGTAGAGGATTTCCAAGACATTTCCTCTTCCCACATCCTAAAATAACAGTCTAAATAATAACTATAAAGTAATGACTAGGTGCATTTGCTATTTCCACTGTAGATGCTTACCATTTCCATACTAATTCAAACAAATCCTAGCCCCACTTGGAATTTTACTCTACATCTGAGGCAAGTACATTCAGAAAGCATATCAGTGTGATTACAGTGTTTAGTGACCCAGGAATATCTAGCAAACATTGCACTCAACAGAGTACTATTCATCTTCTCAAGTGATCATTAACACACAGATGAAAATATACTATAAAGTTAGGGGCCGGCAGGTGGTGTGATGGTTAAGGGCACTTGAATTTCCAGATGGCTGACAGGGGTTCGAGTCCCAAACCTGGCAGCTTACTTTCTCACTTTCTTTCTCTCTCTCTTACTCTGCTCAAATTAAAAATAATAATAATGATTAAAGTTAAATAAAATAGTTGTTTAAAAAAAGAAAATAGACTACAAAATAAAAATGAAATAAAACATGCTTCCCTTTGTTGGTAGCCATTTGGCCTTTAATTCCTATAATGGCTTCTAAACACTGTATGCACTAAATTCCTAGCTAAAGAGATAGGGGTGGGGGCTACTGGAGTACACAGAATAAGAGACTGTCCTATAGGGTAATTTGACACAGGCTGGAGCAGGACTGAGGAGGAGGGGTAGACAGACAGATGAGCAGAGCACAGCTCCCTTTTGCTCATCTTTGAAGGCAGGATTTACAGCATGTACATAAAATGTAAAACACAGACCTCCCTTACACACACATACACACACATACACATGCAAATGAACATACAAAATGTGCCCTCCAATCACATTTCAAGACCCTCTAGCTAAGAAACTGATAAACTGACTTTGATTATTAGCTGTCATTGACTAAGTGGTTTTATTTGAAATAGGTCACCTGCTCAGGGTCAACCTAGCTCTACGCATGTTGAGTTTTACTCTTGTCCAAGTTAACACTAAGTGAAAGGCACTCATCTATTACAACATAGGACTGGACCAAGTCAGAGAGAAGAAACTTATAAAGCCACTAAGAGGTCTGGTAACTCCTCTGTACTCTAAAGCTTTATTCTCCTATGTTTCTGCAGTTTCAGATTTTGGGAGAATGGAGTATTAATAAACCAAGAATGTGAATCGAAAATTCAAAGCAAAAGCTAAAAAAAAAAAATTATTCCCACAGCTATAAAAGAGCAAATTAAATATATATTTGCATGCAAATTGTATGCAAAACATGCAATTATACTATTACGATGATTTACTAGGGATAAATAATAAGCAAGCAATCTGCATGGCTAGTTAAAAAAATAAAACAAAACAAAAACCAAAAAACAAAAGCCTGGGCCTACAGGCGTCATGGAGGTTAAGTTGCTGGATTCCACGTGGTCAGCTACTCGGTCCGGTTTCAGACCCAGCAGCTTGAAAATCACACCAGGTACACATGCATGTATGCCCCAAATCCAAAGAGAAGACTGGAGGAGAAGGGACTAGAGTGTGGCCATCCCTTCTGAGAGATGATTTCTCAATTTCCTTCTCTCTGGCAAGCCCACCTGCTCTACAGGAGGGAAAAAAACCCTCTAAGGCATCAATAAATCTGTATCGAACAGACATCAATTCTAAGTTTCTTTAAGACAAGAATATATTTTCTAACTATATTCCAAAGGAAGATGACATGCACACATATATTTAATAAATTCAGGACAGAGGGACCTCTCCACCACAGGGTGAGGGGATGAGAGAGAGACAAAGATGCAAGGGGCGGAAGAGAAGCAGGAAGGAGGAAACACACATAGCTGGAGGAGAGAGAGGGAAAGACAGCTAGCCAGATAGATAAAGCTGGGGCAGATGAGGGTGAGGCAGGGAGCATGTTGGAAAGACTCCCAGAGAAAAGTGGAAGGGGGAGATGCAAACCTACAGAAGAACAGCTGGCATTCACATGCCTTAATAGCAGTACCCACAAATATTGAAGACGAATTAAAATCTCTAGATCAGGATTTTGTCAGGCCCTCTCCTGAGCTCAGACATCATTACTTCCAGTCAAAAAAGCAGCTTAGAGCTTCCCACTCGGCTGCTTCCCAATACTTGCTGATTAGGAGTGAGCAGCACAGAGCATGCCAGAATATTTTACTGGGGAACATTTAATTTTGTGAGAACCGATATTGGGTCAGGAGCTAAACTAGAATGGTACTTTGTATATGTCACCTTACGGATTTTACAGAAATTAAAAACAGAGTTCTGACTATGCTGAATGGAGGTTTTTGTTAAAAGGCTCAGGTCTCAGGACCAGCAGTTGGTGTAATGGCTATGTCGCTGGACTCACATGTAGTCGACCATGGTTCGAGTCCCAGACCCGGTGGCTTAAACTCATGCTGGGCCCATGTATGTGTGTGCGTGCCCAAGATTCAGAGAGGAGAATGGAGGAGAAGGGATTGCAGTATGGCCATCCCCCCTGGGAGTGATTTCTTGCTTTCTGTCTCTCCGTCTCTCTTTGTCTTTCTGTGAGCGCATGCACTCTATAGCAAAAACCTCTCAATATAAAAAAATTTAAAAAATTCAAAAATATTTAAAAGGCTCAGGTCTCATGCTGACAACAAATACTTGAAGTGTGTGTGGGGGTTGTTAACAGGCTGAGAAACGAATTAGAAACTGCAATTTTCAACTCATCTATAGTTGTGTTGAGGAAATACAGACTAAGCTGCCTGTGTGCCAAACGTGGGTATTCTAACTTGGAAATTATCAGTAATAGTGTAGAGATTACAGTCTGTGCTTAGGAATTAAAGATCTGAGTGAAGGGGCCAGCAGGTGGTGTAATAGTTATGGTGCTGAACTCCCACATGGTCAACCGCAGTTGAAGTCTCGGACCCAGAGGCCTGAAACTCACGTGGGGCGCATGTACGAGCATGCCCAAGTCCTAAAGCAAGAATGGAGGAGGAGGGGTTTTGGCTTGTCCATCCCCCCAGGGAATGATTTCCCTCTGTCTGTCTCTCTCTGGTAAGTGCACATGTCCTACGACAAAAACCTGATAAAATAAAGTGATAGTAAAGCTTTCTAATTAAAAAACAAGTCTCCTAACTATATATATTGAAGAAAGGATTTCTGTGGTTTTCCTTCCGGGTTAGAAAAATCCCACCTTAACTGGGAACATCATAATTAGGTCCAACAACACTTCTGCAGCTGGGGAAAAGAGACATCTAATATTAACATGGATATTTCGCGTCTTTGATGGGTTTTTATCCATCATGTTAACCTACTGGATGGATAAGATTTCATCTCCAGAGCACAGGCTGCACAGTGGACGGAGGAAAGCCACTGTTTAATCAGGACAAACAGAAGACAGACGCAGTGCCTGCGACTACCTGTGACTATTCCCCGATCGTGGTTTGAAATGAGCTCTTCCATGTTCAGCTCCACCAGAATGACATTTTTCCAAGTAAATGATAATTGTAAAATGTTATTATTTAGTTTTTTTCTTTCTGGATGGTCCCCTTCTCTGAATATCAATTGAGCACTGTGAACACAACTAAACTGGGACTTTTATTCTTTGTTCGTGATGGCACAAGAGGGCCCTTGTGTTCTAAGGATAGTTATTTCTAGACTTCAATTCCCTTAGGATAGTTTCCTCTCTAAGTGTTCATTCCACTTTTTTCTTTCTTTCTTTCTTTTTTTTTTTCAGTGAACTTGAAATAAAGCATTTCAAAGTAACAAATTAAAGGGAGAAAAGAGCCTAAGATGAAGAACATTAAACTTTATAGTGGGAAAAGAATAAAAAAGTTTTAAGTTGCAGTTGCCTTGTTATTTAATTTTCACAACTAAAACTTAAGTTGTTCAAGAATAAGAGCTACTAACATTTAGTAAAAGCTTATCAGAGCAGGAACTGTTTCAATTTTTTTGGGGGGGGGGATTAACTCTTCAAATTCTCATATTAATACTATTATGATACTTCCTATTATTATCGCCACTTACAGACAAGAACACTGAGGCTAAGGTCAAATAACTCACGCCAGTGTGTGGATTCAGAGGTCTGGTTCAGAGCGTGTGCTCCCAATCTCTCCGATATATTGTCTTTCCCCTAATTAAAAAATGCTGAAACAGTTTTGCCGTATTAAGACTGCAACAGAGCTACATTAAACCTTTTCCAGCATAGGAATAGGAAGAGAAAACAATGATGGGACAGTCTATGACTTCTGAGGGTGGCTATGGAATATTCCTCTTCTGGCTGGGAATTAATTCACTGCTGCCCAGGGGATCTTCTCTATATAGGAATTCCCCTGAGATAGGCTCTTTACTCCTAAATTATTCGTTTCTGTTCAAGGGGCTAAAGTGGTCTCCCCTTCCAGACTGGTAAGGCCCAATAGAAAGCCCTTATCTAAGCCACCTTCACACCCATAGTACCTCGTCCAGTGCTGATTACATAGGAGGTGTTAAATAAATGCTAAATCAATCTTAAAAATAGTGTAGAGGCAATAAAGAAGGAACCAGACCTCAACACTAATTTAGCCTGTCTGAGGAGACATGGGCATACATACTAAAGGAGAGAGGCATCTGGGGTCATGACAGTTGTCTTCAGAAGAGTTAGCAGGTAAAAAAAATTTGCATAACACAAACTGGAACTCATGCTGGAATTCACAGTGTGAGTCATTAGAAAGCATACTTTTTTAAGATTTTGTTTTGTTTTTGTTTTTGTTTTGGAGAGAGATTTTTGTGATAGGCCATGTACACTTGCCAGAGAGAAACAAAGCGAGAAATCACACCACAGGGAGGATGGCCACGCCACAATCCCTTTTCCTCCATTCTTCACTCAGGATTTTGGGGACATACGCACACGTGCCTGCCACGAGTTTCAAGCCACCAGATCCAGGACTCAAATTGCGATCAACCATGTGGGGGTCCAGCACCTTACCACTATACCACCTGCCAGCCCCTAATTTTTTTTTTAAGAATTAAAAATCTAATTTTATTTATTACTATTATTATTATTTTAAATTTTTATTATTATTTTTACATTTTCTATAGGTCATGTGCATTCACCAGAGAGAGCCAGTGAATGTGAGAGAGAGGGGAAGTGAGAAAGCAAGGTGCCAGATCCAGGACTTGAACCACAGTTGGCCATGTGGGAGTCCAACACTTTAACCACTATGCCATCTGCTGGTCCCCAGAGTATCTTAATTATTAAGAACAATGTTATTTCAACATCAACCTCAACACATTTTAGGTAGTCAATGAATATCAGCTGAATAAATTTGAAATTATTTTATATGATAATTAATACACAATGTAGATATTATTGAGTACAACTTACATATCTACTGCTAAATGCAGTATGTTGTTTATTAAGTGATATGATCATGTGATCATGTGAGATAGGTATACGGATGGGGAAATTTAGGAACTTTAAGCTGTAACACACAAGGTCACAGAGTAGAAAGCAGACTTTGGATTTGAACCCAGGTCTGGTCAAAAATCTTTAACTCCTAACCATTTAGTTTTACTTCTTCCACAGCTAGATTTCTGATTTTTCCTGTGTGTGAAAAATATGAAGGATACGCAAGAGGAGGAGAATGGATTGAGTACTAGGTTCATCGCTGCAAAAAGATGATAGTATTGATTCTATCCACTTAGAAAGTCACTGAATTTTTGTCCTTTTTCTTTTTCTTTTTGCAGTGATGAACCTAGTACTCAATGCCATCTGACACCATTGGCGAAATGACCACCTCACAACAAAGTTCTTTAGAAATGACTGGGTCATTGCCAATTAATGCTGTTAGGGTAGTAAAACATTATAAATATATCGCAGCTTTGAGTATATTTAGAAAGTCCCTTGTGCAAGCTACCCCAAGTGTTTTGTTCATATTCAACCTAGGCTTCTGACTGCTGACAAGCGGATTCTGCCTCATGGGATGCAGTAAGTGGAAAGCAAAAGAGTTCCATGGACGCCAACCATGGGTTTGAAGAGAATAGAGAGAGTCGCATGAAAATGTTTATCAGAAAGGCAGAACATTTGTTTCTTCCAAAATCAGAGGCTGATTTACATGGGTGAGAAGTGAACAAATCGAAATATCCTCGAAGAGACTTTGAGATTTCAAGTAGAGTCCTCATTCTACATGAGCTTAAGTAAGTAAACTTAGAGAACTAGGCCAAGATAGGAAAGAAAAACTGCTAACTATAAAAACTCAATTTGAGGGTCCAGCAGGTGGCATAGTAGTTAAGACACTGGACTCTGACATAGTTGACCGCAGTTCAAGTACTGGACCTGGTGTTGAAACTCACATCAGGTGATGTGCATGCGTGCCTAAAATCCTGAGAGGAGAATGAAGGAGAGAGGCAAAGTGAGATAGCAAGCCACCAGGTCTGGGATTTGAACCATGGTCAGTCATGTGGAAGTCCAGCACCCTAACAACCATGCCAATTACTGGCCCTAAGAGAAAATATTTTTTTAAAACAATTATTGTGCTAAAAAACATATATGAGACCAGCAGAGGGCATGGTAGTTAAGGCACTGGACTCCCACATGACTGACCATAGTTCCAATCCTGGATCTGGCGGCTTAAAAATCATGCTGGGTGTGTGTGCACCCAAAATCCCAGGAGAAGAATGAAGGAAAAGGGATTGTACTATGGCCATCCCCCCAGGCGATGAGTTGTCACTTTCCCTCCCACTCTCTCTCTCCAGTGAGTGTACACATTCCATGGTAAAAAATCTAAAAACAAAAACAAAAGTAAAACAAACACATACTGGATCACCAGGAATGTCATGACATGTTTTTTCTTATAGAAAAATATGATGATCTAATAACACGAAATTTATCGTTTTAACCATTTTAAAGAGTATAGTTCAGTAGTATAAAGGATATTCACATTGTCATGGAACAGGTCTCCAGAATTTTTCATCTTGCAAATTTAAAACCATATACTCTACTTTTACTCTTGCTCTCATAGACACAAGTTATTAAAGAATATGATAGTCTCAGGGACCAGCACATGGCATATTGGTTATGGACACTCCCACATGGCAGACTACAGTTTGAGTCCTGGACCTAATGGCTTGCTTTCTCACTCCCCCCCGCCCCTCTGTGTGTCTTTCTGGTCAAATTAAAATAAAAGCATGAATAAATAAAATTAAATAAATAATTATGATAGATATGATAGTCTCATAGCTCTCATAGAAAACAGAAAAGAATTAGACTAGGCATTTGAAGATTTACCAGGCAGACTTGGCTTTGACACATCTGAGCTATGTAATCTTGTGCAAGACTATCCAACCTAGCTGTTATCTAAACCTGAGAGTGATGATACCCCAACTACATTCACAGAGCAAAATCTAAGTAAGGTCTATAATGAGACTACAGTAAAACAGTGACATAAAACAAAAATGGAAGTGTGAAGGAAAATAAACTACAAAGGGAAGGCTCCAAATTACAGAAGAAAACAAAAAACATACCAGATTAAAGGAGACCACTGGCTTATGAACTAAAATTGGAATAAATGTTGCTATTGGGGAAGGGTAACCTTAATTTCCCTCTTTCAACTATAAATAGGCAGGAACCTACTTTAAGTATGGCATTGAGGCAGGCAGGGGTATGGTGGTTAGGGTACTGAACTCTCACATGGCCAACTGTGGATTGAGTCCCCGACCTGGTGGCTTGCTTTCTTCCTTTCCCTTTCTCTCCGACCAAATGAAAAAAAATATAAGAATAAATAAAATAAAATAAATTCTTTAAAAATAAATAAATAAATACATAAGGCATTAACTTGGACGGACCAGTGGTGTGGTGGTTGAGACAGCTGGATCCCCCATGGCTGGCTGTGCAGTTCGAGTCCCAGACTCAGTGGTTTGAAAACCAGGTAAGGTACATTTGTGTGCCCAAAAGTTCTGGAAGGAGGGAGAAGGGATTGTGGCATGACTATGCCCCGTAGGAGATGCCTTCTTACTAACCTTTTCTCTCTGTCTTTCTGTCTCTCTGGCAAATGTATGTGCCTTCTGGCAAAAATTTTTTAAAAATAAAATAAAGAGGCATTAACTTTTTCAGGTCAATCAGAACACCACTCAAATAGTACAATCTCTACTAGTTCCCTTGGCTGTACAGTTGGGCATTAAGTGTCGGAGGAATTAAGAGGCCTAAAGTACTATTCAAAGTACACTTGCACTCCAGGGCATACAGAGCTTCATCAATGAGTTACTGATAAACATAAGAAAACTTCTTAATTTCTGATGTCAAAGCTATTTACTTGTGCTCCTAAGAGAATTCTCCATTTTATTATGAATAAATTTCTCAATGAATCAATTGCTAAGATAAAGTAAAAGTTCAGAAAAACAGGAGAGAATCTCAGAAATAGCTCAAGATTTTCTTGGGGGGAAAAAAAAAAGCCATCAATACCGTATTTGCCATTTGCAAGGCAGGATCCATCAAGCCCAAGATTTCTTCATTGTAACTTGATTCTAGGCTAATGATGTCATCAATTACATCATCCATCTGTAGG
>NW_006160205.1:436883-448292 GCF_000334495.1 Tupaia belangeri chinensis
GCCAATGGAAGACAGAAATAAGCATTAATTAATTGTGCAACACAACCCTAAAAGGATCCAATGGTCCTGTCTCACCTCCAATTTTTTTTTATTAAGATTCTCAGATACGACTGAGAATGTCCTATTCCCACTAAAATAAAAGTATTATGGAAGCCCACTAACACTAAGGGGTGATAAGACTGATATTTATAGCCAGCACTTAATGAAACTAGGTGCAAACACTGGGCTCAGGGATTTTCAGAGACTAAGTTGTTTACCCTGACAATAACCCTATCAGGGCAGGTACTATTATTGTAGTGATTTTCCAGATGAGATAGATGAGAAGCAGTTTGCCCACAGTTACACATCAAAGATGGGATGGAGCTATGATTCAATCCATCCTCTCAACCACTATGCTAAATGGTCTGCCCTAAACAGGAAAGATGAACCAGAAAACATTATAAATAGCTTCTACTTCCTTTTTACCCTAGAGGCTCTGCCCCATATCCTTCACACACCGTGCTTGGAGAAGGAAACCAGATGGTAATTTAGTTCTTTGGTTCTGAGGGGCCTGTGGACACTGTGGTTCCCAGGTCACTAGCTAGCTCTGCACTGATCTCCCAGCGACTTGTACAATAAGCTTCTCCTCATACAGCTGCCAGTGTGCTTGGTACTCCCTGAGGAGTAACCAGGACGAGGTTATCATTACAGTCGTAGAGCTGACGCTCCCACTAGATCAATTTTATTCCTGAAGTACCAAAACATCAGTTATGATAATAAACAACAGTGATTACATGTGCATTGCAGCAGTTGCAAAGACAAGTTTGTGAAAACATTTCCTCGTAAACACCTTATGTATCTGAGCTAGCTGAGGTGCCTGTGCTCGGGTCTTGATAGTGTTTCACGGGTATACAGTGACATCTCAGAATTCAGAAGGAGGCTCCTCTGTGTCTTTTTGCCACTTCCATTAAAGGGGAAAGGCTCCAACATCATCAAAAGACTCTAGATTAAGGGCAAAGCTTGTGATCTTTAAGAGCCTCAGTGGGTCAATCAATAAAATCGGAGTTAATTATACTTACTACCTTATTAAATTTTTGAGACAAACCATAAAGGTGCTCACAATACCAGAAACACAGTAAATACTTTCAAAATGAATGTTATTTAGTGACCCCCAAGAAGCATAATTGGTGCTAATTATGAACACACTGTTGGCCAGATTGTATTTCTAGGTATACCGGTTTTGTTTTGGTTGCCTGTTTTTAAAAGATGACTTTTAAATTAAGTTGGTAAATAGGTAAGTAGACCCGCAGATTATAAACAACCTTCCTAAATTTTCAATTTTATTTTAAGGGAAATAAAATTAGTGGACTTCACATGATAGCATTTGTAAAAAGAACTTTTTTTCTTTTATGAAAATAGTAATACAAATTGATGATATAAAATATAGAAAAGCAAAAAAAAAATTTAGTTGCTTATTATCCTTTTACTTATCTGTACAAACAAATAAATACTTCTATAAATAGATGTAGTATAATTTACATATTCGTTAAATAGGATGTCATAGAAGAACCATTAATTACTTGGGAAAATATCCATTAAATATTATTAAATTATTCAATTTTAAAAGAAATGTTCTGTGAGATTTCATTTATAAAACAGTTCTTGGGGCCAGCAGGTGGCATGGTGCTTACGGGCACTGGACACCTATATGGCCAACTGCAGTTAGAGTCCCAGACCAGGTGGCTTGAAAAACATGCTGGTCACATGTGTGTACATGTGCCCCAAATACCAAGAGGAGAATAAGGGAGAAGAAATTGCGATGTGGCCATCCCACTGGTGGCATGTGTGTGTATGTACTCTCTAGTGAGCATATGTACCCTGTAGCAAAAATTATGAAAAAGTTTTAAAAAATGTAACAGCGACATATTTTTTTTTTTCAAAACTGAAAAATGACTTTAATCCTTGACCCATATGTTAAAAGGGAATCCCTTCTGAGTCGGTAGCTCCTGGAGGGCTGTGATGGTGTCATAAGTCAGTGTCTGCAGGGGGACATGAAGCTGCACCAGAGGGAAAATTGACCCTATTATAATACTTACTGGCACACTCACTAGCACACACAGGCCAACTGATGTTCTCTAGTAGATGACAGACTCTGCACACTGATCTACATTGGGACACATCAAGAGGAAGTAATAAACAGGTAAGGACACCCACATTGGGCAGAGACACAGTAGAATGGCTTCCTTAGTGCAGGCCTACAGGGAGAACCTGCCACAGGACAAAGACTACAAATGAAATACTGTCTTCAACAATCATCAAAAGTCAATGAGCCTCAATACAGATCTATGGTCTCTCTTGCTTGCTCTGTCCCAATCTGGTCAAATTAAAATAAATAGATAAATAATAAAATAGTTCTTTAAAAAAATATGCAGCTCTTACACAGATATTTTGGTTTTGCTAATAGCCTATGAAAAATGTTACCCTACAAACTTGTCTAACATGCATTGTTGATAGTGTATAAATGAAATGGAGCATTTTATTATATCTATTACATTATATATTCAAGCTTATGTACTCAATATTTTAGGCACTTTTTAATGAGTTAAATCAACTTAGGGATATATGTGTTTAAAATTTAATTTTCCTAATAACTAATTTAATCATAAGATACTGTGAATAAAATGGCCCAATTCATAGCTCTCCCTATTTAAAAAAAAAAAAAATCAATGGGAAAAAAAAACCCTTAAGTCATCAGGAAGGTGTTATCAGCTACAAATATAGCTTGTCATTATGAAGTGCTATATCCGGCTAAGTCATTCGGTACCTGCATACATGATGCTCGTGAATGCGTGTTCATACTTGGGCACTCGCTCTCTGCCCTGTTTTGGTCTTCAAACTTATAAAATCCCTGCAAAAAGACAAGCAAAAACAGCTCATGGTTTGGAACTGCAAATGACTTTTTGAAAACACGTTCATACGAGGCTAAGGCCACAGCAGTAAGAAGAACTAATAAGCTTTCAAACTTGGTGGAATCTGACCAAGTTGCAAAATAATGAAGGAAGAATTGTCAAATCAGCTAGCTAGATGCATGACAGACAGAGACAGAGGAAAGTCAGGTGGTCGATTTGGACTCAGAGGAAAAGATGTAGTCCCTCTGGAAGTTAAAATCAACCAAACGTCAGAAAAATCGCCCCCTGAACTCACATCAGCATTTTGGAGTACAATAAAACCCCTCTGAAATGAGGCTCATCGTCTCGAAATTTGGAAATAACAGGCAGGAAATCACGACTCTCCTCTCATACATTTCGATGCCCCCAAGTTTTGATGTGACAATTAGTTCAAAGGTATGTTTGACTCTTGTTTCCAAGCCAGTTTTTATAAAAGCTGGTTTACTGGACAGCAGCAATTTTATTAAGAAATGGAATGTATCGGCAATTAAACTTTTGCTCGTCTGCTAAATTTTCATGCACTATATCATTTCAATCTATCTGCACACACTTCGTGCATTTTTTTTTTCCAACTCTGGGAGAAATAAAAATAATATTCCAGACATTCACAACAAGCGGAACTTCTAAACCGCCTGTCCCACACCTTTTCTATTTTTGCTTTTCCTTTTCCACCTCCCCTTCTCCTCTCTCTGCATTTTCACTGCTTCATAAACTGAAAGGCATGGAAGAGAAGGGGGACTCAGCGAACAAGGGAGAAATAAGAGGCCCACTTAGAGTGGGCCAGGTCTCCCATCATGTGTCATAAGCCCAATAACCCAGTGACGGTGACAGGAGGTTGGGATGCTGGAGTGACGTAGGTAAACTGAGGGCAGAGGCTGGTGAATGTGGCCACGCGGACAAACTGGAGTTCATAGTTAAGTGCGGGAATGATACCCAACAGACAGTTATTCATAAGAAAACAGGAGAGGAGAGGAGAAAGGAATTACCTCTTTTTCACAGTTGGAGTTAAGTGTAAGCATGGCCATAGGACTGTTGGGCGCGCTGCTTCCTGGCACCGGTGGCAGGACATGATCGCCAGGCTGGTTTGGACATGGCAAGCTCAGGACTTGGTTGGCATGTTTATTTGCTAAAGTGGTAGAAAGGTACTGCTTTACCTGCTGCCTCTGGGCTTGCTGTATGTGGTACTTGGTGGGGTTTTCGAGGTGGGTCTGCACCTGAACATAGCCATGGGGGGAAGAGAAGACAGCGTTGTTATTTCTGAGTTTCCAGCAGATCTTCTTTTAGGTACAAATGTGAGACTGACCGGTCCCCCAACAGAATAAATGATTAAGCCTCGGTTATGTACCAGGCACTGTGCTAACGGATTTTGATTTTATTGAAGTTTAAAGTCTAACTTGCAGGATTTAGGGTAATACCTTGCCCTATTTTATTTTCCTGCTAATTAACTATACATCTCTTGCAAACCTTGGACCCTTCTTCTCATGTCTTAATAATTAAAAGTTTGCAACTATCTGTAGGGCAAAATTTTCCCCCAACACACTTGAAAGGGTTTATTAAGATCAAAACAACAATTTATAAAGAGCATAACTCAGTTTATTTCACTTTCCTTGGCAAACAGAACAGCTTTCTGTTAAAAAAAAGAAGAGGAAAAAAACTCCTTAAGAACCAACTGTAAAATGGTTGTAGAAAGTAAACAAAACATTCCAATGATTAAGTCAACTCGTTGTGGATTAATTCCTCTCACTTTCATTTGGACATGATTATTCAAGATTTAATTAAGAAAGAACTCAAGGTAAAAAGCAATTACGCATTAAGCCTCTTCTTTTGAATACATAACACTTACATGCATGTGTTTTTAATGGCATGACCATGAGCTAGCTATTGGGATTTTTTTTTCCTCTTTTCCGATAAACATTAATACTGAAATAGAAATGCTTCTCTCTTTTTTAAAAAAAAACCAACAACATTCACTTTCGAGTCACTTTTGTACTGATAATACAATTCAATCTTAGGAGCTATGAACAGAAGCTGACGGAGAGAGTACAGTCACACACTATGGAAGAAAATATTCTAATATTTACCTTGCTCAAATATACTCAGAATTACTTCTTATAGCATCAGACAATAAGCAGCACTAAAAGAGTACATTTATAGTTATGGAAAACAGTGTGCCTATCACAATCACAGCCGGAAGATGACTTAGTCAATTTACTGCATTATATTTCAGAATACGAGTAAGAATAAAGCTCACCTGATAGTGATTATATTCTAGCATTTCCAGCATAACAACGTTTTAGGTGGCCCCAGTCCAACGAGAAACGGTAGACTATCCCTCCCTCTACTTTCTCTAATTCCAGTTCGAAGACTGCCTGGCATAGAGAAGGCACTCACTATAAACAAGGTATCCCGAGACACCACCGGAAACTTTATCACAGCAGCCCTGCTTATAATAACCTAAGCTAATTAGTTATGCATGTAAAAAAAACCCGCTGACACAAGGGGCTTTTTTTGGGAAGCCCTACCAATTTGGTCTTAAATATTGATATCAATTTTTCCCCCTGGCTTGACGTCATGCTTTTTTTCATAAATATAAAAGAACCTTTTTAAGTGATGAGCTATCAAAGTCAAACTCACTGTCAGATCAAGGCCAATTCACTATTCATCTTTAGTTCCAGTAGTATTAATAGACAATGGCATTTCTCTTTCAGCAATAGGTTAAGAGCTGGATGCCCCCTTCAGAGGAGGCATTGCCTAAAAGCTAGTATACAAATGAGATTTTTCTAATGGTCAAATAACTCTCCCACTTCCGACTAAAGGAAGACCATCTTACAGTAGGATGCAAAAGACTCTATGCTGAACTTTCAAGTCCAACAGCCTCATCCTTCATTCTGGTCTCAATGTGCACCTTATTATTTTTTGCTGGGTAGATGTGTAACTTGTCTACTGACCTCACATCAGGAAGCAGGGAGTTAACTAAACCGAATGTAAAACATACACACACTCCCACATAGACACAGAGCTGGATGTACATTTATGTGCAAATTAAATAAATGTTTCCCCAACTTAACTCTCCTATTAGAAAGTATGGAAACTTTTACTGAAAATCTCTTAATATCAATTTTGGGGCTAGAGAAGAATGACTTACCATAAATACTGATGCATCTACATATGTTTTTGTTTATTCATGCCATTATTAACTTAGCACGTACTCAACGCTATATAAACCACAGAATATACATTATGAACAAACACAAAAAAGGTATGATAACTAGCTTTAAGAAAGTTTTAGTCTGAGGTGAAACAAATGAAAGAAAAGTGGCAAATAAATATCTAACAATCATGGCCAATACTTGATATTCTCTACTGACACAGGGAGATGCATTTTAAGCATAGACATTTGAAATTCAATAATTTTGTATAAGTACCCAGGATAATAAAGTCCTTAAATCTAGAATTGCTTTAAATGACTGATGTAACATGCACACAGAGGTTCACAGAGACTTTTTAAGTTTCATAAAGGGTCCAGACACGATAATGATGAGGACAATAGACATTACTAAAATAAACATCGAATGAGGGCAATGAGTGTAATGTGCTTATTTCACTATTACACTTAAAAAAGAAAGGGCTGCACATTTAAAAATAAATGTTAATTCACTGGCAGATCCTTATTCTTTAATGAATCAGAATTTTATGCTTCAGTAAGGAAAGAACCAACCTGCCCTCTATTTGGTACTATCAGTAAGGTCTTTACTACATCCAGGCCTAAGTATGCAAAATGGGATGTATTTTGCTTGTTTACCATAAATGTCTCTTTAGTTTTCAAGTAAGCTGAAAGCAGTTGGCCTATAAAGACTACGGGGTAAACAGAACATCTCCAGTTATTTTCAACCCTAGCACCTCAAACAGGTCACATAGTAAGGAACATGAGCTACAGAGTGAGGTAATATGGAGTGGTGAGGTCTGCAGCAAACTAGAACATGTAACCCTTCTAACAGAAGTGACAGATATAACCTGTAGCTGATTGTGGCCATCTGGGAATACCAGTCCTCTTGCTAAATATCTTAATTTTTCAAGGATAGCTGGAAATCTGAACTTCTCTATCAAGTGAAATTCTCTAAGTTAAAAGAAAAGTTGACAACTTTTTTTTTTTTTTTCACATAGTACAAGACAAATTAAACACAGTTGTGAGCTGGACTCTGCCCACAAACCACTAGAATGTGATCTCTGTTTTACACTGTCCATGAGGATAATGTTCATATTTATATTCTGTGGGGGATAGCCTAGGTTCCCAGGAGAAGTCCTTATTCTAACGTGTTTATATCCAAATCCAGGTGCTTCCTGGTGCTTCTATGAGAGACGACATGTTTAATAAGTCGTCAGGATATTAACTCAAAGCTTGGGTTCAAATTTTAGCTTTGCAATTTACTAGTCATGTAACCATTAATTTCTTCAGGCCTTTCTCCTGTCATCAGTGGAGATGATTGAGAAGATGTTGAATGAAGAGCATGCCTCACAGGGGTGTTTTCAGCATTAAATGAGATCACTCCTCTAGTGGCTTAACAAAATATCACAATCAGTAGTTCTCAAACTTTCGTCTCTAAGAGTACTTTTAAATTCCTCAAATGCATTATGTTCATGTCCATTATATCTGTCAATATTTACTATCTTAATGAGATTATACACTAAGTATATATCTCACTGAGAGTCAGGGTAAGGACATCTGAAAGCATCATGGAGCCTTTAAAAACCTCTACTGTATACTGCTGACAGGCGAGTGGAAACAGAAAAAAACATCTTAGTATTATTCTGATAATAGTATGACCTGGAAGAACCCTTGCAGGGTCTTGGCGACCACAAGGGCTCTCAGATCACACTTTAAGAACTGATTATCTATAATATTATTAGGTCATTGGAAAAGTCATGACGTATTTTTCTATGCAAAAATGTGTCATGACTTGCCCGATGACCCAACAGAAAATGGTTCATTTCTCAGTCTCCACGGTGGTCTCTGTGTTTCAGTGTGTCTTGCCTCCTCCATTCAGAAGATGCTGGAGAAAGATATTAAGTGTGTCCTATTCTCATATAAGAAGCTTTACCATCTCTCTGACAATTTAAAAAGTCATATAAATAGAATTTTCTGTCTTTAACCATCTTAATACATAGCTTTTTACTTAATAATGTCACTTACATTTATTTTTAAATAGTCACTCAAACATGGAGGCAAAGGAGAACATACATGCATCACTTAAGGGGATAGAAACATCATCATCATTTCCTGATCATTTTTGCATACGTTTGACCTTTCAGCCAACTCTCTACATAAAGGATACAGATAGTTAATGTTGAGCTTTGCTAAATATTTGGAGCACAGATCACGAAATCAAGTCAGGATGCTTTACAGTCTATCACAATAGTATTTATTGGTACAACTTATATTTCATATAAACTATGCTAGCTATCTGAGTTACAGTACAAAAATCCAAAGGCTTCGAAATGTTTTTTCCTTGTTATACTCCTATCTTTTGGCCTTTTTTACTCTCCTCATTCAGATCTTGACTCGATAGCAGAAGAATTGGAAAAGATCACCTCCTTACTGTCACACTTTAGCTTTGCTACTTCTGGATGACACTGACAGGTTATTTTTCATCAGTTTCATTCTAAACAGATCCTGAAGCTTACTACATGTCAGTGTAAGATGCTGGCTACAAATACTACTATCTTGGCTGACAAGAGAATTTACTAGGGGGAAAAATAACCATCCTATCTGGATGTTCACTGTTCTACTCCCTCTACTAACTATAAACAATTTAAACAAAATCCAAGATTCCCAGGGCCAGCAGGTAGGCGGTGGTTAAAGCTCTGGACTCCCACAAGGTCAACAGCCTGAGTTCCAGACTCAGTGGCTTGAAAACATGCCAGGTCTGTGTGCATGCATGCCCCAAATCTCAAGAGGAGAATGGAGAAGGAGGGATTGCTGCATGGCCATCTGAACTAAATTATTTTCCTTATTGTTCTTTTAGGTAGCTGAATATCGTTCAAAGGAAGACAGATACAATGTTTCCTGAAGATACTGAGGTGCTGCATGATGCAGAAATGCTAATTATAAGGTAAATACCCAATGAACATTTTCATATCTTCAAACAGGAAGTAATTGCTATAAAAATTAAAAGTTATAGATTCTGGGGCCAAAAGGTGGTGTGGTGGTTAAGGCACTGGACTCCCACATGGCTGCCTCAGTTCAAGTCCCAGACCTGGTGGTTTGAAAATCATGCTGGGTATGTGTATGTGTGTGCCCAAAATCCCAAGAAGAGGATAAAGGAGGAGGACTGCTGAGTGGTAATTCCCCCCAGGGAGGGTGATTTCTCACTTTCTCACTGTCTCTCTCCGGTGAATGCATGTGTACTGTGGCAAAAAATAAAATAAAAAATAAAAAAGCTTTATGAAGCTAGAGTTAAGCTTTCTAATTCAATAGAAGTTTTGGCAAGGTTTGGAGAAAACGATGAGGTGACTTTTATGAAGAGAAATAGTATATGCATATAAAGCTAAATGGTTGTTTTTCTAAATATTGTTTTAATTGGAAAACATCCATTTAAGAACACAGAATATGCTTATTATCCCCATTTTAGAGATAAAGAAATGGAAACGTGGAGCAAAAGGAAGACTTGCCAGGGTTAGAAACCACAGCTGGGCCTCCGTCGTTCTGTTCGTAGCGGCAACTACAAAAACACCTTTCATGGTTGATTGATTTTTTTAGGGCTTGAACTGAGACAGAGGGAAAAATAAAACCGTAGAAATCTAGGTGTGCAGTACTCATGTACCCTACGTGTACGTAAATATATATATATGACTTTATATTACATTTGTTGGTCTGCAGCCCTTCACACCACTTCATATTTTACTATGTTGTAGGCTTCTGAATTCAGAGAACTGAGTTATAAATGTGTACAAAAGAAAAGGATAGCCAATCGACTTTTCTGAAATGTTGATGTTATATTAAAATAATCTAGACCAGCCCTACCAAAAATTCCTAGCAAGTTTTTTATGCTTAACTAACAATCTATAAAACAATGGGTTTATTATGAACTGCAACATAGGCATCCTTTGGCTTTAGGACAAACAGCATTTAGTAGTTTCAGAAAAAAAAAAAAGAAGTATCATTATAGCAAACTACTAATACATACATGATTTTTTTCTGCTTCCGACTAAAATAAGCCAAAGATCATGAGAATAAAAAGAACATCAAGTTTGTATCTCAGCCAAATAGAAATAAGACACTTAGGAGTGGTGGCCATCTGCCTCGAGAATATTTATAATCTGAGAATAAAAACGCCACGTTTAGAATAAAGTTCCTACAGGAGACGCAGCAGCTTGACCCAATCAACTTAATCCATCACTCACTTTAATAGAAAACCATGCACGTAGAAGGCCTGCACTCTGAGGAGCCGATCCGTCATTGTATATGTAAGTATTATATCAAATAGCAAGAGGTTTTAAAATATAGAAAACAGAATTAGCATTCATTCGCTCAAACTTGTCTACAATGTACCAGATGCTATGCATTTTATATTCACCCCTAGCTTAGGTCAATTCAAAATAAAACTGAAAAAGAAATCACTTGCATAACTACATAAAATATTCTTCAAAGTTTCTACATTTTGTTTTGTTTTAATTGTACAATGATAATGCGTGATAAATACAGAAATGACTAATACAGAGGTCTGATTTTGATGGTTTTAACTTCTTATTTTGAGTTGCTGCCATCTAAGTGAGTACAATAACTGTCCTCTAGCCATACGTAAAGAATTAAACACAGGACTGGGTACGAGTCACTTAGGAATCCAGTCAAATGCAGAATGTGAGTCCCTAGATCAAGGGTGGAATCCAAGATCCCACATTTCTAACAAGCTTCTAGGGGATGCAGATATAGCTGGTCCAGGGAACCCACCACAACCTGACAGCAAGGATTTAATATATTCTCATCTGGACTTCTGCTTCCGTCAAATAAGTTATACGTTCACCATTCACTAAAAAAGTATTGCTTTAGCCCCAGTTAGATGCTAGGCAACGAATCTTACATGGGTTGTTCAGTGAAGGGCCTCCAAAAAAAATGTGATACTTAGCACAGACCGAAAGTTTCTGACATGAGCCAGCCAGACTGGCAGGATCCCAGACAATCAGGTGTGAATAAGTCTTTCATGCTCAAGGAATAGCAGGAGGCTCTCAATACATGCACTCTACTTGCCTTCCAATTTACCATACTCACTGGTTTTCCTCTTACTCACTTCACCATTTCTTCTCAGCAGCTTCTTCTAGTTCTGTCCACTTCTCTGCCTCTTAAAATGTCACAATGGCTCAAGCCTCAGAGCATGATTTTCTCTACACTCACAGCCCTGGGGATCTAACCTAGTGTCCTGGATTTCAGCATCCCAGCTCAGACTTTTCTAAATTCTAGACTCATATCTACCTCTTATTCAGCAGG